>NW_024962272.1:1938600-2037431 GCF_019238085.1 Lagopus leucura
TATTTTATTTTATTTTATTTTATTTTATTTTATTTTATTTTATTTTATATTTTTATGAAGAAGAGCTAGATCTATGAGTAGATCCTATTTTCCTTGTCAGTTCTTGCAGCAAAGTCCACTGATAGAAAATTCCCATTGATGACTTCTGTTTTTTAAACAGTATGGCAAAGCATATTTTTCTAAAATTTATAACTTCACCTGTCCGAATTGGATAATTACACTGGAAAATATCAAATAGATATTAAATTTACATTGAAAAAGAAAACAACTATACACTGAAAACAGTGATTAAGATCACAAAAGTTAACAGCTATCTAACACGATGGCATTGCCGGGCTTGTGTCATCTAGGAAAGAAGAGCTACATGAAAATATGACAACACCGTGCAGATTCATCAGTAGGACAAACACAGTATGGAGACAAAGAAGCACTGAATCATAGTCAGTAAACATTATGGAGTTAATATGAAAACACAGGTATACACTGAACAGTAACGTATTTATTATGGCAAGTGTGACCTTCTAAGCACAGAGTGTGTAGAACAGCTGGAACGTGTCTGGATCTGAGTTCTAAACAGAATTCAGCTCAATCAAATGTTTTAAAATCACAGTGTGATAATGATATCAATTTACCCATTTATCTGCCTGTGTAATCATATAAATAATTATTAGCTCTAGATCTAAATGCAAGATAAAACAACTCAATACAAATAAGTTAAAATAAGTTAAAATTTTAATAAGTTAAAATAAACATTAGAAGACCTTCACTACTTATGCTATTCCCCATATTGACCATCAAAATGAACTCAAAAAAGTGGACACAGAGATGATAACTGAAATTTTTTTTGTGAGAATATTTCTGGAGTCTTGGATGTTGCTTACGTAAAATCTATGCTATTTTAATCTATGCTATAATTTTTATTTTAATAAATATGTGTTGTATTTTTTCTTTTAACCTTCCATTTAAAATTGTTTGTTATAATTACAGGTGCATTTTCAAATGCACAAATATAAAAAATATATCAGCCATGTGTACTACTGTAAGAAATTTTTGAGATTGTTAGTTACATTTATAAAAATCAGTCTTCCAAAATCAGACTAACACAAATTGATAAAGAAAATCCTTTAAAAGTTCTTTAGAAAGTCTGCAGTAGGAAAATTAAGAGAAGGTCTAGATCTAACAGTTCAATTCTGTTTAAAAAATAAAAGTGTTGATGTTGTATTATATGATTTAAGCCTCTTAAGAAAATAAATATTCTGTTTATCACCTGCATTATCAAATTCTGACTTCCTATTGCATATTTTGTTTATATTTGGATGGACTCGTGAATAATGACAACTAGAGAAGCTAAAATGAAAGATATTTCCTCCCCTATTAAATATATATATATATAGTATTCAAAATATAAATGCATTTTGATTTGTAATAATAAGCATAATTTTCAGTGATGGTTTATTCTCTCTAAACAGGTATGTATGCTGGCCACAGCTGAACTGATACACTGGAATTATTTTAAAAGAACAGAATGACAGAAAGTGTAAAATGACCTTCCCGTCCCAACATTAAGTTGGAAATACGTTTACAAATCTAAGGAAATGTGCATCTTTTGAAAATAAAAATATAACTTCATTAAACACTATATAATTGCCGTTATTCCATAATGTGACTTATATGATACAGCTTATCTAGTAAGAATAAATTAACTATGTTCAGTGATTTCTAGGAGTAACTAGTAACTAGAACCTTATCATACACGTGCTCAACTAACGTGGTTTCTTTCTATTACCATGTGACTTGCTTAGTGGACAAATGAAACTCTGTGGATGTTGCTACCCAGACTCTAGCAAAACATTTGACACTTTTTTTCCCACAGTATTCGTCTGGAGAAATTCTCTGTTCATGGTTTGATGGATATAGTAATAGCTGGGAAAAAATAAAAAACTGTCTGGTTGGCTGGGACCAAGGTGTCCTTGTCAATGAAGTTAAAGCCATTTGACAGCTGATCACAAGTGGCGCTCACTGGGCCTAAGTAATATGTTCAGTTTTCTTTAATACAAGAGATGCTCTGAACATAATGTTGTCTATTTTATTATTTTGGTCCATAAAGTCAGAGGTAGCTCTTGGTAGTATGACAGTAGATGGTGAACCTTCCCATCACTACTCCATTACATTTTGTATCCATGTGACAGATGGTAGCAGAGGGGCAGTCTGATGAAATGGTGTCTGACATGGAAGTGTGCATGAAGGAAATGCGAGCTGAGTGGTGTAATTCAGCTGTGGCAATACTGAATTGAAAGACAAGCCACGTTGAAGGCAGCCATGCAGATATTTATAAGAGCAACATGGAGGTTCTTATTCACAGTTGGCAAAAATGCATAATTAGTGGTGGTAGCTATGATGAAAAACTGTGTTGTAGCTGAGAATTTGTTCTATGAAATAGTATTATTGTGCTCTTTATATCTGTTGTAGTTTCCATGGAAATAAAAAGGTGGTTTTATTTTTGAAGAGAGCTAAGTATCTTTATCAGTTATATTGATGAGAGAATTAAGTGCACTCTCACTAAGTTTTCAGAAACCAATGTTAGGGACTGTTGTTCTGTTTGAGAGTAAGAATGCTTTGCAGAAGGATCTAGATATGGTAGATTAATGGGCCACATCTAATCACGTGGCACTCATCAAGGCTAAATGTCATATGTTGCCTTAGGATCACAACAACCTCATGGTATAAACTTGCAGAATAATGGCTAGAAAGCTGACCATCGGAAAAAGACCTGCTGGTGAACAGGTGGCTGAACATGAACCAGTAGTGTGCTCATGTGGCCAAAAAGGCCGTCAGTATGCTGTCCTGCATTAGAAATAATGTGAACAACATGACTCTAGAAATGTTTGTCCCTCTGTATTTGAAACTGGCAAGACTTGATTTCAAGTACTGCACTCAGTTTTTAGCCTATCACAGCAATAAGGGTATCAAGTTACTAAAGTACGTGCAAGAAAGAGCAATGAAGGCAGTGAATAGAATAGAAAGAAAGACATACGAAGAGGAGCTGAAGGAACTGGGGTTGATTAGTCAGGAAAAAAAGGAGGTTGAATGGAGACTTCATTATTCTCTACAAATACCTGAAAGAAGGTTGCAGTGAGAAATGTCAGTCAGTTTTCTCAGATGCAAGCAATGGAGAGCTATTTCAAGCATCCATTTGTACCATGCTTAGCTAGAAATACACATATTAAACCAAACACACCAGGGGAGGAATGAAAAAACAAAACAAACAAAAAAAACCAACCAACCAAACAAACAAAAACCTTATTTATTTTTAGTTGTATGATGGCAATACTGGCTCCTGCACAGGAAAGGCAAGTATATATATATATATATATAAAAATGAAAGTTAATATGAGAAAGACAAATATATATATATATATATATATATATATATATATTCTATGAAAGTGAATATGAGAGTATGACAGTTCAAATGAGACAGCCCACATCATATCAAGACTCAGAAAAAGCAGAGTGGCCATGTTCTCTTTCTTCAGGCCTCACAAACATACCCTTTCTCATTTAAAATTTGATAGCCATGTAAAAATTTTGGAAAGAGTTAAAAGGATGGATGTGGCTTCCAGTAAAAACTTCCTATTAAATTTTTGCAAAAAAAAATAATGTTCTGCATTATCCAGTAGCTGAAGTACAATCAGTGAATGAGCAATTCTGACGTGATGGTATCTTTAAAAATTATAACAAGGCAATTTTTTGAGCTGGTATTTGAACATAAGAATATCCACAGAGCAAGACCATTGTAAGAAAGGAAAAAGAAAGAAACAGAATTCATAAAAATAAAAAATAATCATCCAAACCCTAGCTGTGAGTTAGCACTGAGATATGCAAAAAAAAAAAAAACAAACCAAAAAACTTCAGCTATCATCGAGATGAGCACTTTGTCACCTGGATGCTCTGATTTTGGGATAATGGGGCCATTATCTTGGACCTCATGGGAAGTGAAGGCAAGTAGCTGAAATCCTTTTCTAAGGAAGGAAGCATTGATAAAGCAACAACCAAATAGCAGTAAAGATATGCTATCGTAAATGCCACCATCTGAAATACTATTGTAGGTGCCAAAAACATGACACCCCAGAAAGTACTGTCCGACAATGGGACATATTTCCAAAATAACCTAGTCACCTGAGCCAAAGAGCATGGCACTGAGTAGATATATCACATACCCTATAATGCATCAGCCTCTGGGGAAACTGAATGATACAATAGTTTGTTTAATACTACACAAATACCAATGGATTTGGGATGTTCAAACACTGGGATATATACTTAGAAATAGTTAACACTTGGGAATCTTTCAGTGTGCTCTGCCCAATTGAAAACTCTCATGTACTATGGAAGGAGATAAAATCTCAATATTGTACATGGAAAACATGCTGGGTATGACCATGGATTATTCCTGCCTTGATCAATGATGAAACTTATGGTAAGATTGCTTTTTCTCAAGGATCTGGGTCCACTTTTTGGACAATACAGAAGGAGACTGGCATATGGACATTGTATGACAACACATTGGCAGTAATGAGCAGGAAAGATGATGAGAAAACATCAGTAAATTACCTATCTAGGGTAGTTCAACAGTATGGAAAAAATCCGTCTTTCTCTCAGCTGCATCTCAGCCATGGATAAACAGTTCTGGGAGTTCCAGCAAGTCAAAGACCTATACAGATCAGTCTCTCAGTTATTAAAAGTAAGCTTTTCTCTGCTAGAGAGAGACAGTGTAGTAGATACACACCACGTGCTACTCTGTGGTTTTTCTTTGTGCAATCGTGGAGACAATATAAAAAAATGGAATAGAAAATCCATCTCAGCCATTGAGGCATAGGCACATAAGCTGCAAAGAACAATCAAAAAAGGAGTTTCTTCTAAGAAAATGTCTGATGAAGTTTCCAGTGGGACATTTTTCAGACAGTAGATAACCTGATTTCTGAATTTCATTATAAAACTTTGTTTGTGCTCATGAGTACAATAACCAGGACTAGAAGGATATTGCATCCGGGCAAGTGGAGAAAAGGGACAATCAGGTTTACTGTACTGTGTAGATTTGATGGCCTGAGAAATCAAATCCATAGGATTATAAGGCCTTGGTGGATATTGGAGAACAGTGTTCTCTAATGCTATCAAGTTATAGACAGATACCCCTCTGTATTTCTGGAGTGACAGAGGGATCTCAAGAGATAATTGTTTCGGAGGCTGGAGAGAGCCTGATCAGGAACAAGGGGCAAAAGCTCCCCATTGTGATTGGCCAGAGGCTCCATACATCCTTGGTGTATCTCCTCAGGAGACATTATTTCAGGGACCCAAAAGGGTATCAATGGAATTTTGGTATAGCTGCTTTGGAGATGGAGGACATTATGCAGCTGTCTACCTTGCTATGTCTCTCAGAAGATCCTTCTGTTGTCAGGCTGCTAAGAGTAGAACAGAATCTCCAACACCCCTGATGCAGGCAGGGTTGCCATCCACTAGATCAATTACTAGATTAGGTTCCCAGCACCCCATCCAACCTAGCCTTCCACATCTTCAGGCATGGGGCATTCACAACCTCACTTGGGAACCTGCCCTAAACCTGGAAGAAGACTCCACATAGGGCCTCATGAGGGAAGAGTAGAGAGGGACAATCACTTGCCTTGCTCTGCTAGCCACCCCTCTTTTAATGCAGCCCAGGATACCATTGGCCTTCTGGGCTGTAAGTGCACCCTACTGGCTTATGTTAAGTTTTTAATCTACTAGGACACCTAAGTCCTTCTCATCAGGGCTACTCTTAAAGAGTTCTTCTCCCAGTCTGTATGCATATGAATTACCTCAACCCAAGTTCAAAACCTTGCACTTTGCTTTGTTGTACCTCATTAGATTCATCTGGGCCCACTTTTCAAGTTTATCAAGGTAGAATCATAGAGTTGGAAAGAACCTCTGAAAGCCACCTAGTCCAACTCCTGTCCCTGTTGCAATGAACAGAGAGATACACAGATAGACTAGGTTGCCCAGGGCCTGCTCCAGCCTCACCTTTAAAGTCTCCAGAGATGGAGCATCAACCACATATCTGGGCAGCCTGTCTCAGTGCCTCACTACTCTCACTGCAAAAGACCTTTTCCTTGTATCAAACATAAATCTACCCTTCCTGAGCTTGAAGCCATTTCCCCTTCTATCACCACAGACTCTGCTCAAGAATCTGTCTCTTTCTTTCCTGTAGTTCCCCTTTAGATAACCCCAGTTATATCTGTCTGTCTTCAAAGGAGAGGTGTTCTATTCCATGGATCGTTTTTGTGGCCCTCCATTCCAACAAGTCTATGTCTCTCATGTACTGAGGACTCCATATTGGAACACATTACTCTAGATGAGGCCTCACCATAGCAGAATACAGAGACAGGATCACCTCCTTTGACCTTCTGGCCATGCTACTTTTGATGCAGCCCAGGATACAGTTGGCTTTCTGGGCTTCAATGGCACGCTGCTGGCTCATGACCAGCTTCCCATCTACCAGTATCTTCCAGCTTGTATTGTAATGGGAGTTGCCTAGACACATGTGCAAGATCTTGCTTTTGCATTTGTTGAGCCTCATGAGGTTCACCTGGGCCCACAGCTTAAGTCTGACTGAGTCCCTCTGAATGACATTCTGTCTCTGATGTTTTGACTGCACTCCACATCTTGATGTCAACAGCAAACTTGCTGAGGTGCACTTGACACCACTGATGTCATTGATGAAGATATTAAAGAGTATCAGCCCCAGCACAAATCCTTAAGGGACACCACTCATCACTGATCTCCATCACGACACTGAACTACTGATCACCACTCTCTGGACTTGACAGCTAATTCTTCATCCATAGAACAGTCCACCCATCAAATCCATTTTTCCAATTAGGAAAGATGTTGTGAGGTGCTAAGTCAAAGGCCTTACTGAAGTCTGGGTAGATGGCATCAGTGGCTTTTTTTTGTCGACTGATGAAGTTACAGCATAATAAAAGGTCACTAGTTTGGTTAAGCAGGATTTACCCCTGGTGAAGCTATGTTGATTCTTCTGTGTCACCTTTCTGCCTTCTATGTGCCTTAATATACGTTCCAAGAGGCTCTGTTCCATGATCTTTCCCAGCACAGAGCTGAGACAAGGGTTCGTCTGGATGGCATCCCTTCATTCTGCTGTATCATAATCTTTCCAAGGACTGATGTGTGGCACACCACCTTGTAGTCCCCCAGGTCCTCCTTCCTCCCTTTCTTATAAATAGAAACTCACTGAATGTTACAGCCTCCTTTTTATCTGTTGAGGCGAGATCTTGTTTCCCATTTATCAGAGGAGATATCTCTCTTTGGCCTGTCTTTTCTGACTAATGCATCTATAATGTATCTATAGAGTCTAATGTATCTATATATAATGTTGTTTATAATACTCCTCACCAAGTTCAGTTCCACCTGTGCCATGGCTTTCCTTATCCCACCTGGGCACATCCAGATAGCATCCCTATATTTTTCCTAGGTAACACGTCCTTGTTACCGCTACTTGTACATGCCCATCTTTTCACACAGTTTGCCCAGTAAATCCTTACTAAGCCATGCTGTTTTGCTGCTTCCTCTGCCTACTTTCTTATTCTGAGGGATAAAGAGCTCTTGTGCTCTCAGAAAATCATCGTTTAACAGTAGCTGGCTTTGATCTGCTTCTTTGTCTCTAAGGACAGTTTCCCAGGAGATCTTATACAACAATTTCTTAACCAGCTTGAAGTTTGCTATTCTGAAGTTCAGGGTCCTGACTCTGCCAGGAAATCACAAACTCAACCAGGGCATGATTGCTGTAGCCCAGGCTGTTTCTAGTCTTAATATTTTTAATGATCTCATGTGCATTTGTGAGCATCATGTCCAGCAACACATCATCTCTGGTCAATCTGCCCAATACCTGAACCAAAAAGTTATTACCAATGGACTCCAGGAAACTCTTGGATCACTTGAAGCTCACCATGTTTTCCCAATAGATACCATGGTGGCTGAAATCCTCTATCAGGATTAGAGCTGTGAGTGCGGTACCTCTTGCAGCTGAAGACTCCTCTTGATCAGATGACCCATAGCAGACTCCAAACACCATCTGTCCCTAATCAGGCTCATTCCTAATCTTAACCTACTGTCTCTCAACCTGTCCCTGAATATTTTTCAGATGAGCTCCTTGCAATCTATCCACTTTTCAACATAGAGGGCAACTCCCCCATCCTTGTTACTTTGCCTATCCCTTCTAAAAAGCTAATAACCCTCAATGATGGTATTCCAGTTATGCAAATGATCCCACCATGTTTCCATGACAGCAATAAGATCGCCATGGTTTCCATCTCTCCCTGCTTATTTCCCATACTGTAAGCATTAACATAGATGCACTACATCTGAGCTTTCAGATGCATTACCTTCCTAGCTGAGCCCTCCCACAAACCTAGCAGATGATCAGTGTGAAGAAATACCAAAGAATTCTGCTTCTTTCATCTGTTTAATCGCAGATAAGGAAAGAAGAAAAAAAACACATTTTGCAGGAGACATTAAATAAACTATTTCTTAGTACTATTTCCTGACTATTGCCAGATCTAGTCCCACTTTCAGTACTAATTTCTGTTTGAAGGGTAGTGGGAGATATCAACACGTGCATTAAGACATTCTGAATATTGTAGTCTTCATGAGATTTATGACACATTTCCTACCAAAATAAAAACAGGACTGCTAACTTCCAATATATTGAAGTGTCTATGAGATAGTGAGATGCCATTATTTTTATGGCACTAAATTTTCATTCTGGATCTGATATATTCTTAAAAACTTGAAGGAGTAAGTTCAAACCTGAGCCATCATTTAAATGTAGCAGGAGAAAAGGCTTTAAAAAGGCTAGCATCAAGGAAAATAAAAAGAGAATATTCAGCTTAAGAATCTATAGTTAATATAAGTCTGTCCTCTTTTAATTTTCTTTTCACCTTCTCACAATTCAATAATTTAAGTGAGAAAAAAAATGGAACAATGCTACAAAATTTGTCAAATGTGGAAGGAAAAATATGCTGTAGAATGGCTGTTTTCAGAATATAGTACCTCTGAAAAGCCTTCTCACTTATTTACTATCATGCACAAGATACAAGTGTGTTTGAGCAGCGTAAGGGAAGAAATTCGGTTTTTTTTAGTTTCATTTTGAGTTTTATCTCTGGAATTTATCAAGGGCTATGAAGATGGCTGGAGTACCTCTCCTACAAGGAAAATTTGAGAGAGCTGGGTTTCTTCAGCTGACAAGAATGCTCAAGGAAGACCTCATTACAAGCTTCCAGTACTTAAAGGGAGATAGAGACTTATTTTTCACATGGTGTGACAGTGACAGAAGAAAGAGGAGTGCTTTAAAACCAAAACAAAGGAGTTTTAGGATAGAGTAATCATAGAATCATAGAATCATAGAATAGCTTGTGTTGAAAAGGGCCATAATTGTCAACCAATAGACTGGGCTGCCTAGAGCCACATCTAGCCTTGCCTTGAATGCATCCAGGGGTGGGTTCAAAGCCAAAGCCTTTCTGGACAACGTGTTCCAGTGTGTCACCACCCTCTGTGTGATAAACTTCTTCCTCATATCAAACCTCCCTTGTCTTAGTTTAAAACCATTTCCTGGAAGTTTCAAGGTCAGATTGTATGGGGCACTGCGCAGCCTGGCCTAATGGGTGGCAGCCCTACCCACAGCAGAGGAGTTGAAACTAGATGACCTTTAAGGTCCTTCCAACACATGTCTATGATTTTATCCTTTTCTTTATTTTATAATGACTACAGTTAGATGTGAAGTAAGATGCTCCTTACCACGGATATGTTACAGGACAATGTATATGTTTGTATAGTATGCTTACATAACTTGTTGGAAAGGAGCCTATGATCAATTCTGTGGTAGTCAATATGTTGTCTTTTTCATGGACGTAAAAACATACCAGATTTAGAGATCACTGACTACCTGGAACATGCTAACCTATTTTGTGTGACAACCATTTCTCACAATTAAGGCGGGGTCAATAAACAGAGTACTCCAACTCAGTTTAGCTCTCACTGGCTGTTACAGGGGTGGTGCACTGAGAAGGAGACAGTTTGACATCTTAATGGAGAAAATGAAAGAGGTTGAGTCTATGGCTCATCAACATATAAATTAATCATAAATAATATTTTGCCTTGACTACACTGCAAGTGGCTTCTCCCTTTTTGTTTATGTTTAGATTGCTCACATTCTGCTTAGGCTTAAAAATGCTGATAAGGTAGTATACAAATGTAGTCTAGTAATGCATAAATAGTTATAATAAAATCCATCAGATGTAGTCTATAATCATTTTTTTCTTCCAATATCCAAATAACCCTTTCCTGTCTTGTTATAAATATGAAAAAAAAAAATAATAATAAAGATAGTATCTCTATCTTTTGAAGACAAATATGAAAAAGCCAGTCTGGTATGAAGAATTTTGCTTTATGTTTCAAAATGGAGAGGAAAATCAGATTAATCTATCCAAATTACACTAAAATAACAGAACAAAATTTAGAAAAAACATTCACAATCCATTTTGGTTGAGATAGTGATGATTATGAATGCTACTGAGTACTCTTTTAAAGGCTGTGAGATGGACCATGGCAGCAGTCCATGCCTGTAGAAGACATAACGGTGAATAAAGAAGGACAAAAAATAGAAATTCATAATTGTTAAAGAATACCACCCTATCAATAGGATAACAGGAATTTTTTTTCTTTTAATCTGTGTTTTTTCATTAGTATATATCCAAAACCCTCCTGGATGCATACAGGCCGGTGAGTCTCACCTCCGTGCCTGGGAAGATCATGGAACAGATCCTCCTGGACAACATGCTCGGTCACATAAAGAATGAGCATGTGATCCGAGACAGCCAGCACGGCTTCACCAAAGGAAGGTCATGCCTAACTAATCTTGTGGCCTTCTATGATGGAGTGACGGCATTGGTGGACGAAGGGAAGGCGACCGATGTCATTTACCTGGACCTGAGCAAGGCCTTTGACATGGTCCCCCACCACATCCTCATCTCCAAATTGGAGGGAAGTGGATTTGATGGGTGGACGACCCGATGGATAAGCAATTGGTTGAAAGGCTGCAGACAGAGGGTGGTGGTCAATGGCTCTATGTCCAGGTGGAGGCCGGTAACAAGTGGTGTCCCCCAAGGGTCTGTCTTGGGACCGGTGCTCTTTAACATCTTTATTAATGACATCGATGAGGGAATTGAGTGCACCCTCAGCAAGTTTGCTGACGACACCAAGCTGAGTGGTGCGGTTGATACGGTGGAAGGAAGGGATGCCATTCAGAGGGACCTCGACAGGCTGGAGGGCTGGGCTCGGGTGAACCTGATGAGGTTCAACACGGCAAAGTGCAAGGTTTTGCATTTGGGCCGGAGGAACCCCAGGCACCTGTACAGGCTGGGAGGAGTGGTCCTTGAGAGCAGCTCAGCAGAGAAGGACCTGGGGTCCTGATGGACGAGAGACTGAATATGAGCCAGCAGTGCGCTCTGGCAGCTCGAAAGGCAAATGGGATCCTGGGCTCCATCAGGAGAGGGGTGGCCAGCAGGGACAGGGAGGTGATTGTCCCTCTCTACTCGGCTCTTGTGAGGCCCCATCTGGAGTACTGTGTCCAGGTGTGGAGCCCTCAGTACAAGACAGACATTGAGATTTTGGAAAGGGTCCAGAGGAGGGCGACTAAGATGATCAGGGGGCTGGAGCACCTCCCCTATGAGGACAGGCTGAGGGAGTTGGGCTTGTTCAGCCTGGAGAAGAGAAGGCTGCGGGGTGACCTCATTGCAGCCTATCAATACCTGAAGGGAACCTACACCCAGGAGGGGAGTAAACTGTTCAGAAGGGCTGATAACAGCAGGACTAGGGGAAATGGTTTTAAGTTGAAGGAGGGAAGATTTAGGTTGGATGTTAGGGGGAAGTTCTTTACTAGGAGAGTGGTTAGGCCCTGGAACGGGCTGCCCAGGGAGGTTGTGGATGCCCCGTCCTTGGACGTGTTTAAGACCAGGTTGGACGGGGTCCCGGGCAACCTGATCTGAATGTGTATGTTTGGTGGCCCTGCTAGGCAGGGGGGTTGGAACTACATGATCCTTGGGGTCCCTTCCAACCCAGGTGATTCTGTGATTCTGTGATTCTGTGATATTCCTGCTCTGGCAGGTGGATCATACTGGATGATCTATGATCTATCAAAGTCCCTAACAGTCAGAGACATTCTGTGATCCTGTGATTCTGTGATATGGAAATCATGCAAATGAAGGAAATTAGAATTTTTTATTTCTACATACAGAATTTTCTCTATTTAGAATTTGAAAGACACTTCACCTAAATAAAATCACACTATAATGCTGCTTGTCTGTATTTCCAAAATCATTAGGCTCTCAAAGACCAGACAGTTCCTGTAGCATAAGAGCAATCCAAAGTCTGAGCTTCCTTATGCTGTGGAGAACCTTGTTCTCTTCAGTAAATCATCAGCTGATAGGACTATCCTGACTGCATTAGTTCTGGACAGCCTCTGAAACAGTATTTCAAGAGTAGTTAAACAAGTCCAACCTCATGGTTAATGCATGAGATAGAAAAGGGTTGGCCCTCTATGTCAAGATCTGTATGCAAGAGAGAAACAGACTCCACAGATTTTTTAAGCAAACTCTAATGGAAGATCTAGTAGCAGCTCTAAATTATTTCATAGAGTTCTAAATTTATATACTGCTCCCAGTGAAGTCTGTTATTATCCATAGATATATTTGAAAAACTTTTAAAGGAGTGATTTAAAGGAGAAGACTACAGTAAGTTTTGAGAAGTGAGAATGAAATTCTAGAGATCGAGTATTTATACCCACTGTACTTAAAATAACAATAAATATGTATAGAAAATGAAAAACTGTGTTCTGAAAACACAGAGGATATACAGCCATCACAGCCTCCTTTTTAATCAAATAGAGTGATAATTTTCATAGAATCATAGAATATCCTGTGCTGGAAGACACCTATACGGATCATCAAGTCCAACTCCTAGCTCCACACAGGACAACCCAAAAATACTGTTTAAAAAATTGTATAACCAAGACATTGTCCAGACACTTCTTAAACTCCAGCAAGCTCAACACAATTACTTCCCTAGGGATCCTGATCCATTGCCACCCTCTGGTGAAGAACCTTTTTTTCTGATATATGACCAATCTTATTAAGAAATTATCTTTCCCCAGAAATCTGGTATTATTACTCTGGAAAGAGAGACAAAGCAAAACCCCAAAATAATTCAAGCAAACAGCAAAAGAAAAAACAGAACATCCACTTTACTGTTCATTTTCTATTTACAAAAGTAATGCATTTTATTGGAAAAAAAAAAATCAACTAACTTGGTGGAAAAAAAACAAAACAAAACAACAACAAAAAACCTCATAAAAAAGAATTTTAATAATAAAATTACAGAAAACTTGCAGTTGAAAGGTGATGGATGCTATTAATAGCTGCTTGATGTTATCAATATCTGTTTTCATGATAAAAATCTGTTTGCACTTCAGTATGTAGTCAGTTCACATAACTCTGATCTACAGAAAAAAAAAGCAACAAATGTGAACAGAAAGAAAAGCAGAGTTCACTTTGAGATTTCTAAAATAGGAACTTTTGCCTGTGACTTTCAGATGCGATGAGTTTTGACAAACTATGTACTTCATCCACAGGCAGTTTATTACACTGATGCCTTTTTGTTTCAACTGACTCACAAACTTTTTATCAAGATGTTCAAACATACAGTGCTTTGATTACTTAACTAAGTTTTCTGTCTCATTATGAGAAATACAAGCCCACTAAGTAGTTAATGAACAGCAATTACTACTTCAGATATCCTGTACTTCTGTGGATGAGGACTGTGATTGATTTATCACTGTTTGAATAAATACTTGAAATGTGAGTCAGTACAAATGTTTCACTCAATGACAGCAGGGAACAAATGACCAAATCTTATGATTACTCTAGTTTTCCCTAATTTTTGGAGAAGATATTACAATTTTCTGTTGCTTCATAATTACTAACCTTAACAGTTAAGAAGTGCCTGTTATTTCTAGTTAGTATTAGTGGGAGGGGGAAAAAAAAAAAAAGAAAAAAAGACAACAAAACAGCAACAAAAGCCTTAGCCTATTAGTTTAAAGTTACTCTGTTATTTCTTAAGTACTATTAAGATGAATTTATAACTAAATTCAAGAAAATGAATTTCCTTTCTTTCTTAGCCCACCCTTCCTAAACAGCCTGCATCCATCCATGGATCTTCATCATCGATGTTGATGAGATGATAATGTCCATCCTCAGCAAGTTTGCTGATGATACAAAATTAGGAGAAATGGCTAACTCACTGGAAGGCTGCCATTCAGCAAAACCTGAACAGGCTGGAGAGTTGAGCAGAGAGGAACCAGATGAGGCTTAACAAAAGCAAGTGTAGAGTCTTGCGCCTAGGGAGGAACAACCACATGCACCAGTACAGTTTGGGGGATGACCTGCTGAAAAGGAGCTCTGTAGAGAGGGATCTGGGTGTCCTGGGTGACGACTGGTTGGTCATGACCCAGCAGCGTATCCTGGTGGCCAAGAAGGCCAATGGCATCCAGGGGCACATGAAAAAGAGTGTGGCCAGCAGGTAAAGGGAGGTCATCCTCCCGTTCTACTCTGCCCTGGTGAGGCCTCACCAAAAGTACTGTAGTTTTGGGCTCCCCAGCACAAAATAGCCGGGGTTCTCCTGGAAAGAGTCCAGTGGAGGGCCACAAAGATGATAAAGGGTCTGCAGTATCTCCTTTACAAGGAAAGGCTGAGCAATCTGCATCATCCCACCTTGAGAAAAGAAGACTCAGAGGAGATCTGATCAATGTCTATAAATAGGTGTGGGAGGGAAAGGGACGAGGCCAGACTCTTTTCAGTGGTGTCTGGTGAAGGACAAGTGGAAATGGACACAAACTGAAAGAGGAATGACACAAATGTTTGTAAGAACTTCTTCACGGTAAGGATGATGGAGACCTGGAACAGGCTGCCTGGAGAGGTTGTGGAGTCTTCTCTGCAGATGTTCAAGACCAATCTGGCCACTTCCCTGTGCAACCTGGTATAGGGAGCCTGCTGTGGCTGGACTAGATGATATCTAGAGGTCCCCTCTAGCTCCTATGATTCAGTGACACTGTGACTCTGTAATTCTATGATAGTAGCTCTCCAGCTGTTGATTAAAAATTTCTTAGTAATTATATTAGCAATTATGCTTCATTTGTGTATCTGGTACACTGTTTCCTCACGAGACTTTTGTCACTTTTCCCAGCCCCTGATTCCTAATTTACTGTTCCCTTTTTGAGATTAGTTAGCATGTTTGTAAAGATGTCTTTCTTTCCTTCTTGATCTTGTTGATTTTTTTTCCATTTTAAGCAATTGTCAATTCTGTCCAACAATCCACATACCAACAATATTTCCCAACTAGATCATGTCCCTCAGTACAACATCTAAACATTTCTTGAACACGTCCAGGGATGATGACACAACTACCTCCCTGGGCAGACCATTCTTTCAGAGAAGAAATTTTTCCTAATATCCAGCTGAACCTTCCCTGACACAACTTGAGTCATTCCTTGTACTCCTATCACTAGTTAGGTGGGAGAAGAGGCCGACTCCCACCTTGTCATATTCTCCTTTCAAGTAGTTGTTGAAAGCTATCGGATCTCCACTAAGCCTCCTCTTCTCCAGACTAAAGAATCCCAATTCCCTCAGCTGGTCTACATAAGATTTGTGCTCCAGATCCCTCACCAGTTTTGCTGACCTTCTCTGGACATGCTCCAGGGCCTTGATGTCTTTCTTGTGGTGAGGGGCCCAAAACTGAACAACTGAACCCAAAGCGTGGCCTCACCTATGCTGAGTACAGGGAGGTGATCCTGCTGGCAAACCTATTTCTGATACAAATATGTCATTGCCATTCTCAGCTACCAAACACACTGCTGGCTCATGTTCAGATGAGTATCAACACACACCCCCAAGCTCATTACTGCCACACAGCCTTCCTGCCACTTTTTCCCAAGGCTGCAGTGTTGCCTGGGGTAGTTGTAGCATGTAGGACTCAACACTTGGTTTTTTTAAACTTCATCTAATTGTCCTCAGCCAAGTGACCCAGTGACCCAGCATGTCCAGATCTCTCTGTAGGGCCTTCATAACCACCAGACAAATCAATACTTCCTCCCAGCTTGATGTCATGTGTAGACTTACTGAGGTCGCACTCAATCCCCTCATCCAGATCATCAATATAAATATCAAACAAGACAGGCCCCAGTACCGACACCTGGGAAACACCATTTGTGAGCAGTTGCCAGCTGGTTTTAACTGTATTCACTACTACTCTCTAAGCCTGGCTCTCCAGCCAGCTCATTACCCAACAAAGAGTGTACCTGTCCAACCACAGACTGTCATCATCTCTAGGAGACTGTGGGAGTCAATGTCAAAAGCTTTGCTGAAATCTAGGCAGACCACAGCAACAGCCTTTCACTCACCTATCAGCCAGATTACTCAATCATTAGAAATCAGATTGGTCAAGCAGGCAGGTCTGATCATCAAGTTTTCCACACATGCCATCTGATCTTACTCAAGAGATGTCCTTAATCCAAGTACTCAGCAAGAAGCAAGCCTCCACTAATAATGGGTTGTGTTAACATCCATGATTCTAGCAGGGAGCCTCCTTCCACAGTCTCTTACACACATCTTGTTTTGTCCTTAATTAAAGTACAACCATCTGGGAGATGTCATTTCACAGAAATACCTTCCTTTGCCTGCATGGTGGCCTTAGACCTTCTATGAAGATCAGAGCAGAAGCAGTCCTCTTGGTGCCAAAGTTCAGAAATTCTCAGACTTCACCAGCCTGGTTTTCTTCATTTCACAGTTTAAGCAGATGTTCCATCTACTTCTCCTTAGTGCATCTGGAGGTTCAGGCTTTTGTGATGCAATATCTTGAGAGATATCAGATCCATCATATTTTTGATATCCCTTATGTTACGTAGTCTACAGACCTTCCTATCAAGATAGGCTTAAGGAGCTGGGCTTGTTCAGTCTGGAAAAGAAAAGGCTGTGGGGAGATCTCATTGTTGCCTTCCAGTATTTGAAGAGAAACAGGAGATAGTGATAGGACAAGGGGGAATAGTTTTAAACTAAAGGAGTGGAGATTTAAGTTAGATATCAGGGAGAAGTTTTTTTCACTGAGAGAATGGTGAGGTGCTGGAACAGGTTGCCCAGGGAGGACGGATACCCCATCAGAGATATTTAAGGCCAGTTTGGATGGGGTCCTGAGAACCTGATCTACTACTGTGAGAATCCTTCTTTGCTTTTTTTTTGGCTCAAAGCTTGCTTCCTGAGGTATTTTGTTGAGGAGGCAAGTGATGGGTGTTGTGTGGCAGTCAGCATTGCTGTGTGGACAATTTTACATCTTTAGAGCTGTTTGCCTTCAGAAGATAGTGCTCAGGACTGTTTACTGGTGGAAGACCTAGCCTGTGACCAAATAACTCCTGTTTGCTATGGGAGGCTGGGGGATGATACCATTGTATCCTGCGAAGGCAAGATACAAATTGGTGCCTCCCTGCTTCCTCTATCTGCTGGCAAGGCCAGGAAGATAAGAACAAAGGAGTTTTCTGCTGAGATCCCAGAGCCAGAAGCTGCCACTCCAAGGAGAGCTGACTCAACCACTTTGGATTTGAGCTGTCACTGCAAAGACCGCTGATTCAACCACTTTGAAAAGGGGCCATCATCACCATGGTCGTTGTCGTTGTCAACAGGACAACTCTGCCTGATGACCCACCGCTACTGAAGATCAAAGACTGAACTCCGAACCTCGCTGGATCCGTGGTGGTGACTATCTCCCTCTTGCTGCCTATAAAGACCCCTTGCTTCTTCTTTTCTATCTTTTCTATCGCCCTCCTTCCCTTCCCCCATTACCCTAATTCATAATATTTGTAATAAACTGGTTGGACCAACATTTGAACCGTTGATTCTTAATCTCACGCCGGGTATACAGATAATAAAAGAACCTCCTCTCCCTCCTATTAATTGGAGCGAGACAACTACTTGATCTAGTGGTTGGCAATTCTGCCTGTGGCAGGAAGATTGGAACTTTATCATCCTTGAGATCCCTTCCAGTCCAAGCCATTCTATGACTGATTCTATGACTTTGCCTCTGTTTACCTAAACGCCTGAATAATTGAAAACTTTCATAATTTGACTGGTAATATTTTGCATATATATCTTTATTAAACATAGTTTTCCAAATAGCTGGGTAATTACTTAATACCAAAAAGTACTCATTTGCATTGAATGGAAGTGCACAGATATAAACATGTAAGTAGCAAGAATGAAATATAGAGGCATTTCCCTTATTTAGAGAGAAAAGCTAGCTCACGTTCTGAAGAGAATGGAAGACAATAAAAAATGTTACTTCTGAGTGTTTTTATAAAAAATGCTATGAAAATGTACGGAATAATTAGCAATAAATCAAAATGTGAAGAGACTGTGTTAAAAGAATGGATGATGCAACTGACTTCTCATTTCTAGGGTCCTAGGCTTAAATCATAAGAACAGATGAGTTATTTAGTCAGATTTTAATATTTATCTTGCTTGTCCCAAAGTTCATCTGGAGCTATGTAAACCTCATCATTGAGATGAGGTGTGAGAGTTTGGCACTAATAAATTTGTTCAATTATTTATCTGTCATTTGAAACTAACTAAAATTTTGAAATTCTATTCCAGGTTTTGGATTTGGTCTGTTTTCCAAGTCTTTGTCAAATTTTAGTCACAAGTATAATAGCATCTCTGTTTTGGACACAGTGCTTCTGCTAGGTAAAATATGTTACTTCACCCTTTATCCTACAAAGCAATTTCTGCTGAAGACATATTAAAAGGTGAAATAGCTAAATTTGGTATCAATAAACTGAGATGTATTTAAAGACACTTGACAATATATTTCCTTTGAATTACTGTTATTTGTACTATTTTGTCAGCCATAATTTGAATTTGGCTCACTTCATGTTAAAAAGGAACCCAAATTTTTAGAAATATTAGATTAGATTTGCAGCATTACCACCAACTGACACATTTTAAATTTCTTTTAAGTCAACATTTATTTAATTGTTGTGATAATGAATGTGTATTCATAATTTCTGTAAAGAACTACAGACACACTTATAACATAGATTATTGTGAACATTTTTCACAGATCTTCCTGTTGGAAGCCCCTACTGTATCCTTCCTAATAAACAAACAAACAAACAAACAAACAAGCAAACAAATAAACTCAGTACAATGTGAGGACAATGTCTTGAAAACAGTTTATTGTATTTGCATTTGCACTTTCTGGAGGTGTAAAGACAAAGCATAGACAGAACCGCACTTGGCAAAGTATGTGAAAAAGAACAAGAAATTCTACAGATAAATTGTTCAAAAGAGAGAAGACAAGGAAAGTGTTCTCCCTCTGATAATTGAAAAGGGAAAACTGGCAACAACAAACATGGAGAAGGCTGAGGTACTCAAGTTCTTTGCCTCAGTCTTAACTGACTATTAGGCTTGCCATGTCTCTCACATCGCTGAAACTCCAGGCAGTTTATAGGGAAACAAAATTCCTCTCACTGTAAGAGAAGATCATGTTCAAGATTACTTGATAAAACTGAATGTGTGCAAGTGTATTGGTGTCTATGTGTGCCCTCATTCTGGTCTGCAAGTGCACACTGCCAGCTCATGTTGTGTTTCTCATCATCCAGCACCATCGCATCCTTCTCCTCAGGGCTACTCTCAATCCATTCTCTGCTCAGCCTACACTTGTGCTTGGGATTATCCTGACCCTGGTGCAGGAACTTGCATGTGGTCTTGTGAAATTTCATAATGTTTGTACTTTCTCACCTCTTTAAACCTGTCAAGGTTCCTGTATATGGCATTCCTTCTCTCTGACATGTCACTACACAATGTAGCTTGGTGACTGAGGCAAACTTGTTGAGGATGCATCTGATTCATGAAGTTGCTCCTCATGTACAGCAAAGCTACAGAAATTTATGAATTTAGTTCTTCAATCATGACTTTGTTCTTTTGGTGCTAAGAAACTTCTAACCTTTAAGAATTCATCCTGAGCCAGACTAGAAATTTTTTCTTACTTTATTCTGATGAAGATAAGAAAATGTATTCCATGGCATATATTTAGGCTTTTATAAATAGCCTTATTAAGAGGAACATTGACAGTTGTTACTTCTGTCCATAATGGTGTGTCCAAATACAAAAGTAATGCAGGCTTGGAAAGCATCAGCTCCTGACATGAATGTCTGTGCTTGGCAGCTAAACTACAAATAAAAGTCTCTTAGTTTGCTTTCCTTATTGGTCTGAGTCCCAAGGACAGGAGTGAAGAGGAATAATTTCATTTAAAAATGGATTTATTTTAGTTGCCAATTTGCAAAGATTTCTTTCCTACATTTCCATATTAGTTTATTTTCAGCGTACATATCAAACAAAGATTTCAGAAATGGAAGGACAGAATGAATTAATCTTACAGGGGGGAAAAATGACAGATTGATTATAGTCTCAAGATATGTAAAATTTAGTGACTGATAAAGAGAATGAGTAAGTAAAAGTTGAAAATGTGACATACAAATAAAGACAATAATAGCATAGAAATATCTTTTTAATACATATAAAGCATATTTAGAACCATTATTTAGGAAATATAATATTTCATTAACTTATGTTTTATGTGCTTCATTAGTCTTTCAACAAATATTCTGCACTTAAAACTGAAGTTATATGTAGCATATATGTTACATTAGAAATGATATTTCACAGTTGGTGAGAATAAGATTCAACATACATCAGGCTCTAGAACAAAATACACAGTCTGTAATAAACTTTGTCAATTGAGCACTTAGAAAGGATATTAATATAGATGGCTTGACTTCTCTAGGTATAATTTTAATAACAGATTACAATTCTAATGGAATAGCATGCAGTATATATTCCCTATATATAGTTTTTCAAGGATAAGAGGAAAAAAGATTGAACATGTCTAAGGATCATACGAGAAACATCAGCAATTCTTCTAATGGCAGCATATGAATTTTTATTGTTACTCTTGAGCAAATCAATCCCTTAGGAAATGTGGTTTTCAGTATAACTGAAGATTAGTACAGAGATAAAAACTGCTGTTGGATAAGATATTTCTGTTATTGAAAGATGAAGAAGGAAGAAATTACTATTAATATTGGAAGTTCTATATCATTCTGAAACATGTTTAAATTGGTTTGATTGTGTGTAAATTGATTAACACAAGGAGGTAACTACCAGAAGTCCCTAGCTATATAGTCTTGGTATGAAAACAGATAAATTGCACTGCAGGACTAAGAAATAATTCCAATTTAACATTGGAAATTGTATTCTTGCCACAGGAAATGAAGAGAAAGATCTTCTACCTGGTGGTCTAAATTGAAAGTGGCAAGACTTGTTTAACTGCTGGTAGAAAAAAATCAGGCAAAGCTAATAACCAACAGTCAGTCTTGTAACAACAGCTTCAAAATAAGGAATTTATGCGTAACAGTGAGAGTAAAGTAAAAACTGAAGAAATTAGAAATCTATTAAAAAAAAAAAAAAAAAGCTAGAGGAGAAGAAAAATATTCAGTGTTTTACAAAACAGATTACAGATGACAGTAAAACCTCCTCAAGATGAGATTAAACCTTATGTCTATGCACAGGCACACAGTAACTTCATTTAGTGACCTTTGGATTATCCTGTTTTAGAAAAATGCACTAGCTAGAAAAGTAACAAAATCTGTATTTGTTTTAGAGAGCCCTTAGCTATATTAGCCGTACCTTATACCAGTTTGCTATTATTTTGTCATATCCAATAGTTACACTATTTCTATGAGAAAGTATTTTCTTCAGAGTTGTCTGTTCCAGATATTTCTTAACAAGACATAAAACTAAAAACTCAACCATGAGGAATTTTAAATTAATACCATTTCGGACAGTTTTTTCAGACAGTGCTAACAGGTACCAAATGAATCAAGCAACTGTTCTTAGATGTTAAAAGATAAGAAAACTACTACACTTATGGCGATTTAATAAAAACAAATTTGGAAAGAGATATGATGTGTAAATATACCTTTATCAAATCCCATTATTGGTATGCACTCATTTGCAGAAAAAGTAATATATATACTCACAATTATTTGATGTTCTATTTTCAATATTGGAACATGTTTACCAAATAATCATATTTTTTAAAGTTAAAAGATAAGTTCTGAAGTCCAATTTGCCTACTTTTATTGCCTTATGTGTAGAATTCCATGGGGACTGATGACATGCATCCCAGAGTCCTAAAGGATCAGGCTGATGTGGTTGCCAAGCTGCTCTCTGTCATGTTTGAAAAATGTATGGCTGTCAGGTGAAGACCCTGCTGACTGGAAAAAGGGAAATATCACTCTCATTTTTTAAGAAACAGAGAAAGGAAAACCCAGAGAAATGCAGGTCAGTGATCCTTAATTCTGTTACTCAGAAGATCCTCCAGGAGACAAATTAAGACACGTGATGGATGAAGAGGTAACCTGAGACAAACAGTACAGCTTCACCAAAAATCATGCCTGACCTATCTGGTGGCCTTCTGAGATGGAGCAATGACATCAGTGAGCAAAGGAAGGGCAACTGATGTTGTCTGTGGAGACTTCTGCAAGGCTTTAATGTGGTCCATACATCCTTATATCTAAATTGAAGAGATTTGAAGGGTGGACAATTTGGTGGGTAAGAAATCAGTTAGAAGATCTCAAAGAGAGGATTGTGGTCAGTGGCTCTAGGTTCACATAGAGATTGCTGTTGAGTGATATCCCTACGTGTCTATTTTGGGACAGGTACTCTTTACAATTTTTATCGATGGCATTGATGATGAGATGGTACACTCAGCATATTACACAAAGCTGAGTGTAGGAAGGGAATATGAGGAAGGAAGGGATGCCATCCAGAGTGGGCTGGATGAAAAGTGGGACCATGAGAATAAAATGAGGTTGAACAATGGCAAGTGGGAAGTGCTGGACAATACAAACTGGAGAAGAATTCACTGAGAGTACCCCGTTTAAGAAGTGCTTAGGGGTATTGATACATAAAAATCTTAACGTGAGCTGGGAGTGCACAGTTACAGCTCAGAAGGCCAACTGTATCCTGGGCTACATCAAGAGAGCTGGAACAGGGAGGTGATTGTACTTCTCTGCTCAGCTGTCGTTAAGGTCTCATTTGAAGTTCTACTTCAGGTCTGGGGCGCCCTCCTCTGGAAAGCTGTGGAACTTTTGGAATGGGTCCTGAGGAGAGCAATGAAGATGATCCGAGTGAAGGAGCATCTCTTCTACAAAGACAAGCTGTGGAAGATGGGCTAGTTCAGCATGGAGAAGGCTCCAAGAAGCAACATTGTAGGCTTCCAATATTTAAAGGGAGCTCATAAACAGGAAGGAAATAAACTCTCTACATAAATAGTGATAGGACAAGAAGGAACAGTTTTAACTAAAAGAGAGGATATCTATCATAGATGTCATGCACCTCCACAACCCTGAAGGTGTTCAAGACCAGGGTGGGCGAGATCCTGGGCAGCCTGATCTGTTGTATGGTTTAGAGGTTGGTAACTGCCTGTGGAAATGGGTTGGAACTAAATAATCTTTAATGCCTTTCAAGATATGTCTGTGACTCTATGGTTCAATGATTTTGTAATTCCACATGATTAAAAATTGCTCAATATCAGAAGAAGATGAATTAATAAGCTCATTCTAGGGTGGATACCTAGCCCTGAAATGAAATTGCTGAGTGCATCAGCAGAATCTATTAAACTCTATATTAAAATCTTATAATCCCTATTCCTGAATTAAGATCTATAGTATTTGGCCAGTTAGAAAAAGTGTAGACATATATCATGGCATCTTCAAACAAGATCATGGGAGAAATGGTTCTCTCTTTTAATAGGCTTTGAGAAGCTCAAAACAATTTATTTATTTGTGAAATACTTATGAAAACAACAACATTAACAATATTTCTTTGTAAAAATGAAACAAAAATTTCCATAAAGAATGCATTATGTTAGGAAAGGTTAAATGTTCTTTTTTCTCTTATGCTTTTGCTCCTGTAGCATCATTTGTAACTAGCAGTTCAAGAGGTTTCAAGCTAAGAAGAATATTTTAATTAGTGGACTGCTTCACCTGGCAATATCCACAGTATAGACTAAGTAAGAGTGAGATCACAGTCATGCAGACTTGAAATCCTGATCCAAATTCCAAGAAAATTTCCATCAGAACATACAGATTTAAGGCCTCACCAAGTATGCCTCGTCCCTTTCCCTCCCACACCTTAGATATTTATAGACATTGATCAGATCTCCTCTGAGTCTTCTTTTCTCAAGGTGGGATGATGCAGATTGCTCAGCCTTTCCTTGTAAAGGAGATACTGCAGACCCTTTATCATCTTTGTGGCCCTCCACTGGACTCTTTCCAGGAGATCCCTATCTTTTTTGAGCTGGGGAGCCCAAAACTGGACACGGCTCTCCAGGTGAGGCCTCACCAGGGCAGAGTAGAACAGGATGACGACCTCCCTTTACCTGCTGGCCACGCTCTTTTTCATGTGCCCCTGGATGCAATTGGCCTTCTTGGCCACCAGGGTACGCTGCTGGGTCATGACAGCACCTACCAGGACACCCAAGTCTCTCTCTACAGAGCTCCTTTCCAGCAGGTCATCCCACAAAATATACTGGTGCATGCGGTTGTTCCAACCCTAGGCGCAAGACTCTACATTTGCCTTTGTTAAGCCGCATCTGGTTCTTCTCTGCTCAACTCTCCAGCCTGTCCAGGTTTTGCTGAATGGCAGCACAGCCTTCCAGTGAGTTAGCCATTTCTCCTAATTTTTTATCATCAGCAAACTTGCTGAGAGTGGACACTATCCTCTCATCAGTGTCATTGTTTAGGATGTTTAGGAAGACTGGATGGAGCACTGACCCCTGAGGAACATTGCTAAATGCAGGCCTCCAACTGAGCTCTGTACTGCTGATCACAGAGCTCCCTCTGAGCTCTGCTGGTCAACCAGTTTCTCAACCCACACTTCCTCAGTTTTATTATAACTTATTGTGGGAGACAGTGTCAAATGCCTTGCTGAAATCAAGGTAGTGTACATCCACTGCTCTTCGCCATCTAGCCAGTCAGTGATGACATCATAGAAGACTACCAGGTTGGCTGAGTATGACCTCCCCCTGGTGAATTCACGCTGACTACTTCTGATAACCTTCCTCTCTTCCAATTGCCTGGAAATGGCAGCCAGAACAAGCTTTTCCATCACCTTTTCAGGGATGGAGGTGAGGCTGACTGGCTTGTAATTTCTCAAATCCTTCTTGCCCTTTCTGAAGACCAGAGTGACATTGGCTATCCTCCAGTCTTCAGGCAGTTCTCCAATTCTCCACGACCTCTCAAAGATAATAGAGAGCAGTTCAGCAATCAACTCTGCCAGCTCCCTCAGCACATGTGGATGCATCCCTTCAGGGTCCCTGGATTTATGTACATTAATGTTGCCTAGATGCTCCCAGACCATCTCCTCTCTCACTAAAGGGAAGCCTTCCATTCCCCAGACTCTTTCACTTACCTCTAGGGTCCAGGATTCCCAAGGGGGAAGTCTTTGTGGAGAAGACAGAAGCAATCTGACAGAAGCAGTATCTCTCTCCCTTCTTGGCATCCCCCATTACTAGAACACCCCCCTCATTTAGTAGGGAACTCATATTTTCCCTAGTATTCCTTTTACTGTTGACATAGTTTGAAAATTCTTTCTAATTATCCTGTATCTCCTGTGCCAGATTCAATTCCTGGTTAGCTTTAGCTTTCCTCGTCACATCTCTGCAGGCCTTGACAACATTCCTATATTCTTCCCAAGTGGTCAGACCCTTTCACAGAATCAGAGAATGGCCAGGGTTGGAAGGGACCTCAAGGATTATGAATCTCCAAACCCCTGCCACATACAGGGCCACCAATCTCCCTGTTTAATACTAGACCAGGCTTCCCAGGGCCCCTTCCAATCTCTCCTTGAACACGTCCAGGGATGGGGCATCCACAACCTCTCTGGGCAGCCCATTCCAGGACCTCACCACTCTTTTTGTAAAGAACTTCCCCCTGACATCCAACCTAAATCTCCCCTCCCTCAACTTAAAACCATTTTCCCTTTTCCTGATGTTATCTACCCTTTCAAAGAATTGATTCCCCTCCAGTTTGTAGGCTCCCTTCACTGAAATGCTGCAATGAGGTCACCCTGCAGGCTTAACAAGCTCAGCTCCCTCAGCCTGCCTTCACAGGAGAGGTGCTCCAGTCCCCTGATCATCTTTGTGGATCTCCTCTGGACTGTCTCCAACAGCTGTCTTTCCTGTACGGGGGGCTCCAGGCCTGGACACCGTACTCCAGAAGGGGCCTCACAAGAGCAGAGTAGAGAGGAACAATCTCCCTGTCCCTACTGGCCATCCCTCTTCTGATAGGGCCTAGGATATCATTTGCTTTCTGAGCTGCAAGAGCACACTTCGGGCTCATGTTAAACTTTTCATCCATAAAGACCTCCAGGTCAATCTCTGCAGGGCTACTCTCGAGGACTTCTCTTTTCAGTCTGTATAGGTGCCTGGGATTCCTCTGGCCCAAGTGCAAAACCCTGCACTTTGCTGTTGTTAAACCTCATTAGATTCACCTGGGCCCACCTTTCAAGCTTTTTGAGGTCCCTCTGAGTGGCATCCCTTCCTTCCACCTTGTGAACTGCACCACTCAGCTTGGTGTCATTGCAAACTTGCTGAGGGTGCATTCGATTCCATCGTTGATGTAATTGATAAAGACGTTAAAGAACACTGGTCCCAAGACAGACCCCTGGGGGACACCGCTCTGCCAGTCTTCCCTGATTTTTTACTTATAGGCAAACACCGATCCTGAGCTTGGAAGAAGCACTGCTAAAATGCCAACCAGATTTCACCTTCTAACCCACAGAATAGCTCCAAGTAGGTCCTGGAAGAGATCAAAGTTGGCTCTGCTGAAATCCAGGGTAACAATCCCTCTTTTTGGTTTGCTTCTTCCACTGAAGATCTTGAACTCCACCTCCTCGTGATCTTTATATCCGAAGCTGCCCCCAGCCTTCACTTCCCTAACAAGCTCATCCATATTAAAAAGAACATGGTGCAGTAACGCCCCACCCAAGAAAAGAAAATAACTGTTGGAAATAAATTAATGAGAATGTGAGAGAACTATTATGACTAATACAACATTAGTAAGATTTCAGAAGGGTTTGTTCTCAAGTGATCGAGTAAGAAGTGAGATTTAAAAAATTAAAAAAAAAATTCTAACCAAAGACAGAAGAAATGGAAATTTGTCTGTAGTATTTATTGACAAGCAGAAACCCCAGAAGATGACACAAATGTGTGAAGGACTTAACATGATGACTCAGTGACTCAAATCTTAAACAGTTTGAAGAACTCTCTGAATTTAACAAGTAGTATTGTTTTTGCAGTATTATTTTTAGTGAATTATCCAGAATTGAGAATGTTAGAAATTCTACTCCATTAGCAATAGTAGACCAGTTAAAAGTAACTTAATACAGATTCTAATCCCTGATATAATATAATATGTATCAGACAAAGTAGTAAGCTATCTCATGTAGCAGAATAGTAATCTTTGGGAACTCTTAGAAACATTCAGATGGAATTTTTTTTTTTTTTTTTTTTTTTTTTTTTTTTTTTTTTTAATTTAAGGGCTGAATTCATGTCATAACCAATAGATTCTACAAAATAGTGATATTGTAAAATCTTTTTAGACTTTTTTTTTAATAAAATGACTTAATGGAATCATGTTCCATGTACCAACATTAATGCTATCTTTCCAGTATTTCTTCATGAAGAGAAGCCTTGGTTACGATATGTACAAACAGCAAATAATTTATAAATACATACATAGTACGAAAACATAATCAATCAATAGTCAATTCCAAAGTTTTTTCCGACGATCGTTAAGATTTTTTTCTCCTGAGATAACAAATACTCACACTTCAGAGATTAAGAGCACAATAGCTTGACAGAATAAAAGTAGGTGTTGCACAATCAATTTTGAATTTCTGAGAAAGACATATCATTTCCCTTGAGAAATCTACATAGTTTGTTGTTGTTAGGTGTTTTTGTTTGTTTGTTTGTGCACCTTCTCTATTACCTAAAAATATTAAAACTTTTTTTCATATTTGAATGTGAATATTCTCTCTTGATTCTAAAATGACAACATCTGATGCTAGGTTTTCTAAATTCAACATAATATTCCTTATTTTTCTCCACATTACTTGTAGGACATAAAGAAATATGAAAAAAGTAGAAAGTAAGTTTACTATATGCAGTTTTCAATTAAACATGTTCAGACTGCTACTTTAAGGGTCTGAATGATGACATTTTTGACTACATCCAACATACTGTCTTTAAGCAAACAACTTTGTGCAGCTGACCTAAATATTTGTAGTGCACTATATCACCTGCTGGAAGGAAATTGGAAAGTACTTACATTGCCCTAGATCCTTCACAGGGTCCAAAAGCTGGACTTAAGCTTTTGTCAGTATGAATATATTGTGTTGAGTAATGAGCTACACTCAGTTTCCAGTGGAGGGAAACTTAGGTTTCCCTCTGAGTCATCATTTTTGGAAGTACAACTACGTGGAGCAGAAACAACCTCATGACTCCACATTATAGTATTATGGAATGACTTCTCACTGTTCATCAAGTGGCATTCACCAAGGAACTGGTGAATTTCAGGATATGAGCAGAAATAATTACTTATTAAACATGTATTTCAAGTGAAAGAAATCACAAGAATATAAGGAGAGTTTTGTGGACTCAGAGGAGAGATGAAATTCCAATCACAGTAAAAGTCATAATGAAATAAACTATGTAATAAAGTCAATAACTATATGGCTTAGCATAATAAACTTGGGACTTAGAAGAAATAATTTATACTAAAGCAATCACATAATACTTAATAGAAGAGAATTGTATGAAGTGTAGGCACTGTATTACCATCAAAATTACGAAAAAAAAAAGCGCATTAATCTCATTAGACCAACCAGTAACACAATCAGAAGTTCATGTGAATTAATGATTTCTCCTTCTTCTATAGTGAAGGAAACCTCATATGAAAACAACAATTATAGTCTGTACAGTGGAAAAAGCATGGATATTATTTGTCCACTGTTTTTAATAGAAAAAGAAAATCCTATCACCTAACCACATGATAGAACATCAGATTTGATTAGTATCTGCAATGTTGTCATCTTAATCATATCTACTTTGATTTTCATTATTTTTCACATTGCATATTTTATTTACATTAAATAGAAAAGCCTTAATATATTTTTTATTTTATTTTCTAAAGTTTTCTTCCTGAACCTATTTCTCCAGGGAGACTTTGCTCTTATGTGTGTAAACTCATCAGCTGTACATGTACTAATACACAGATCTCAGTGACACTGCCGTCAAAACAAAAACAAAGCAAAAAATAAAAGTGGAAGATACAGCAATGAAATACTATTGCAGCCATTAAGCACTGCAAAATAGGGAGGTAGTTATAATTATATTAGATAGATTCTGTTTTCATCTTAGTTTTCTTGCAATTTATCGATTAGCGCACTGTAGAAAGATAGTTTTTCATGCATACAATGCTGAGAAGTGTCTTTATACTGTAAACAAAAGATCAAATGTGTATAAGAAAATGTATGATATGTATGGTATATGATATAATTCTGTGCTTTTTAAACTATTAGTCACTTGATCTTAAAACACATCTATGATTTTTCAACTGAATGATTATGGAAGGAATACAATAGAGATACTCATGTGTTTCCTAACACTCCTCCTGTGATTTTATGCATTTTGTAAGAATAAAAAATCAATAAAAAAAAAAAAATCAAAATGTGTTTGTTTTTTTTCCCACTTTTTCATAATATTACCAAAAGCATATCAGAATTTTTGGCTACAAACAAGTTTATATAAATTTCTGCAAACAGAAAATGTAGAAACAATGGCGATAACAGGAATAGAATCACAGAACAGTAGAATCACCAAGATTGGAAAAGACTGCTAGATCACCCAGTTCAACCATCCACTTACCACCAATATTTCCCAGCTGGACCATGACCCTCAGTACAACATTAAACGGTCTTGAACACCTACAGAAATGGTGACTCAGTCACTTCCTTGGGTAGCCTCTTCCGGTGCCTGATCACTCTTTTGGTGAATAAATTTTTCGTAGTGTCCAACCTGAATCACTCCTTGTGTAACTTGAGGCCAATCCTTCTGGATTTAACTGCATACACAACCAGACTCTGGGCCTGGCCCTTCAGTGAGTTACTTACTCAGCAAAGAGTGTACCTGTCCAAGACACAGGTTGCCAGCTTCTCTAGCACAATGCTGTGGGAAACAATGTCAAAGGCTTTGCTGAAGTCTAGGTAGACTATATCAACAGCATTTCCCTCATCCACCAGGCAGATCACTCAATCGTAGAAGAAGATTAGGCTGGTCAAGCAGGTACTGTCCTTTCATGAATCCATGTTGGCTTGACCTGATCCCCTTGGTGTCCTGCACGTGCCGTGTGATCTCATTCGCTGATCGAATTTGATTTGAATTCATTCGATGTGATCTGATCCATAACCTTTCCTGGCACCAAGATCAGGCTGACGGGCTTCTAAATCTATAGATCTATATCTAGCCATCTATAATCTCTATCTATCTATCTCTTTAGAGATCTATACCTTTTTTCTTAAATTTTCTCAAAAAATGGACTAAGACCAATAAACCAGCTAACATGCATCTGCACCAATGGTGTGAGCAAACACAGGAGAAGTTGAAACTCACTGTATGGCAGAAAAACTAAAACTTGATCACTCATGAAACATGGTGGGATTGTTCTAATGACTGGAGTGCTTCCGCTTTAGCAGGGGAAAGTAAGGAAGAAAGGGCAGCGAGGTGACTCTCCACACTTGTGAGTGTTTTAATGTTGTAGCGTTCAATGCTGGTAGTGATAAGACTGTGCCCTTACAGATAAAGACCTGGGGAAAAGTAAGCAAAGCAAACGTCCTTGTGGGGGTCTATTATAGACTATCGCAACATGATGAAGAGAGAGATGAAGCACTCCATGAGCAGCTGGCAGAATTCACTAGATCTTGATCTTGGGGGGGTCTTCAATTTACTTAGCATTTACCGGAAGTTAGTGTAGCAGATAGTAAGCAGCCTAGGAAGTTTCTGAAGTATGTGGAAGATAACTTCCTGACACAACTGGTAACAGAATCTAATCTAACAGGGGAAGAACCCTTCTAGATCTGCTGTTCAGCAATAGCGAAGGACTGCTGGGAGACATAGTGACCAAAAGCTGTCTTGAACATTGCAACCACTGATTTAGTTCATTTTTCCAGGTGAAGTCAGAAGAGGGGCCAGCAAAAGTGCCTCTCTGGACTTCCAGAGGTGCAAACTTTGAGCTATTTAGAACATTGCTTCAGTGAATCCCTTGGGATTCAGTTTGAAGGGCCAAGGGGTCAAGGAAGGCAGTTTTCCTGTGCCGTAAGATGAGTTGGCTGAGAAAAAACTGGCCTGGCGGGACAGGGATCTTTTGATAAGACTCTAGGAAAAAAAAAAAAAAAAAAAAAAAAAAGCCTTTATCACTGCCATAGTTTTTTTTTGTTTGTTTATTTTCGGTATTCTGCATTGTAACATCATGTAGTGCACTGGGAGTTAAAGTGTTTATGCTCCAATCCCAGGTAACTGTCCCTATACATCACTGAAGTCATGGAATCTGGGTTGGGCGGTCTCTTTCTGCCTTGCAGTGGGTGATGGAGGGTGCTTTCCTAGCAGTACCAAGCTTTTCAGGTTTGACTTGGTCTCAGGAACTCTCTCTCTCTCTCCTATTTTATTTGATTTATTAGTCTCAATTTCAATTAGATTGTATGATATTGTGTTATTTTGCATTCTGATGTCATAGTTAGTAAAATAATTTTTCCTCTATGGATCGTTGTCGCTGTTTTTTTTCCTTCCTTGAGCCCAGCTCCTATCTACCTATCCCTTTTCCCTTTTCTTTCCCATTTTGTGGGGCAGAGGGGGAGGAGAGAGTGAAGTGGGCAGGGGCCTACTGTCCCCCTCTCACGGGCATTTAATCTAGTTAACTCTGTGACAATCACCAGTGAAGGAAGGGACAGTGAACTTGAGGATGGATGTATAGGTATATTGCTAGAGCATGCAGAGGGAAAATTAGAAGTGCAAAAGCCCAACAAAAACTTAGTCTGTCCACCACTGTTAAAGATAATAAATAATGTTTTTTACAAATATATTAACAGCAAGAGAAGGAGCAATGAAGGCCATAACTGGTTTCTGTGGGGAACAGTACCACTGAGGGTGATTAAAATACTGAGTTTTTCAATACCATCTTTACTTCTGTTTTTAAAAGTCAAAGCAGTTATACTCAGGATACTCAGCCCTCTGTGCTGGAAGACACGAATGAGGAGCAGAATAAACACCACACAATTCAGGAGAAAAAATCTAGTGACCTGCTACTCCACCTGGACTGTCACAAGTTCATTGAATCAGAAGGGATCCATCTAAGAATACTGAGAGAGATGGCAGAAGTGATTGCTATGCTGCTTTCCATCACCTGTCAGCATTTGTTCAACCAGGGAAGTCCCAGATGATTGAACACGTGTTAATGTGACATTCATATAAGAAAAGGACTGGAAGGAGGATCTGGGTAACTAAAAGCCTGTCTGCTTGATCTTGGTATCAGAAAGGTTGTGGAGCAGATGTTCTGGAGTGTAGTCAGGTGTGGTCAACATAAGTTCATAAAAGGTAGGTCCTGCTTGATCAACTCGACCTCCTTCTATGACCAGATGACCTGCCTGATGAATGAGGGAAGGGCTGTGGATGCAGACTATCTATTATGAAAACCTTTGACTTTTCCTCCCACAATATTCTTCTGGAGAAGCTGATACTCCATGACTTGGACTCTTCACTAGGTAAGGAACTGGCTGGAGGACCAAGCCCAGAGAGTCTTGGTGGATGGAATTAAAATGCAGCTGGCAACCAGTCACAAACTGTAGTCACATCTACAAACTTCTTCAAGCTGGGAAGAAGTGTCAATCTGTCTGGAGGTAGGAAAGCCCTGCAGAGGGATCTGGACAGGCTGAATCAATGAGGTGAGGTCACAAAAATTCCATGAAGTGCTTGTGAGAATCCTTCTTTGTTTTTTGGCTCAAAGCTTGCTTCCTGAGGTTTTTCTTGTGATAAGACTGAGTGATTTGTCAAAGAGGCAAGTGATGGGTGCTAACCATGTGACAATCAATTTCGGCTTGGGAACATTTGAAAGCCCCTTCCTTCAGAGCTGCTTGCTCTGTAGAAGAGCAGAAGAGAGTGCTCAGGAGTGTTCACTGGCAGAAGATCTGGCCTGTGACTAAACCACACCAGCTTGGTATGGGAGGCTGGGGGATGATGCCATTGTATCCTGTGAAGGCAAGATACAAGTTGGTGCCTCCCTGCTTCCTCTTATCTGCTGGCAAGGCCAGAAAGATAAGAACAAAGGAATTTCCTGCTGAGGTCCCAGAGCCAGAAGCTGCCACCACAGGGAGAACTGACTCAACCACTGTGAGTTTGAGCTGTCATTCAAAGGAGAGCTGACTCAACAACTTTGGATTTGAGCTGTCACTCCAAAGACAACTGATTCGACCACTTTGAAAGCACTAAAAAGGGGCCATCATCACCATGGTCGTTGTCCTCGTCGTCGTCGTAGTTCTCATCGTCATCAGCAGAACAATGTCCGATGACCCACCACTACTGAAGATCAAAGACTGAACTACAAACCACGCTGGATCCATGGTGGTGACCATCTCCCTCTTGCTTCCTATAAAGACTCCTTGCTTCTTCTTTTCTATCTTTTCTATTGTCCTCCTTCCCTTCCCCATTACCCTAATTCATAATAGTCCGTCCTCCCCTTCCCCATTTCCCTGATTAAGATCTGTAATAAACTGGTCGGACCAGCATTTGAACCATTGCTTCTTAATCTCACGCTGGGTATACAGATATTAAAAGAACCTCTTCTCCCTCCTATGAATTGGAGCGAGACAATGCTGCAGCTTTTGGGCAGTGTCTGGCAAGCTGCTTGGAGGAAAATAACTTGGGGATGACAGTAGACAGCCCACTGAACATGTCTTTTGATGAGTGGCTGAGTGAACTGGGATTGTTTAGTGTGGAGGAGCAGAGGCTTGGGTGAGACATTATACAAAATTAAAAAACAAACAAACAAACAAAAATCAACCAAACAAAAAAAACCCCAAACCTCAATAACTACCTGAGAGAATGTTGTAGTGAATTAAGAGTTGGCCTTCTCTCTCAGGTAACTAGTCATAGAATGAGTGGTAATGGCTTTAATTTATGTGAGAGGATGTTCAGGTTGGATTTTAGGAAAAATGTCTTCTAAGAAAGAGTGGTGAGGTATTGGAACAGGCTGCCCCAGGAGGTGATGGAGTCTCTGTCCCTGGACGTTTTAAAGAAAATTAAAGGTGTACTAAAGAGAGGCATGGTTTTGTGGGCATGTCTTTGATGGATCAACAGAATGAGATAATCTCTGGTCTTTTCTGACCTTAATCATTCTATAATGCTGTGAAATTAAACTAATTACAATTTACACATTAAAATTTAAGAAAGTACATCCTATTTTATTGTTTATACAGTTTAAATGCATGTTATTGCAATATAATTAGCTTAATACCAAAATAATCAATTGGTATCTAGTAGTCAATTGATGTAGGGTTTTTGTTTTTTGTTTTTGTTTGTTTGTTTTTTTTCAGTTTTTATTTCTTCTTCCTTAACTCAATCACATTCCAGCTAAGGAGTTGCAGTGTTTGTGGAATGGGAGAAATGAGAACACAAAGACAATGACCTAAAGTCACACTCAGAGATTCTGATTGAACCAGCACTTTTTAAAATGTTTACAATTATTTAATGTGTTAATGTTTAAATACAACCATTAATTTCATTATGCATTCTACTACAGAAGACTCATGGCAAAAAATGAATCAACCCAGAAAAATCCACTGTCAAATTTGGTGGTGTGCAGGTTTAAGCTTACATCTCTATTAATCCATATACTGTGTGGGCTGGGCAAAAAACCGTATACCAGAACATGAAAAATAAAATCTCCTTCAGCTTTCATTGTGGCTGCATCCGTTATGAGTTTTCAGGAAATTATGCACTGGTTTTTAATTAACCCTACTAGAAATAGATATGATTTCAAATACTGAATTATGCCTTCTGGTTTCTGAGTCAACAGATGTTGACCTTGTAGCGGCAAAATTTCTCTCATTGATATACAACCTAATCAGCATTATACTTTTCTCTTTCATGAGAAGAGCAATATCCAATTAGAGAATATGCTTTTTGAAAATGAAGGTTGAAGGTTAAGATTTCATTTAGGATGCATTAGTTTAAACATGCCTTTGGGCTATTTCTATTAGCTAGTCTTTTCATGAATTCTCATAAAAATATTTGAGAAGGATGCTCTTAATGCTAAAAAGAAACTGATTCAATAGTATGCATAAGTTTATCTTCTATTTTTCTAAAAGTGATCTTTGATTTGAAAGTTTCATATTACATCTCCCTTTCTACTCTGGAATTCAGCTTCACAGAACTACTGCATTAACAATGATATTACATTTTAGACTAAAAAAAAAAATTCTCAAAATGTATGTTTTTCAGGATTCATCTTGTGCAGGAGAAACAGTTTATACCTTTGCTCCAAGTAATACTTGATACTCTGTATATCTATCTCCATGCAGTTCTGACATAGCATGCTTAACTGACTCTCCGTGACACTGGAATTACCTTTTCTCAAAAGAAATTCCAGTCATTAGAGTTACTACTTTGACTGATTGATTGATTGAGTTATTGATTGACTTTGAATCAGAATGCTGTAAAGAAGGATTGGCAGCTCTTCTACTTGGAACTTGCATTAACTGTTCTATGATTAATTCCAAAATCTCTATGGATGTGAAAAAGAAAGTAGAATCTGAATTCATAAACCTTACATATGAAGTTGGAAACTAACACCAAATAACTAAATAAGCAGTGTCTTTGCTTGTGGAAGAACAAGGAAGACTATTCAGAGAAGAAGCTATGGGGCAAGACAAACAGCATGAGAAAGCAAGGACACCTCCAGAAGAGAAAAAGAAAGTCAAGTAAGCTGATTGATGGCTGTGTAATAATGACCCTGACCAAAGGAAGACAGTGTGGCTCGGAGCAACTCATGGCTCTGACTGGATAAGTGCCTTTGTATACATCTAAGGAGTGCTTGTGGAATGTTTTGTTCACACAAAAAGGTGGGTGGAAAAGTCAAAAGAGAAAACTTGTGAATGTATGTAAGGTATGTTAGACCCTGTAATAAATTATTTGGATCATTCATGTCTGAGTCTGTGCCTCACAAGCTGCATTTGCTTAGGAAAACAAGGGGGGGAAACAGAAGCTCAGGTACTAGCTTGCACGAAGTGGACAGAATCGGAGACAGAAATTTTGTTTTTTCTGAAATCATCTTTTAATTCTATATTTCTAGAATACAGTTTATTTTTGTTGCTTGCAAATTGATTTAAAGCTTACTGAAGCCAGTTCTAATGTTTTAATATTAGTTGTATATAGCTTTTCAAAATTTCTTAGCAAGGAAAAAGGCAGCAAATTGTAAAAAAAAGTAAACTGTTAAACGGAGGAAAAATTATGCTAAATATGCCTTAACTCCAAAGAAAATTTTCTTTCTTTATAACAGAACGGCTTTAAAAAGAATACTTACTTTGGCTTTGTTTTTTAATGATAATTTTTCTATATGACATGTTCAAAAATATGAAAACAAACAAACAGATCAATGTTTCCTAACTGCATCTCTTCATTAGGTCTCAAAATAACTGGAAAAGTTTTGGTAGATTACTATGGTAATGTGGAAATGAGTAAATATTTTTCTGAAATTCAATCTATTAAAACTGATGTACATTTGAGAACTATGCAGTGCAGAAAATGAAGTTATCTTTCTACACTTTACAGTGCTTGGAGAGATAAAATAAATAAATAAAATAAAATAAAATAATAAAAAAAAAAAAATAAAAAAGCTTTTTTTGCCTCTGCAATTTTTTTGGCTTTTTAATTAAGAGCTTTTAGGACTCATCATACTGATAAGCTTTTCTAATAAAGCACTCTGAGAGCAGAGAGAGATTCGTTCTAAAAGACAAAAAGCTGCCTATGCCTGCATCCTCCACCAAGAATGTTTGGCCCTGTTATGTGCCTAGAGGGGCAAGAGCACCCATGGACCCACATCTTGAGAAAGGGGAAAGGGGAAAGGAAGAACGAGGGTACAGAGAGGCCTAAAAACAAAACAGTGGCAATGATCCAATGAGAAACAAACTAATTTACTAAATAAGATATTGGAGTGCAATTTAACACACTATAATACGATATAATACAATATAATTGAATTGAAGCTAATTAATTCAATAAAATTGGAGTGTCCAAAAAAACCAAAGGCCTTACTCTAATACTCTAGCTGGGCGAGGCAGAAGAGAAAAGAGGGGGTACCTCATGATATGAGAACAGTTTTATCTTTTTCTCTAAACTGAAAATGGAAACAGAACAACGCAAAGTCTTCTGGGGTATGTAGCATGTAGTTCTTTTCTCCTGAGAACCAGGTACCTGGATCTATCCACAGTCCTGGATTGTGGAACTGGAGCATTAACTCCCAGTGCACTACATGATGTTATGACGCAGAACACCAATAACAAAAATCATAAAACTATCACATCTATTTATTACCACGGTATATATTCCTTGAATATCAGGACAATCATTCCATTTCTTTGCAAACAGGTTATGTCTTGGGTGGGGGCTGCAATATTGCTATGACTAAAAGAGTAACAGTACTTTCCATATCAATTTATAGCAAACTCAATTTTATAGTCAATAGAAAACTATAATCGGATTACCACTGAACTTTATTTTACGCACGGGAAAGAGATCATCTGAGATAAATATACATACAAAATAGATTTATATATGTCCTTGGCACATTTTGTGACAATTTCTTGATTATTTGAGAGATCTGAGTAGCATTGGATGAGCAAACAAACAAAACTATGGATACTGGTAGCAAACAAAACAAGCATAATTAAGACAAATAACTTTATGTTTCATCCAAAATTTATGAAGGGAAAATCTTTATCAGTTAGATTTAAGTTTATTTCTGAGAAGAAATATATCTTTATGAAGACACGTAGATGTGTATTTCAAATGTTTTGTTGTATATTTCATTTTACTTAAGCTGTTCTTTACTTCATTCTTACTTAGTTAATCAAACCCAAAAGCAGACTAAGAGCAGATCTTACCTAGACTCCTCTAAAAATATTTTTCAGGTTTTAATCCTGACATTTTTATGTGGAATACCGCAGGTTGTATGAAGTTATTCCTTGTCAACAGTCAAGAAGACATTAACCAAAATGCTTTTCTGAACTTCATATTCAGAAAATTTATCTATCTCTAATAAGATCTCTCTAATATTCATTGTCCTTGAAACTACCTTGCCCAAGAGAAATGACAATTGGCCTCATCAAACACAGCTGTGCCCTGTTGAACATTTCTCAACAGAATCTGCACTGGACAATATTGAGTTTTTTTCATTGTTTCTCTGAGACTTCTGGGATATGAAAATTAGTCGTTGACACAACAAGTTACTGCCACTCAATCAATAATATTCCATGTGAACAAAAAAAAAAAAATAGTAAAACAACTCCTTTGCACCTTGATAAAATAGATAAAATCCCTCCTTCAGATTTTGACTATTCACTTACTTCCTACCTTCTCAGAGACAATGTAAAATCAATGCCAGGAATGTAGTATCCAAAATAAGATTTTATTTCATATAATAAATCATACTAAGAAATAAATTAAAATACAAAATTAATTCTAGAAAGTAAATGAATAAATGACTCAGTACTGGATGAAGAAATGGTGAAATACCATTGAAATGGTAGGATTAAACATTCAACCTAAGGATTTTTAGGACTGGAAACTTATAAAAGATGTACTGTATTCTTGACAATATTCTACATATAAAAATAAAAATATTTTTTATCAAAATTACAGTATTGAGACATGAAAAATACCACTTTGCTTACATGTATTATCTGTCAAAGATTATCCTAATACTGACAGAAGAATGCATATGCAATTTTTCAGCTAGGTGGCTCAATTAGAGGAATAGAACTATCTTAATCAGAGCATTTGTCAGGAGAGCTTTCATTTGACCAAAAAAAAAAAAAAAAAAAAAATCTTATTATGTATTTGGACAGTATCTAATATGTTTCAGCGTAGAATGTCGGTAAGGCGGAATTTTTCTAAATGATGGGTTTTCATGTAGTGGATAAAATGGCAAACAATGTTTATGAGATTAATTTACTCTATTATACATGTTGTACCAAAAGAATGACAAATTTTAAATGATAATATTTTTGAAAAACATTTCAAAGCTGTAATTTTTCATAAGTGTATGTATTTGAGGTAATTTATCATATCAAAATTCTACCTGGAAACAAATTTTTATGGGCGGAAATGCTCTCGACAGCACAGCACAAGATATAAAAACAATTTGCAGAAAAAAAATAGAAATATTCTATCCAGTATTTACAGCAGTAATAACAATTCAGCTTTGGTGAGAAATCACAGTGCTGAAAAGCACATTGAATGAAACAAACATTAATAATACTATGATACTCTGAATTGAAGAATGCTAGTTTTTTGAACTACTTAATAGAGTGCAGACATCACTGTCACCAAGTTTGCCAACAGCTTATAAACATTTGCTAGAATGTCTCAGGTGCACTAGCTAATATAGAGTGACCACTTCCTAAAATGCTAGCTAAAGATTTTGAAAAACGATCTAAGAGCACAAAGCTAAATTGATAAGAAAAGTTATGTTTTCACCTTTTTACAATAGCAGGATAGTAAGGGATTATTTCTCATTACTTGCAGCCTGTGTCTTTAATATCTTGAAAAATAAATTCCATCCACTGAGAATTTATATTGTGGACTATAATAAGGTATCGAGTAACATTTCTAAATGAGCAGAAAATACCTACTGTATATGAAAACCAAGCAGGTTCTGCAGAGGAAGATCAGCAGTTGACTGTCAATTAAACTATAAGTTCAATAGATAAGAAGGTTGATAATATTTGATCATCTGAGATTGAATATATATATTTTTTTTCCTCAACTGTTATTTTGGAATGAACAGAAAAGAAAAAAAAGTTCAGAGCAAAACAGACAGCAAAAAAGTAAACTTACCTGTCAGACAGTTAACCACATAGTATCTATTAATTTACTTTCAAGAATTTCAATAGCATTTCTGAAAGGTTTCATGCAAACATAAGTGACTACTCCTAGAACCAGAGTGTTTCTTCTTCCAGCTTTCAAACTCCTGAACTACAAGAAAGAGGTAGTTCAAAAAAGCAAGGTGTGACTCTTGTCCCAAAATTCATATTTTAAAAATGTAATTTATGAAAATTAATTTTTTAGACCAAATGATTAAAAACTATGTAAATATAAATATTAGAAATAATGCCCTTGCATTTTTTTCCCAAATCTAAGAATAAATGTCAAATTTTGAAAAGATATCAAAATATAGAAAACTAGCATTGTTTTCCAAGCAAAATATAATTCAAGTCCCACTTCTTCAAAATTTTCTTGACATTTACATACATTTTTTACCTGTACCTACTGCCATTAAGTTATGCTACATAAAAAGTGATATTTTTCACTTGAATAAATAAAATAACAATAAAAAATATTTTCTGAATCTACTGTCTTGAGTTTTCAATTTGGAAAGATGACATTACTTCCTTCCATAATTTTAAAGAAGAATAAATAACAGGCAGACAGACCTATTCTATTTTGAAGTTAGTTTTGCTCATAAAATCACAGAATCACAGAATTGCTCAGGTTGGAAAAGACCTTTGAGATCATCAAGACCAAACTAATCCTAACCAAACAACCCTAATTTTAACAACTCATTTCTAAATCATGTCCCTGAGCACTGCAGCCAGACAGTTTTTAATCTTGGTATACATTTCAGATGGAATATTCTTATCTACTGAGCATTTTTGCTTATTTCAGTGTTACAAATTCTTAAACATATTGTTTTTTATAGGCCACATTCTTGCACAGAAGAATTGCCAAGTTCAATTTGTATTACTGTTTGTTGCCAGAGAGGTTGTGGAGTCTTCATGTATGGAAATATTCAAGACCTATCTGGACACCTACGTGTGTGACTTACTGTAAGGTATCTGCTTTAATAGGTGGGTTGAACTCGATGAGGTCCCTTCCAACCACTGCAATTCTCTGATTCTGATTCATGGATACTATATTCCTATTTGTTCTTTAGATTTCCCACCAGAAATATGACCTTACATGAACTGCAAAAGTACTGGAACAGTTGAAGATGAAAATCTCAGTTCGAGGCAGAGTCATATATTCTTCCAATCACAGAATTTATCAGAGATCTCTTTAAAAAGGGGAATTGAGAGTGGGGGAGGGATGCTCAGTAGGTGAAGATCATTTTCGAATAGGAGCAAAAGTGAAGGGCCTGTCTTGGCACCTAATTAATTTTACAATGAAGATGAAATGCTAGATGTCATTGGCTGCAGATGCATCTCAGATTACTGCCTTGTGCACAGACACTTAACTAATTGTACAACATTGCCAACGTAAAAAGCTAAGGAATTACAGTTTGTATATCTTATCTAGGGACAGAATAAGGTTGGTTCGAACTATAGAATAGGCTCATACATCTTCAAAGGTCACTATCTCTTCATAGCTAAACAGAGAGACAGATGGCTCCTGTGAATGGCCTTGAAAAGATACTATCCAACATTATGGTGTATTACAACGGTTCTCTGCCCTTCTTGTAAAGATCAGTCTGTAGTCTGTCTTTCTGAATAATAATCAGAAAGTATTTGGATAGCCATTATTTCATATAGGAAAAACTCATTATCCTATGAATTTTAGATAATTCTATGGGGTTTTTATTTTTAGTTTTAACATTTTTTTAATGAATAGATCTGAAAATCAACATTTTTTTTCTCTGTTTTTTTGTATTTTGTTTAATTAATTTTTGAGTGAATGTTTTATTTTAATGTTAAATGATTGATGCTTGTTTTGCAAATGAATTTTTCTTGACTTTAGCAGTGTTTTATGTAAAATTTAAATTAATTCCAGTAACAAATATTGTTGTACAAACTAATTTTGCAGACTCAGATGTAACAATCAGTTACCTAATCAAACTAAAATTTTGTGAAAAAGTAAAAATTTACTGGACATTAAATTATATAATTTAAATATTGACTGAAGCAGGAATTTCTATATATGTATATTTGGAATAACCTCTTTCAGAGAATTGAATTGTTTGAATGCTTTTTATGTCCAAATTCCTCAGCTAAGGATATTTTCATCTTTACTATTTCATAGCCTATTTTAGATTGAAGAAATAAGTTATTAGACTTCAGTAAATGAATGACTGCAACATAATATTCACTTACTATCTGTAATGCCACTACAGTCATCAAAAATTAGGTTCCTGTTAATGTTCAATTTAAGTGCTCTTAGTCATTACAACTTAGAATATGCAAACTTGAAATTCCGTTATTGTTCTGAGTGCAAATATTTCAGTACTGAGTACAATGCTGCACTACTTTGTTTGAAGATTTATGGTTTGATCTCTTATTTAAGAACTGAAAATAAATCTATGTTCAAGTATCCATATATCTAAGAACATTTTTGAAAACATTTATTTTCTTGGTGTCTTCCTAATTCACTTCCCTGATGTTCATTGTTCCTGGAGATACTCAAAATGATCCTTTCTTATTCCACGCAATAGAATATAATGACTGAATATTTATACTTGATCACATATGTAATGAAACGAACTTAATTTTTTGTTTGTTTCATGTTTCAGCAAGAAAACTTGAATAGAAATGTAAATGAATACATACAGATGAGTAGAACACAAAGGTTGTCATCATTTTGTAATAAGATGATCATAAAATTGAAAATACGAGAAAGTTTATTTTCATGATAGTCATTCATTTATAGAACCAGATATTAAGAGTAGATCAAGATACTTCAAGACAGAAGAGTATTGTTAACTTCCTTGGAATATACTGAGCCACAAGATTGATGTGAAATGGTCCACTTGTCAAGTGAAAGATGAAGTGGCTTGAGATCTACTGTCTGATTCTGCCTGCCAACTGGCTCAAGGTTAGTCACATGGAACACGAATTGAATGAGTTCAACAAATCGCAAAGTAACATCCCTTTAGCATTTGTATTTGCAAGTAGTACAATGAATACTATAGAAGAGTCCTATATAGAACTGTAATATGTTATTGGAAAATCTCTTTATACTGAACAGAAAGAATCTGGATACAGCAGCACATAGGCTGTGACTTGTACCCACAAAATCTGTGGAATAACTCCAAGCATACTGCCTAGCTCTATGTCTCTAAGAATATTCTCCATATGTCCAAGGAACGTTTGGATTTTGTGTTGAGGGACATGGTTTAGTGAGTACTATTGGTGATGAGTGGATGGTTGGACTGGATAATCTTGTAGGTCTTTTCCAACCTCGGTGATTCTGTGGTTCTGTGATTCTATGATTCTGTCTCGTTCCCTTTAACGCTATTCTCAGTTATAAAATAAAAAAGACAGCTCTAAACACTTCATTTCAAACATCTGCCTGCAATCCTGAAGCTACCTATGTGTTTAGAATATGTGGATGTTTCTATGTAATTTCTAGGATGTTTAGAAATCACCTCCTGCAGGTTTTCCAACAACCGCCATTTAACCTTTAAAATTTCACTGGAGGAAGCTATAAAATTTAGAAGATATTTTCTTGGAAAATGAATGCATAGATGCCAAACCTCAGAACAGATTTAGCAAAAGGCATCACAGATTAGGCATCTTAAGTGAAAAAAAAAAATGCAAAAATTGAGAACAAGAAAGCTTCTAACATTATTAGATTCTAAAAGAGTACTCAACAGAGTGCAACACACTGTACAAAATGGTAACATTTGGAGAAGAAAAAATGCAAAGAAAAATCTCAAACATATAGTGACCTACAAACAATTCAAACATGCAGTGGCGAAAACACCTGCTTATAAATAAAATGCTACTTTTGTTTTTCTTAAGTTCTGACTTCTTAAATTTTGTTTTCAAGGACAACCAGAAGTAACTGGGGTAAAATTCACAGTCCTGATGGACTGGAGAAGGGAAGAGGAGGGATACTGAATGAGATGACAAAGTACTTCTCAACCTTCAGCTGGGAAGTAAGCAGAGCAAAGTAGGCTGTTACATGGAAAAGTGTGAGAACACCTTTCATGTTAGCTTTGAAATCTTCTACTTCAGATATTTAAAACTCTCTCAAATAACCCACTACAATCCTGAGTTTCTTCCTTAGGACATAGAGTAGAATTGAAGGAACGAGTTTAGTGGATAAAAGATAAAATAAATACTAGAAAAAATTCTTACATAACAAGTTTCACTGTTTTTATTAGGCTCTTCTGTATTAATCTGAATTAGAAGTGTGAGTATTGTAACAGGACGAATAAATATGCATGTAAAGATGGTTAGACTTTGAAGAGCTGAACTGAGCTAGCAACTGATTTTTTTTTTTCTATATATAGAATAATCTCCACATTGGAAATTACAGTACTTTAAACACTAACACTTCTTTGTCTGTACTGTACAAATTGACGTGCACTTAGATTTCAGAGGTAAAAGCCTTATTTTCTTCTCCTGAAGTGGGAATTAAAATATAAATTGGTTGATTTTATTGTCTGTTTTTGCAAAATAATTAATAGTAATGAGGGAATTGACTAATGTAGTCACCAAGTCACCACACAACTCTCAATGTTATTTGAAAAGTTATGGCAGTCAAATGAAATCACTCCTGGCTAGAAAAAGGCAACAATTTTCACAACAATTTTCAAAAAATGTATAAAGGATGACCCAGGGAAATATGGAAACTACCAGCCAACTAGCGTTGTATCTGTACTAAGATCATGGAACAGGTCCTCTTGGAAACCGTTTCCTCTTGGAAACAAAGGCACATGGAAGACAGGCAGGCGATATGGGACAACCAGTATGAATTCACCAAGGACAAGCCCTGCCTGATCAACCTAGTGGCCTTCTATAATGGTGCAACAGCATCAGTGGACAATGGAGGAGCCACTAATATCATTTATCAGGATTTCTGTAAGGCCTTCAGAATGGCCCCTCACCACACCCCTTTCTTCAAATTGGAAAGATATGGGTTTGATGGGCGGGCTGTCTGATGGGCTAGCAACTAGTTGCAAGATTGTATCTAGAGAACGGCAGTCACTGGTTCTATATCCAATAGAGATCAGAGAGAAGTGGTGTCACTCAGGGGTCTGTATTGGGACTAATATTCCTTAGTATCTTTATCAGTGACATTGACAGTGATATCAAGTGCACTCTCACCACCCTCAGTGGTGTTGCAGATGTTTGCAGATGACACCAAGGTGTGTGGTACTGAAGACCCCCATAGAGAGATCTGGATAGACTGAATCAATGCACTGAGACCAACTGTATGAACTTTAGCAGGATCAAGTGCTAGGTCCAGTACTTCAGTCACAAAAATTCCATGTATTGCTGCAGCTTTTGGGCAGAATGCCTTGCAGGATGCTAGAAGGAAAAGGATTTGAGGGGTGATAGATGACAGCCCTCTGAACATGAGCCAGCAGTTTGTCTAATTGGCTAAGAAGGACAATGCCCTTCTGACTTGTATCAGAAATAATGTAGTCAGCAGGACCAGGAAGGTTATCCATCCCACTGACTTGGCTGGTGAGGCCACACCTCAAGTACTGTGTTCAGTTTTGGGCCCCTCACTTCTAGAAAATATTGAGGCCCTGGAACCTGTGCAAAGAAGCACTACACAGTTGGTGAAGGGTCTTATAAGGAGTAGCTGAGGCAACTGAGATTGCTTAGTCTGGAGAAGCAGAGGCTCAGGGGTGACCTTGTCACTCTCTACAACTATGTGAAATAAATTTGTATGGAGGTGAGGATTGGCCTAATTACCCAGGTAACTATTGATAAGATGAGAAGTAATGGCTTGAAGTACTTTCAGAGGAAGTTCAGGTTGGATTTTAGGAAAACATTCTTCAGCTCTGCTGAAAATAACCCTGGGATACTCATGGATGGCAAGCTGAACATGAGCCAGTGATGAACCCTTGCAGTCCAGAAAGCCAATCATATCCTGGGATCTATCAGAAGAAAGGAGGCCAGCAGGATGAGAGAGCTGATTCTGTCCCTCTACTCAGGACCTCACCTGCAGTATTTTGTCTGGCTATGGAGTCCTTTGTACAGGAGAGACATATACATACTGGAGCATGCCCAGATGAGGGTGGCAAACATAATCCGAGAGATGGAATGCCTCCTCTATGAGGACAGGCCAAGACAGCTGGATATGTTCAGAGAAGATTTTGGGGAGATCTGAGAGTGGCCTTTCAGTATCTAAAGTGTGACTATAAGAAAGAAGGGGACAGATTCTTCAGCAGGGTCTGTTGTGATAGGATAAGGGAAATAATTTCCAACAAAAAGGGGAGATTTAGCTTAGATTCAAGGGAAAAGGGTCTTGTTGGGTGTCATGGTTTTGTGATTTTTGGTTTTTGGTATTCCTCATCATAACATCATGTGGGGCACTGGGAGTTTGTTAATGCTCAAGTTCCAGGTACCTGTCCAGAAAAGAAGAACTACATTCCCCAGAGGACTTTGCGGTCACAGAGAGGAGATAGAACTCCCGGCAAGGCCACCTGATGGGCTTCTTTTCATCCGCCCTTCTTCATCAGCTCTCCTCCCATCTCCCTGCTGCTCAACTGGACTGCGCATCTCACCTCAGTGTTAGGTGAGTCCTATCCACCTTTCAGATATGATCTCTCTCATTATATTTGACTTATTAGCTTCAATTCTGATTATATTATATTACGGTTTGTTATCTTGCATTCCAATACTGTATTTAGTAAATTAGTTTGTTTCTCCTCAGATCACTGCAGCTGTTTTTAATTATTTTGGGGTCCCCTGTTCCCTTTTCCAGAGGCGCGGATTTTGTGAAATCCCTCCACCCTGCTAGTCATGGAACTGGGCCAAACCAGCCCATAAAACGTTGACATTGGGTTTTGTTTGTCTGTTTGTTTTTTGTTTACTTTATGATAAGAATAGAAAAGAACTGGAGTAGATTGCCCAGATATATGGTGGTTGCTCCGTCCCTGAATACATTCAAGGTCAAGATGGACAGTGCTCTGAGCAACTTGATCTAGTTGTAGATGTACTTGCTCATTGCAGGGAAGAGTGGATGACCTTTAAAAATCCATTCCGAATCAAAAGGTTCTGTAATTCTATAATAATGCTCATGGGATTTCATGTTATATATTAAACAACCGCTGTTATCTCTGCTGAAAATAAGACATTCATAGCAAAATAATCTCAACATATTTTTAAACATATTTTTCCATTTCTTGAATGAAAATTGATTATACATTTTAAAGGTTTTTAGAGAGAAGGGTATAATTTTGAAATATTACACATAATGATTGTGCTATCAGTGCTAATTTCATGAAAAACTCTGTAAATACAAAAGGAAAATTGTTTTCATTTGCCGAGTGCCTCTTCACAATAGGCACAATGAACAATAAAGTGATTCTGCAACAACAGGAAATTTCATATTAGAAAAAAATTAGATCAACATCAAGCCTACTATGCTATATATTTGCAGGAACTGGTTTTGTTAACAGCTGATTTCTTCTGAGGAAGAGTTTTCAGTGACTTTCTTTAAGTCAGTCTGAACTTATAGCTGCACCACTGTATTTTATTTTAATATATGTGTCTTTTCATTGCAGGTAAATAATATATAGAAGGATGCAGATTCTTTCCAGACCACTGTCTGTATATCTTCTTAAGTGTACAAGACTGAAATAAATCCACATCTTCTAGATACATTATTTAAAAATTATGTTCTGTTGAAAATATTTGATGACAAATAGAATAAAACACTGAGTCAGTATTAAGCATTAATCCACTTCAAATCTAAGCACATCTGAAATATCCTAGCTGTCCCTCTGTGGGACTACCTACTACAATGTGGTCATTGTGGAAAACTCCAGAATGCTTATCTCTCACCAGGGAGAAATAGCAAGGGTCTTAGCAAAAAGATCTTCAAAGTGTTGAAACAGGTTAGTTGCACATTCACATTTTTGGTTATGTGAATCAATATTGTACTTCATGAATTTCTGTTGTTCTGTATGTATTAATTTAAAATAGGTACACCAGATTGGTTGAGAAACTTGTAGATGACTTTGTTCACTTTCTGATGTGCAGTTTGTTCCAGAATGTGCTCCAATTTGTTAACTGTTCAGTCCAAAAGTTGCCATTAAATGTCTTCCTCTGCTGGTCATACACTTGGTTCATGACTGAATGTGTTCATTGCCAATGCATTGTCTTTGTACTTGGACAGATGCTGTTCTTTCGCTCCTTAGGTGGCTTTTATGTCCCAGTTATATTAGTAGAGAGCAGTCATTTCATTTATCTGACTTTGTTTTACAAGAATAAATTATTTTCTTTTTGAAGGTGTATTATTTAATCTAATTATATTCTTACTGTTATTATGAATGCATTTGTTTCAGAATTTAATTTATATTCATGAAAAGATCCAAATTGACATGTGAGATTTGGTAAATTCTTGCTAGTATTTTGAACTGGTATTTCTCTATCTCTATTAAAAATAGCCACCAATTTGATTAATCTATCCAGTATTATTTTCTTTTCCGTCATTTCTAGCTTACCAAACCTGAATAGAGAACACGAATAGTTACTAGACTTGAAGGGTATGCTTCTACCCTCTCAACCATGAAATTGTATCCAATTTCTTTTCCAATAGGATAATCAGTTTTCCTAGGCAGTGTTATGGTAGTATCTCCTGACTTTTGACCAGAGAGATCCTAAATCTTGTGCCAAGAGCACTTACAAAAATATTGAAACATGCTCATATAAACCTTAAGCAAACTCTACTGAATATTTACTTTAATAAACCTTGTGCCATTTTCCCTGAACTACTTCCACAGTCGCCCTATAGTTCTTCATTAACAGCAGTGGTTCAGTAAGGTAAAAAAATAAATTTAAAATAGTTTTAAGAAAAAAAAAAAAAGATTTTTTACTGGCTGAGGTTTACTAATTTGAATAGATTTCATTCAAGAATGGCTACCTCTACTTGAAAAATATTTGAATGCAGGGTTTTTAAAGATAAAATGTAATGAAATAGAAAAAAAGCAAAACAAAACAACAACAACAACAACATAAAAATTGGACAGTGTAGTTTATTTCTTTATTTATTTGCATGTTTCCTCCATAAACAACTTCTGCAGAAGTAATCATTATAGTTGAGCATTGTGCTTCTAATATATCAAGTTGCAGAAAATATTTTTGAGGGTTTTTCAACCTCAAATATTTTTTCAATATTTTTCAAAAATTCAGAGAAATTCAGAGAGTTTACTGAGTCAATATCTATTATTTCTACTTTCTATTTTACATCTTAGCAGTGAGCATGTATTTAAGGAAGGAACATTTTTGAACCAAATAAATTGATACAGTTCTAATTAGTGTATAATTCTACAAAACAAAACAAGCAAACAAACAAAAATCTAGTATTTTGTGACTGTGTAATAGTGGAAATTCTTGAAATTTTTTTTTGCCAAAAAAAGGCAACAGATATATATTTTGGAATAGGTCAAAGGACAGTGAAGTTTCTGTTTAGACAGCATTTACTGATGATAACTATTCCTACTGTTTAATAAGTTTCAAATTAAATTACAATGAAAAATGTGGACAGAGAAGGCTTCATGATAAAAAATATCAGGTATTACAATGCAACTTGGTGGAACTATAAAGAAGATCCCACAGACACACTCACCTTACAATGAAATGTACTCACCAACTAAACGAACATGTTTATTGTTATAGTTTAGTCTGGGATAGAATTTCTTCATAATATCTGGCATAGCACTCTGCCTTGGACTTTTCTTGAAAATAGCAGTATTAAAACAGATATTTTAGTTGTTGCTGAATGTAGTTTTAAAAAAGCCAAGGAATTTTCAGCTTCTTGTGCTATCCTGCCAATGAGGAGGTTGAGGATGAGCAAATAGCTGGGAGAATATGCTGCCAGGCCAGCTAACCCTAAGTGATTGAAGGGAAGCTATGTATTGCATGCTGTTGTGCTCAGTCACAAAAGCTGGGGAAAGTAAGGAAGAAGTGATGAAGAATTTCCAATAAAACTATGATGAATCCTTCTCAAAAGGAAGTGGTTGAACATCTGCCCATTGATGGGAAGCAGTGAATTTGTTCCTTGCTTTTCTTTGTTTGCAAACACAGTTTTCACTTTAACTAGCAAACTGTGTTAATCTCACCCCTAAACTGTTTTCACATTTAGCCTTCATATTTTCCTTGTAGTCCCACCTGGGGAGAATTTGGGAGCAGGTGTGTTGGACTTTACTGCCTAAAAGGTTTAAAGTATAACTACTAATAAAAGTCAGTGTTGTCATCAGCAAAATGTCATAGAATCCTAGAGTATCCCAAATTGGAAGGAGCACATAAGTACATAGTGCTTGAGATGAGGTTGCAGCATTACAGAGAAGAGCAGGGCAATGTATATCTTTGACCAGCTAGCAGTGCTGGGCCCAATGCATCCCATGAAATGACTGGTCCTTTTGTCTCTCAGAGCACTCTGCTGGCACATACTCCACTTGCTGTTAACCAGAACTTCCAGATCCATTTCCATTGGGTGCCCTCCAGCCTCCTGTCTCAAGTCTATCCAGAATTACCCTGTGCTGGATGAAGAATCCTCCCAGCCTGCCACAAACATAGTAAATATTTGATTATTGCATCCAGACCATTTTTATAACATTGAGAACAGATCTTAAAATGGAGCTCTGGGAATCCCTGTGTCTGACTTTCTGACAGCTTGTTGCAACTCCATTTATTGTGAAACATTATTGTAATAATATGACCCCTAGAGGTGCTACTAGTGTGCATTTTTTGGCCAAAAAGCCTTCAAACAGAATTTAGCATAAAGAATTCGTATTGTGCATATCATTGCATTTTAAAGTTTAAGTGAATGGCTTGTAGTGTACACACACATATATTTCAACATTGTCAGTGCATGAGGCATATAATGCAACTTCAATATATGTAGCACGTGGATCCTACAAGGCTTTAGATTTTTGTTACAATTTTTGTTGTTAGTTTAGAAGAAAAACACTGTAAACCAGTAGATACAAGTGAGCAATAGAATCAAAGAACCACCAAGGTTCAAAAAGTCTTTCCAAGATCATCCAGTCCAATTGTCCATCAATCACCAATAGTTCTCATTAAACCATGTCCCTCAACACAATATCTAAACTTTCTTCGAACACCTCTGGGGTTGGTGACTCCACCACCTCCCTGACCAGGCCATTCCAGTGCCTGACAACTTTTTCAGAGAAGTAATATTTCCTAGTGTCCAGTCTGAATCTCCCTTGGCGCAACTTGAAGCCATTCCTTCTAGTCCTATCACTGTTACACAAGAGAAGAGGTCAACCCCCAGCTAACTACAACTTCCCTTCATGTAGTTGTAGAGAGCTATAAGGTCCCCCCTGAACCTTCTCTTTTCCAGACTGAATAATCCTGAATCCCTCAGCTGCTTCTCATAAAGCCCGTACCCAAGACTCCTCACCAGCTTCACTGCCCTTCTCTGAACATGCTTGAGGGCCTCGATGTCTTTGGGCAGTGAGGGGCCCAAAACTAAATACAGTACTTGAGGTGTGGCCTCACCAGTGCTGAGTACAGAGGGACGATTACTTCCCTGCTCCTGTTAGCAACACTATTTCTGATACAAGCCAGGACATCATTGGCCTTCTTGACCACCTGAACACACTGCTGGCTCATGTTCATAATTTATTTACTTAACCATCTTTGAGGAATTTTTAAATTCTGATGCACAATTTCTCTTTAAAGTATTTCAGAAAGGAAAAGTAGCTCATTATTCAAAAAGATAACTGGAATCCAGTGTTATGGAATAAGACTTGGAAAGCTATTCTCTTCCCCTGTTTCCATATCAACTGTTAATTTTAGCATGCTCTAAAATGTGGCATGTATCATTTACTAATTTGGATGGTACACAGTCTCAAGGGTTAATGTGGTCCAAGAGTATGGAAATTAAAAGCAGAAGTATAAAATTGGAATAAAGTTTGGAAAATATTTAAGAGTTTTACTACAACACTCATTCTAAGACATTCCAACTTAAGTAGTATGAAAGGTGTTCAATTCCAGAATCACAGAACCAGAGGGGTTGGAAGGTGCCTCAGGAGATCATCCAGCCCAACATTCTGTTAAAACAGGTTGCCAATTAGAAGTTTATGCTAACCAGAATACTGAAGACTTCAGCTTCTCCAAGAGAATGTGTAGGTACTCCTTCTCTACCAAGGTATGCAAAAGAATTTCTTAATTTAAAACCAGTTTTCTGCAGTTAAGACTGTATTAATTATTATGTAGGCAAACACAGTTGCCATAACAATGGCTTTCAAACAGGAAATATTGCAAGATATTGCTTCACTATGTGTGCTAGTAATAGAGCTTTTTATCATCTGCTTTGTATGGGGGCAGAGACAGATCTCTTTTCCATTCAGAGCACTGCAGTGTATTTTTTCATGATATATAATCAAATAATATATGCTCTAATGAAACACAAACATTTTTTAATTAAGAAGGTGGTTAAAAAATAGAAGAATGCCTAGGCAGAAACGAAGAATGATGAGAAGATGCAAACAGCTTTTCTGATAGATACCACCATTGCGCACTTTTAGTACAAGGAGATCTCACTGTGAATCACTTTTCCTTTATGATAATACAAAATTTGTGAAAGCAGATGTTGAAAGAGTTTACTTCCTGAAAATTGTAATGGAGAAGAACTTTTAGTTGGCCTGTACAAAAAGGAAATTTACCTCAGCGTGGCACTTTTCTTCCCCTCAAAAAAACAGTAGGCATACAAAAATGAAACATAGCTTTCAGTAATGTAAGATGTTAGCAATCAAACAAAAATGGTAATTTCTTATATGGTTTTACATTCCAAATAAATTAAACATGTTATTATTATTTTGTTCTTCTACAATGTGTTCTCTATTAATCAAGACAATACTGACAATCCTGTAATTTTTATGGACAAATCTTTAAGAACACTGTAGTCTCTTCTAGCCAAATGTGCATAATTTGTAGCAGATATTGTGAAAACAACTAATGCAAAGAAACCACAATGGTGATCTTAAAGAAGCTCAAGGTGTTATTCCTTGATAGATATAGGATGTTCATAAATGTGTTTTATCATGTAAATCACAGTGCCAGGGATACTGTGATAATATCAAAATAGTAAGATCCAGAAGAACTATAAACAACTAAAGAATACTGAGAAAAACAAGAAAATACCCTAAATCTTTGATTCTTATTAGAGGTTACATTCTAAGGTGTCATAGTTATTGGTATTCCACATCATAACATCATGTAGTGCACTAGGTGTTCAACTGTTAATGCTCAAGTTCTGGGTACCTGTCCAGAAGAGAAGAAGAAGTACATTCCCCAGGGGGTTTGTGGTCAGAGAGAAGATAGAACTCCTGGCAAGGTCACCTGATGCATTTTTCTTTGTCTGCTCTTCTTTGTCTCCCTGCTGCTCAAATGGACTGCACATCTCATGTCAGCATTATGGTGAGTCCTATCCACCTTTTGGACATGATCTCTATATATTTGGTTTATTGGCTTCAATTCTAATTATATTGTACTATGTGATATGGTGTGTTATCTTGCATTGCAATACTATATTTAGTAAATTAGTTTGTTTCTCCTCATATCATTGCCACTTTTTAAAATTATTTTGGGGTCCCCTCTTCCGTTTTTCCAGAGGCGTGGATTTTGCAAAATCCCTCTGCCCTGTTGGTCACGGAACTGGGCCAAACCAGCCCATAAACCGCTGACATAAGGATTTTCAATTATGATTCAGTAGACACTTCATAGAACTTCTTGAACAGGAATTTTACAATGCACCATTTCAGGCATACTACTAGTGTACTAGTAATACTGACTCAAAACTGAAAATTAATTCTGATACATATAAATCTAAATCTTTTTTTTTTTTTCAATTTTAAACTATGCATATTAATGTATAGCATGAAAAGTAAAGAAATCAACTTATTAAAATGTAGTGAAATATTAAATATTAAATACTATTGAAAAGATGAAGACTATTTCAATTAGAAGACTACTACAAATTATTTCAATATTAATATATTAAGATTTTAGATTATTTTAATAAAAGAAACTTTCATAAGAGCCTTTAGATATTTAAAAATACACTTTTGCTATCACTGAAACATAGTTTACAGAAAAATCACTTTTTTTTTTTTTGAGTGTTCCCTAAATGCCTTTTTTGTCCTAGAAAATAGTCTCTATGTACTTTGACTCAGACCTATCTGAAAATTACTCAAACTATAAAGCATTACACAGAAATATAAGGAATCAAAACATAAACAACTGTGCATTAAAAAAAATGTCTTTTAAATCTATGCATTACACAGTATTTTATGCAAGAGTATATAAAACAGAAATTCTTGAGATTTCTATTTCCCAATAGAATATTCCTCTAAAATAACTAAATAAGCATTTCCATAGTACGTTTTCAAAACTGAATATAAATTTCTAAAAATGGCACCAGTATGAGTGACTGTATGTATTTACAAATTAAGATATGTTTCTACTCATTTGCACATTGTCAGCTCAGATAAATGTATTCCTGATGCACACAGTCACAGTTCAGACCTGTTATTTTTCTCTCCAAGAGCCTCATGCAGATTATCATTTTTATTGAAAAGAAGCAGTTAATGCATAAATTAACAACAGAGTTTTGGGAAGTTTCAGCTACTTAGAAGACAAGAATAATGACAAAATTTCTGACAGCATCTCAACTAGAAATTCACAGGAGGCTTCAGTGATTTTTGACTCCAAGTTCATTTTCTGTCATGGTAGTTCAATGAGAAGCTGTCATGTTACTTTCACCAATGACTGCCAAAGCCTTTGATCAATGCTTACATCTTAAAACTTGCACTGGCAACAGTTGCTCTTCAACTCCTCATAAATCTAACAACAACAAGATATATCTGTGATGTACAAAAAGGTTAAAAGAAATATTCATATTTAGTAAGTGGTAATGTTAGCCAGCCAAGGTACCAAACTATAAAATCTAATACTCATCCATATTAAAACAAGGCCTTTAAAATTGTGGAAGGCAGATATTATCTAAGCCCATACAGAGAGACTGTTTATCAGTTAACTGGTGAATATAAAATTAGCAGTCGTGGTAGCACAGAGCATAAGAAAATCAAATGTTAGTAGTTGCTGGATGGAAAAGTAAGCATGAGATCCATAATGTGTATTAGACTAATTCTGTAAACATATCTTTTACTAGAGGAATTTAAGGAAGGATGGAAGGAAGCCTTGCCCTCTGCTATGGCTGAGAAGTGCATGGTGGGGTCAGTGTCTTAGTTCAAGTACTTGTAGTATTTGTCACCTAAGCATTTAAGATCCGAGAGCCTTAGATGTAAGATACTAAGAGATCCTGGTATGCTGAAATACAAAACAAAAGTTACAGCAGAGCATAGACACTGGCCAGACTGTAATAACATCACAGGGATGGGAACTTGATAGTACTGTGAAACTGATAGATTGCATAGTAGACACTCCAAATCAGTTTCTGTTTTCTGTTGCACCAATTGCAACAAAGATATATCTGAAAGTAACTCATGCTCCATCTGAAAATAATATAAAGATGGCTCAAAAGAGAATGAATTTGGGGAAGAAACCTTCACACACAAGTCAGGAGGACATTGAGGCCTCTGGGATCAGTCAGTGAGCTGAGCCTCTCTTCCCAATATTGATGCCTACTGGGTAACATTTGCATGCTTGGTTATTCTGAGTGCTCAACCCTGGAAAACTTAGAAATCTTTATTAGTTCTTCAATAATTTAATGTGTTGAGGTTGAGTGTATTATTCACACTCTTGATACTCACATGTGCTCCACAGTGTATCACCGGTTACAAAATAATTTGTAATCTATTGTTTCAATAAACAGTGCTATTCATTAAGCTAGCCATGAGAGTTTGTACTGGACATGACCAAATTGGTTAAAGTGAAACAAAATCTATCTAGGACAAAAATAAAAGGATCGTAATACAATGAAGCTGTTATCTAATCAAAGTGATAAAAAGCACCTTCAAAAATAATTAGAGTAGCAGTTTTGCAATTACAAAATAAAAAATGGAAGGAATGTTAAAGGAGAAAGAGGAGGGGGAAAAAGCAGGGCAGGACAGAACAAAAAAGTACTTGTGCTAAACTAAAATACTAGATTATCACAGCTTTATAATATATGAATAGGTACACCAAGTAATGTTGTCTAATGGTACTTAGTGTATTACCATTTCATTTATTAAAACAAAGAACTTGTACTAGGCAGAAGTCCTGTTGCTTATAGATTTTGAGAAAAGAAAAAAAAAAAGATGTTCTTTGCCTGGGTAGATAAGATTTTTATAGCTATATCAGAAAGATATTGACAAAATATAGTGGACATATAAAAGACAAATTTTACATGGCCAACACCACAAACATTATTTTCATTAATGAATACTGAGGCAGCAAGTTGTGCATGCCTATTTTATATATTTAGACATCATTATTGCACTTCAATAGGAAAAATAATAAAACTTGACTGACAGCCTATCATTGCATGGTTACTCAGAGTTTGAAAATAGCAAGTGTCTTCAAAAGGCTTCACTGCCCTTGGAAGCATTCCCTGACAGCATGCTGATTGAGGAATAAACCTCATTTACAATTTGTCCAGCAGGACTGTTATTAGGGAGGAGGATAAATTCACACCTTCTGAATTCCCATCAAAACAAAATAAGGCTTCTGTTAAACTACAAATATAGTTATATTTTCCCTCTTTTTACACTCTTCTCAACTACACTTGATGAATACCTGTGCTATATTTTAATGAGCTGCTGTCAAACAACTGCATGAGATTAGATAGCAGATAGGAAAAAATAACCAGTGAGTTTTTTCATTCAAATTCAGTAAATAGTAGGTGTGTTGAAGAAGTTTCCTTCAGAATTCTTCTGAAGCAGAGGTTAGTGACACCAAACAATGAAATAAAATATGCATTCTGTGTCAGTAATAAAATATTTGCAATTCAGAGTTTTTTAGCTTATGGATTCCAAACCAAAAATAAAGCTACATGAAAGGATACATTGAACATACAAGAATGCTGAATATGAAATTTTAAAAAGTGAGCAGTCATACTACTACATCTTAGCTCAACAAGTGCTGAGTGCCTGTTGATTTTATATAAAACAAGGCCTTGTGCTCAGATAATAAAGCAGTGAACCAAAGACTAGCTTGGCAAAATCTTGCCATTGCTTGATTACATAATCAGTAGACAAAAGTTTATTTGCTTCTTCAGTAGTTTCCTTCAGGTTTTGTGATTCTGAATGTGAAACTGGAAAATATATATAAAAATAATTCTGTGCAACTCAGAATTCTATCTACACCAGTGACCAGTAAATCATTTTTAGATATTTCAGTAGTAGACGTACACACAGATGAGTCATTTCTAAGATTTAAAAAAAATACATGCACGTAATTAAAAGCATGCATATATAACTCTATGTTTCTTATTCTCACAATGTGTAAGGAACAAACAATGGACTCTTCAATTTTGTAAACAAAAATGGAGGCTCTACTTTGAAAACGATAAAAAATGTTTTTAGATTGAATAAATTATTAGTCAAGCTCTATACATGTAACTAGTGTATTTATCAGTTAACTGCTTTCACTGCTTAGTTTTAGCAGGTTCTGAAAAATGGTATTGAGGTAGACAACAGTGCAACTCTAAAATTTGTCAAAAAAGACATTTGTAAAGATGAGTTTTCTTCATAATCATGACAAACAAAAAACTAGATCTGATAATCAGTCCTGTTTAAGATGAAATGTTTACATAATGTTTCTGCAGAAAACTGCAGAAACAATAACAAACCACAGTCCAAAAATCATTGGAAAGCAATTATAGTGTTACAAGGCATAGTCCTTTGTATGGCAGGTAGTCACATTGTAATGTCTTTTCCATAATCTTACAAAGCATTATCTTTAAGCTAAACTTCAGTATAATGTTTAAATTTCAAAGACTTTTTGTTTCAGTTTGATTCTCATATATTATTTTTTTAACTCCATAGTCTATTCAAGCGCTTTGTTCTTACAATGTTCTTTAAAGTTTAAGTGTTCTGTTCTCTCCTTGTGATCTAAGAATCTAGAAAGATTACCTGCATCTGTTATTCAGACTGCTTTACGATGTAAGAAAATAAACTCTGCATGGAAACAAGTTGGATTTAAAATTAGTTTCTATTGAAAGAAAAAAAAAAAAAGAACTAAACTCTCACAGAACACCAGTGAAGAAAAAGCACTAATAAGGAAAAGACCCTGTAACAAAAATGAAGGAAAAACAAAGATATAATTATTTCTAGAGAACTTCTAAATATATTCTAATATGTGTATATACATACATAGAGATATAAGGTAAAGCTAAATTTTGTATGAAGAAACTTTGTGTTGAATGTAGTTGTAAAAGTTTTGACAGCAGAGGGGCATGCAGAAGGCCTCTATGGGGAGAAGTTAGGGCTTCCCTGTCTACTGGGCACAGCCTATTCTAGCCTGCTTCAAAGTCCTCACTGTAAGCCATGACAGGAACTATGTCAGATGTGCCTCTGTGAAAATGTAGGGCAAGGGGGAAAAAAAATGCAAAAAAGCATCCAAACACAAAGAGAGAAAGAAGAGGAAGAAATTAGTGAGAAACAAAGGCAGAGATTGGAGGGTTTTGATGGAGCTCCTGACAAAGCAGATGTCCCACTGAAAAGGCTGAGGTTGCTGGAGAACTTATGGTCAATAGAGTGAAAATCAAGGAGTGGTAGAGAAACGTTTGCTGTGTATGGACCACAACCCCTGCTGCAGTGCCCACTGCCTCACTGAAAGGCTGAGTGTACTCTAGAACTTAACTCAGAATTTCTGATAAAGAGACTACCACATGCAAAAACCTAAGAATGTAGGGATTCTCCAGCTCTTAATCCACTTAATGATTCAGTCCTTTCAAAAGTAACTATACACGGAAATACTTGTGTCTGGATTTGGACAATTTATATGCAAACCATTATTAATTATATTAATTATATCCACTCAAGGATGATAGGGAGCTGACAGAAGTGATTGCCAGGCCACTTTCTATATTTTATCTGCAGTCCAGTCAACCACAAATGTCCCATATTGTTGGAGACTTGCTAATGTGATACTGATCTACAAGAAGAGTCTGAAGGAAGATCCAGGAAACCACAGGCCTGCCATTCTCATCTTGGGGTTGGAAAAGGTCATGGAGCAGATCATCTTGAGTGCAACTCTGTGGCATGTGCAGGACATCAGGGGGATCAGGCATGGCCAATACGGATACATGAAAGGCAAGTCCTGCTTGACAAACATGATCTTTGAGAGGTGTATTCTTCATTTAGTAAAGAACTATCTGGATGGCTGGACACTCAGAGTGGTGCATTGAAATAAATCCAGCTTGCAGCATGTCACTAGTGGTGTTTCCCAGGGATCATACTGGGACCAGCCCTGTTTAATATCTTTATTGATGATCTGTGCCATCAGATTGAGTGCACCCTCAGTAAGTCTGCATATAACATCAATAAGGGAGGAAGTGTCAATCTCTCTGAGGGTAGGAAGGCCCCACACAGGGATTTGGCTAGGCTGGATCAATGGGGTGAGGCTAATTTTGTGAGGTTCAATGTGACCAAGTGATAGTTCTGCACTTTTGTCAAAAACCAACTTGGGGCTGAATGGCTCAAGTAGTGTGGAGAAAAAGATTATGGAGGTATTAGTTGACAGTCCTTTTAATTGTGAGCCAGCACTGTGTCTAGCTGTCGAAGAATACTAATATCAACCTGACTTGTATAAGAAGTAATGTGATCACCCGGACCAGGGAGATGATCATCCCTCTACTTGGTACTAGTCAGACTACCTCTTAAGTACTGTTTTCAGTTCTGGGCCCCCCAATACGTGAAAGACCATATGTGAAAAAGGCACTGGTGCATATCCAAAAAAGGACAACAAAGCTGATGAATCTAAAATACAAGTCTCAAGGGGAGTGGCTGCAGAAACTGAGGTTGTTCAGCCTGGAGATGCAGAGGCTCAGGAGAGACCTTAACACTCTCTACAACCATCTGAAAGGAAATTACCTCTTCTCCCACATAACTAGTAATAGGACCTGAGATAATTACTTTAACTTGCACCATGGGAAGTTCAGGCTGGATATTAGGAAAAACGTATTCTCAGAAAGAGTGGGTTACTATTGGAACAGGTTGCCCAGAGAAGTAGTGAAGTCACCATCCCTGGAGATATTCAAGAATAAAGTAGATGCCTCACTGAGTGACATGGAATACTGGACATGATAGTGGTAGGTTGATTGTTGGATTAGATGATCTTAGTGATCTTTTCCAACCTATGATTCTGTAGTTCTATGAGTCTATGTTCTGTTATCTGCAAGAAAAGTCAAGGATAGACTTTTGTAAATACAGATTTGGATTTTTTCTAAGTGAAAGCATAGAATGTGATGTAAGACAACTGTAAGACTAGAAGTGTAATTTGTAAATTCTTATTCTTATGGATAAATTATTTTCATGTAGAATCCTAATTTCAGATAGAATATAAAAAGTTTACAGTTTTTCAGATTTTTATATCATTCATTTTTGTCTAATGTAAACTGCCATGTTACATATCCATAAATAAAAGTGTATTTAAAATATTAGACATTTTTTATAGATTATTATGATTTGGAACCAGTAAAGACATTATGAATGAATTTTGTTTCCAATTCTAAGAAAAATAGGAATTTGTATTTTTTTAAACACCAAGATTAAACTGAAATGCTGTCAATTATCAATAAAGTTACTGCTTTCTATTTTTCCACCCATAAGCTCTGAAAGAAACCACATACCTCTCTTTAAGACGTCCTGATAGAGATATAAACATGGTTAATTGCTCAGTGGAATTGCTGGCTTTAATCTCAAAGTCTGATCCTTTGTGAACTCTGATTGGTACTGATGTTTACTGAATCAGTCAAAAACTTTCTATTATATCAAAGTCAATCTCAATTCTCCATAACTGCAAATTCATGTAAAACTTAGAGACTTTCTTACACAGATCAAAACTACCATTTTAATGGCCTAAGAAAACTACAGTGAGAGTTAGAGGAAGAAATTGTTAAGTAACTACAGATTTCAGACCTTAACATCATAAAAAAAAAATCTTAATTTCTGAAAAGAAAGAATGATGCAAGCAAATAATATTTATGAAGAGATTAGGTCTTTCTCTGGCTTTTAATCATTTTCTAGCTTCCTACAGTGCAAAATAATTTAATTTATGAGAGCAATGGAAAACTTGATGGATTCTTGGGACAGTTTTCATTTAAAAAATAGAACCAGTCTATTTGGTTACATACATTCGTACTTCATACGTTATTCATTTTGCTCTAAAACTGCCTTCTTTTTCATTAAAATATGTGTGACACATTTATGTACACTAATGAGAAATATCTGCATACTGTTCATTCATTGAATTTGTCCAGTTCTTTTATGGCTGTATGTAGGACTAGTGCAGCCATCCATTAAAGAATATTAGTCCATTTGTATGCATATGCCAGGAGGACATTCAAAGTATACAAAAGAATGCTCCAGAGTGAAAAACAAAGATCATGATTTTTGTTGAACCATATAATGTATCACAGTGCTAATAGAGTGTATAGACATTCATTCAGCTCAACTGCATTACTTTTGGTGCCTTAAAAATAGATCATATAAACATTTTTTTTTTTTCTGATGGACTGCTTAATTCTATGAAGCTCCAAACAGTAATTTGTCTCAGTCTGAAATCAAATAGTTAAGATAGTAGAAGAGTTCATACTGAGAATTTATATTGACAGTTTATATTACATTAATATATGAGTAACATAATTTGAAGAATTGCTGATTGTTCTTTTTCCAAAAAAAAGTTTAGAGACAATTTGTAGATCTTTTCATCTACTGAATTATATTGAAAAAATCTGAAAAGTACTCACTAGAAGATAACTTTTTTTGACTACAGAAGATGCATTTCTTATTTAACCAGCTGTAGTCTCTCTAAAGCTGCGGATCCAACTAGCTCTTACAGCACATAGCTCTGTCTCAGAGTGTTAGAAAACTTACAGAACTACGAATGGAGGAAGTCTCAGCTTGTGTTCTGTGGACTGGAGTACAAAAGAGATTGCTAATTTTCTGCAGGGAAGAAAACATGCTTGGCTACTTTCCAGAAGCCACTGAGGGAGTTGGCTGCTGAAGGGAACAGGCAGGATGGACAAGTTTTTATATGTTTTTTGAAGCTATGTAAATCTGACTGAAACCTGAAGAACTCTTGAGAGCTGTAAAACTAAAGATCCTCAGTCTGAGAACTTCCTGAGTGTAAATTGTTACTAAATAGCACTCATAAAAGATGTGCTTATAATCACCATAGCTTTAAATGATTCTTTGTTGTTGAATCAAACACGACTGCACTGCCGGCTCAGAGATGCTAAATCTGCTGCTCTGTCTTCAACTTAATTCTGCATTTATCTTCCAAGTATATATTTTTTAAGAATTATGAAATTTTAAGAACTATCCTGTGAAAAGAAATACATCTGAAAATGCATTAATGAAAGATTTCAAAACACGTTCCAAGGAGGGAAGTGGTGATATAAAAAGTCAGCGGGAAACAGCAACATTTGCATCTCTATTTGTTTATTTTTTTCTTGAAGCTCATTTTACTTGGATGAAGTATCTATGCTTAAATTGCTTTTTTCTCATTCACAACCAACAAAAGGAAGATTCTCCAAGGCTGAATATGTGGGACAAGTGTTAAAATTTCAATTGCATGAATTTGTTTGGTTGCAAATGTATGCATATTTGCAAAGCAATTAAGTAACAGCAAAATTCTCTAACACCTGTCTTTCTCTGCATTATACTTAGTGGTTCACATACTGCAATTCTTGTTTCCTAAAATGTACTTTTTAAAAGTACATTTTGATCAAAAAATAAAACTGAGCAAAAATCATTTGAGTACCTAAAGTATCTGATGTGGTTTTTTTAAAATGTATTTTTTATTTTATTTTGTTATTTTGTTATTTTGTTGTTGTTACTGACTATATAAATTTGGTTTATGAAAAACAGCCAGATCATAGTTCAAGTTTTTCTTTTTTTTCTTTTTTTCTTTTCCTTTGGGGGGTGGGAGGAGGGAAGGGACGAGGGGGAGGAGAGATTGGAGGAGAAAACAGTAAAGAAACTTGCTTTATACTAAGCAAGCTTCTCTGTACAACCTGTTCCAGTGCCTCACCATACTCATTGTAGATTTTTTCCTCTATATCTAATGTAAATATCTCCTTTAAATTGAAATATGAATCATCCTATTGCATCATTATTTTGCCAGAATAAGAGAAAGACTGGTATAGTCTTGTCTTGGGCCATGGAGTATTATAAGCCTCAGTATTCTTACCATATTCTTATAAAATTATTTCAGAAGGATATATGAATCATTAAAAATTATATCTATGCTAGAAAACTTTTGTCAAGTTTGAAGAAATTAAGTCATTTCAATGTTTCAATTATAAAGAAAATGTATTTGACACTGACAGTGATACCCTTGGCTCATAAGCCATCAAAAAGAAAAATGAAGCTTAAAAATGTTTAAATATTATGCATAGTTAATAGATAAATCATATAGTTTCCAAATGGAAAACAGTCACACAAAATATACACCAAGTACTCTGGCAAAACATTGTCATCTGTGTAGATCAACATGGCATACTCATTCATTTTGTAGAAGAGGAAAATATAGTGACAGACAGGAGACTTAAGGAGGGGTAGTCCTAGACATTAATGGTATACAGGTTAGACGATTTTACTGGTTTATGTGGAATTAAACAAACTAGATTTCTAACTATAATAGCTCCTCTCCTTCACCTGTCCACTCCTGTCCTAGGGAATTTGTCCCAAGAGTGTTGCCAGGAAAGACAGTCTCTTCTATTTGTAGAACTTTTGTCCGCTTCTACTGCTACCTCTTGACCATGTGGACTATGCATACATATGCCACAACTGGGAGATGAGCAAAAGTCAGAGGTACATCTACAAATTCTTGTATGAGCAAGTCTACAGTTCTTTAGGATCACGTCTTGAAGATTTTTACTAAAAGCAGAATTGTAACTCAAAAATATCAAACCCATACTTTTCTGTACAGAGATTAATGAACTTTTCAGTGCTTAACTGTTTGTCAGTCATCTGCTCTGGGGGAAATAAAAACAAAATAAACAAAACACACACAGAATAAATAAGAAAATTTAAAAAATAGGGAAAAAAAAGCGCATGCTCATGTATTCTCATGCACTTTCAGTGGCAAACTAAGACCCAGATAAATGCACTTGACAGCTTCAGAAAATTATAGGAAAATTTTTTAGTTATATTGTAGAAATTATATTTTATATATATATATATTGCTAGGTACATATATTATGTTATATATTTTTCTATGTATATAAAATTATAGGAAAATCTTAAGTGCAAAAATAGTTTAAATATATAATTAGCACTATTCATTATTCCACATATTTATTCTACCTACTTATCATCAACAATTTATCAAAGTATTAAGATATAAAAATAGATTTAAATTGTATAAAATTAATTTTAAAATGTCACAACAAATGATTATATTTTAGCCCTTTTTTCATTGTGTAATAATAATAATAAGAAGAAGAAGGAAAAGAAGAAGTTGTGGTCTGTTTTTACTATCTTGGTTGCCATTTCAGGCAGTTATACTGGTATTTAAGAAGCATATTTGAGAAAGCAACGTCATACTTCTTTATTTAAACATATAGAATGTATTTTGAAATGGGTACTATTTCAAGGGTAAAATCTAAAAGTACCTTTTATCCTCAAGATTCATAAAAGGATACTAGGGCAGCCTGAATATAATTATTAAGCAATACATTAATTCATTTTGATTTTCCATACACATGTACCTATGAGTTCAAAACCTCATTTACATATTCTGCCCCCCCTCCCTCCCCTCCCCCCCCAACTGTGCTGTTTCTTTTGGCTCCTAATTTTACTCAAGGCACAGTTCTTGAATGCCTCAGTTTATTACAGAGACAAACTTCATTCAATGACAGATAACTTTTCATTTTAACGCACTTATGCTACTGATAAATGTGGTTCAAAGATATTCCATTTTGCACCTGAAATTAGTTTTTATGTTACACCTACAAAGTCTAATAGAAAAAAAAGAAGATATTTAAATAAATGCCAGTAAGTGACTCAACTGAAACAAAGCTGAAAATTAAGGTATAAGTGGCTAAAGTGATTAAGACTGTCAAGTTCTCCTGGTTCCTGTTAGACAGTGAAATAACTAGTGGATTATTATTTATCTCTGAATGTGAGTTTGGAGGATTTAATTAAAGATGTTATACTATGTTTTTCAAAGCCTATTTGAGGCAGTAAATCAAAAACTGCATACAATGTGCTGTTGTTAATGGAAAAATGGATAACCAGGCATGTCAGAGATGTCCGTCTTCTAAACTTTTTCATTTTTCTGCTTTGAGATTTTTTTATTTATAGAAGTAAGAAAAACAACTGATATTAGAATGTCAGACTTTTCCCAAAAAATATGTCTTTTCCTGAAAAATGTTTTTCATCTTTTCTATCATGAGGACATATTTGCTAACTAAGTAGTATTGTTACTGTAAAAAATAGAGTACTTAAATGTATCTTAAAAACAAAAAATAGATGCTGTTAATATACAGACAAAATAATTGGAAATAAGATCACAAAAAAAAGCTTTTATGAAAAAAATGGAAGTTTCTGTAAAACTTGAAGTACTCAGAGTAGTGAATTCCTTCAAAATATTTGTAAAATATAAATCCAGTACAGCTAGAGAACACTATTCCAAAATGATGTCAGACCTCACTTTTCATATGTATCATAATTAGTGAAAATGAGGTGGATGACAATTGAACATCAGTGGCAAACTCTGCCTTTCTTGGCATACGTAACTTAGCTAGAAAGCATGGAAACCACTCAGTGGAAAGTATGATGATCTGGTCTGGGTCTGGAAGATTAGATCAGTTTAACAATTGCTGTATCAGGCAGAATATTAGACAACCAAGAGAAATTAAATCAGTTTTCACATTGAGAAGAGTGTTGAGATTTTTTTTTTCCATTGTGAGAGGTCTATAACCGTAAATAAAGGTAAAATATCCCAGCACCCTTATGTCTAGGGAAATAGTATCATACCAGTAATTAAAAATATATTAACTAATTAACAAAAAACAAAAACAAATAGACAACAACAAAAAAACATTATATAAAAGTGCCTGTAAGACAGCTATGAAGGAGACTAGGTGGGCCAAGAAAATTTCTCGTGGAAAAAAACAAGTAAATTTGTCCTACCAGTTTTAAGGGGCTAAGTGAATAAAGACCTGCAAAATCTCTTCAGTTGAATCAGGCTTCACATATTTTACCATCTCCTGGACAATAGTCAAATCTGCTTTTCCCACAGAGAAGGACTTTTAGTTCTGGGGTCATTGATCTCATGGTAAAAAAAATGCTGGATTTTTGCATGAGACATTTGTACAGGTTCAGTAATTTTTCTGCATCTTGAACAGGCCACCTAGAGAAGTTTTGGATAACTTACCAAATGAAGTCCTCAAAGTTGTATTGAACAGGGATTTGAGCTACATAGTCCAGTAAAAGATGTCCAGTGGAATTAGACTATGTAGTCTACTAAATTCCCTTCCAGACCAAAACTTTCTATAATTCTATGACTCTATGATACTTTTTTACCAATGAGGAGAAACAGAATAAAATAGAAGAGATCTATTCCACATTCTGCACACATTTTAAATTTTTATTTTTGGCTGCAAATAAATTGCTTTCTACTTTAATTTTCTAGTCTCCTTATATATCTTTGCATTTTTAAAAGCACAGAAGTTCTTTCATAAGTGCTTTCTTTTCTAGGTTTCATAAATTTTTAACCTACACATAAATCATTCTTTTCCTATACTCTCAAGAAAAATCAAAACTAAACTAAACTAAAGGAAAACAAAGCAAAATATAGAATGCCTACAATTTCTTGTTCATGATAGAAGGAAAAAAAAAAAAGAAAAAAAAAGAAAAAAAAAAGAAAAAAAAAGGATGTTGAAAAGCTAATTAAAAAGAAAAGAAAAGAAAAGAAAAGAAAAGAAAAGAAAAGAAAAGAAAATGCAAAGAAACAACACAAGGCCACTGTCCCTCAAAAGAACACAAAATTTCAATTAGGGATATATGGAATTCTTACCATTCAAATTCTCACTTGACTTACATGACGAGCATAATTTTTGTTATTTTGAAGACAAAGAATAGATGTACTCTATATAAATACATTTTGTCTGTGTGTGTGAAATAGAAGCTGCATTTTAATTATCACAGCAGCTGGAATCTCATCATAACTTCAATTTTTACTATTTGACTGCCATTCTAATTCTCAATTAATGTAATAGAAATCAACATCAACAAGAAAAATAGAATGTTCTGTCTAAAATACATAAAAACCTACTTAAATGCCTACTTAACATTATAAATACTTGATGAAATAAGAGGACTATGGGAAATTTGAAGCTAATGTGAAGTAGCTTGTGAAGTAACACAAGCTTGTGTTACTTCACATAAATGAAAAATACCCATCAAATCCCCAGGGAGTCCCTGTGTAACCAATCCTACACCTGTAGTGTCTGCTAGTGAGAGAACAGGAGTGGGTAATGAAAATATTTCAATATAAATCCAACTTCATCAGAGTCTGAGAAGGCAGAGCTCCTCTACCTAGTTCCCAGCTCTTCACGATGATGCAATGTATGTAGCAATTTAATTGTAATATTAATCATACTTTTATATGATTGAGCAACAAAATATGAATGATAAATTTAAATATGAAAACAGTGCTAGTGTGCCATGATGAGATCATTTAAGATTTTTTTTTTTTGTCTGTTTGTTTTTAGGTTTTTTGCTGTTACTGGTTTATTTTGTTTTGTTTTTAATTTAGAATGTTAAAATTTGTTCTATGTTAACATTAGTTCAACTCACAGGAAGTTGTGGTTTTGTAATATGTGGTGTGTTTCCTTCTGCCTATGGAAGAATTCTGAGTATAGTGTAGGTCTAAGGAGCAGAGGAACTAGAAACTTGTCAACTATTGTCCACAAGAAATAATGCTGACAAATACTAAATCAAGCAACATAGCACTGACTGCATTTCCCCCTGACACTGGGGTTTGGTTGCTTGGATAAGTGTCAGCTTTTAGTGCAGGTATCTAGCCTTGAGAAGAGGTCTTAAAAAATCTCTGCCAGGAGATTGCTTCAGGCCCTTGATTCCATGGTCTTCTGCCTGAGAATTCTTTTCAAGAAGACACCTGTATTTGCTGTCAGCTAGAGGGAGATCATCTACAACAGATGTGCTGATGACTGGCCTTCTCCTTAATGACCCAGAGTCTGATGAACTCCAAGCTGAAACTTGTATGTGTCTTGTCACACTGGATATGGTCACAAGGCTCCTGCTGAACAAACCACTGCCATGGACCTGCATAGCTGGCTTTGGACAGATGCATGGGGATTCTGCTCTTGCTACCTCACTGCTGTATGTGACTCCTGGCTCACCCTTCTTTGCACAGCCATGACAAAAGACAAAAGAAAAACTAGCCAGCAAAACTGCTTGCCTCTCCTAAAGCAGGAAGATAAATAGAAGCAATCAGACTTCCTGAAATAAAATATGGTTTAGTTTAGACTAAGTACATAAAATTGATCTTTAATTTGTCTTTACATTGTCTTTAGTTTCTGTGTACCTTTAGTATATATTAGTAACCAATTTAATTTTAATAGGTTGGTTAAGGTATTTTGTAGCCTGAAAAGAACCTATTAATGGGCACCAAACCTTGTGATTTTCAAGGCCTGAATGGCTTCTACCACAGGTTCATTCTGTCATGTGGAAAGTATTATAGTTCTGTTGGGAAAATAGATTCTGATATCTATAAGCTGGAGAAGTGGCTCCATGAAAAACTAATGAGGTTCAATAAGGCCAAGTGCAAGGTGCTGCACTTAGGCCAGGGCAATCACAGGTGTTTATACAAACTGGGGGAAGATCTCCTTGAGTGCAGCCCTGCGGAGAAGGACGCGGGGGTCCTAGTAGACGAGAAGCTGAACATGGGACAACAGTGAGCACTTGTAGCCCAGAAGGCCAAATGTGTTCTGGGCTACATTATAAAAAGGGGTGGACAGCACGGAGTGGGAGATGATCATCAATCTCTACTCAGCTCTTGTGAGGCTCTATCTGGAGTATTGCATCCAGGCTTAGGGTCCCCAGTGCAGAAACGTGGAGCTTTTGGAGTGGGCTCAGAGGAGGGCCACAGATACGATCAGAGGGCTGGAGGACCTCTCCTGAGAAGAAAGGTTGACGGAACTGGGCTTGTTTAGCCTGGGGAAGAGAAGGCTCCAGGAAGACCTTATTGTGGCCTTCCAATACTTAAATGAGATTGTGGATAGTTCATCCCTGGAGGCACTCAAGGCCAGGCTGGATGTGGCTCTGGGCACCCTAACCTAGTGATTGGCAACCCTGCACACAGCAGGGGGGTTAACCCTAGGTGATCATTGTGGTCCTTTTCAACCCAGGCCATTCTATGATTCTATGATTCTATGATTCTATGATCTAGTGTGTATTTAACAAGGCTGATATTATGAGACATGTCTCCAAAATATGTTTTAAGCCTTCCACATATTCTGCATGCTCTGAATTAGGTAGAATGAGCAATTAAAATAAATAAATAAATAAATAAATAAATAAACAAACAAATAACTGTATGTGAACGGTAGTGATAATATAAATAAATAAATAGATAGATAGATAGATAGATAGATAGACAGACAGACAGAAATATAGATAGATAAATAAATGTCTGGTAAATAGAGCAAGCCCCTAAATTTCTCCATTCACTTACTCAGGAATCTCTTGATTTAACCTTGCAATGAAGGTAAAGAGCAACAAAGACTCAGGACATTTTCAGCTACATTTTACACATCTTTCATTAATCTATGTTCTGAATACTGCTAAAAAGTTCAATGAACTGAAACGAGATTACTCAAAGACCAGGTAACATAATTATGAACAACAAACTTTATTTCAGACTGAAATAAGAAGAGGGACAGAGAAGTTTAAACATTCTATTATGTATGCACCTAGCAGTTTAATGCATATGAAGGTTATACGTAGGCTTCTGACTTAAAACTCTTCTAGGAACTGTGAAATGTGCAGTGGGAATTGAGGATACGTTAAGAGTAATAATGAAAAGCAACTGAATGAACAGCAACAACGGCAACAAATATGACAAACAAAAAAGAAAAAAAACAACAAAAACACAAACGCACACACACAAAAAAAACCCAACCATACAGAGAAAACCCTGTACGTTACCAAGGAAACATACTGTGTGTAACCACTCTTCCACAACTGCTTTTTAATTATCTAACAAAATATCAAACATGCAGCAATGGAAAATAGAAAGTCTGAATAAAATTGTGGACTTCATATACAATCTTACCTTTTCTTTTACAACTGGCATGAAATCAGTAACATAATCTTACAGCTGATAAAAACAAGGCATTCTTGATGGAAAGAGGCATATAACAGAGACAAGTATCAGATTAGATAAAATTCCAAATTGATTATGCATCTAACATTGTTACGATAGGCTTGTGATCTCCTCATGAATCTTTATCATAGAAGACTAAGATATTCTCTTTGTTCTGAAAATTTTATTGTTGTTATTCTGATCATTTTAAAAGGATTGCTTTGGTAAAAATCTACCTTTTTTTTTTTTTTTCTTTTTAATGAGGAAAAAAGAATAATAATTTAATTTTGGTAAACTTGCAGAATAACTGATTTTCTTCTTCCCACTTTATTCCCCTATTACCAGCAGTCTCTAGTGGTTGTATTAGATCAGTAAGATATATTTATGAGGGAACATTATTACAACATGAAAATATTTTGTTATTTCTTTCAATAATAACATCAAAGTAAGGTAATTTACATCACTCAATACCAGCATAGCTGTAGCTATCAGTATCAGTGTCATTAAATTTGTATCATTGTATCAGTAGCATTAAAATGTCAACTAGCTCCTCAAATTAATTATTTAAATGTCCACTATTCTCATTTCAGGTAGAACTCTCAGGAGAACTTAGCCCTTAGCAGCAACTTAATGCCATTTCACTGAACATATGGATGTCTCCATGGGAGTAAAGTTAAGGCAGACTTAAGCAGTTTTGCAAAGCCCACCTATAGCTTATTAGAAAATATTTTGCTGAAGCATACAGCAAAACCAAAGCACTGTGTAATAGAGAAATGGTTCACAGATTTTTCAACCCTAGGGAACTTTTCTAATCATCTTGTCTGAATTCCTACACACCACCAAAGAATTCAATTCATTACTTCCCAGATCAATCCCTTGTCTTCCAATTAAGCTGTAGAAATTTCTTTTTTTATAACCCCCACAGCTGAAAGTCTAGTGTCTGAGACATTGTGCCCAATTTATTAAGCTATCTCAAAGTATGATTTCCCTATATGTCTATTGATAAGTAAACAAGTTTGATGGAAGTATTTGTCAGACAAGTGCCTTAAAATAACAAATAAATGCAGAATTCTTTTCTGAACATTTCTATGTAAGCTTTCCAAATAAGCTCCCTTTACTAACTGTAATGCTCCAAATTCAGTTATTAAAAAAAAGTTAGTATTTTGCTGTTATATAACATACCTTTCATAATAACTAAACAAAATAGTCCTTCAAAGTTATATTACTACAGTGAAACTTCTGTTAGAATTTTTTTCTGTTTTGTGGTTTTATGATTTTTCTCTAAAATAAAGTGTGATGCAAGAGCCTATATTAAGCTTTATCAAAAGCTGTAAAATGAAACACAGCTGCTTTTTGCTTAACTTATGAGAAGAAACACTTCTGATGCTTATAACTGTCCTCACTTCTGTTTAAAAATAAATCAATAATCCTTTTTTTTTTTTTTTTTTTTTTTTTTTTTTTTTTCCCCAGTCCTAGAATGCACTTGAATATTAAGCGTACTTTAATAGTGAGTGGAATCTGTGCACAATTATCAGAAAGTAAAAAAATACAGACATTGGAAAATATCTCAAACTCATTCTAAAAAAATTTTCACAACGGCAACTGCAAGAACTTCTGGGATAGCTGAATTATTGCATGAGAAGCACACTACATGAAACAAATGAATTTGAAAGTCAGGGAATGAATATTTAGGGATAGCATAGTTTGGGATTGACAGGCTTTGAAGTAATCTTTGGAGGAGAGAAATTATCCTTGTTTAATTGGAGAAAAGATATTTTGTTTTATTATTTTATTTATCTTCAGAAGATTATTATTATTATTTTTAAGCATATCAGACATGAAAGGTGATTGTACTCTTTAAGCATGTTCAGTTTATTTCCAACTCTATTAGTTGAATTTAAGAAAGTTAAGATTTATTATTTGTCATTAGTATTTACTGGCCTTACTTAATGAACATTATTTAAATTTCAGTATGAAGGCAATGTTATTAACCATGCAGTGAACCTTTCTGATTTTTGTTTGGCTTTTGCCATGAGATATTTGTTCTTTATTAGTAGCAATTAATAGATCTGCAAAATAATCAAATGGGATGGCAGAATAGTAAAGCCATTTTAAAGTAAGTAGATGAAGCAGAGACTTTGACGACAAATCCTAGAATCATGGAATAGCTTGGATTGGAAGGAAACTTAAAGACCACCTATTTCCAACCCCTGTCACAAAATGCCACTTTAGTTTTGGATGATCAGCTTTTGATGCCAAGTGCTTATTTTTTCAGCATGATTAGACCTGTATAGCTCTTTATATAACCAGAGCAGATCTCTCACTAAATATATTAAGTGAGATGTCTTTTATTTTTACAAATTGTACTGCAATTGACTTTTCTTAAACTTGGAAGATTACTTTTAAGTGAATAACTAAAACACTTCAGAGTGTGCTAAACATTTCTAAAACTGGAAAAAAACACCTGAGACTGCCTTCCTTGCATTTTTTATATTGATATATTTCAACTGAAAGCTTTTATACTCCTGGAAACTTTCTGAAGTTTTAGAAAGCTTCTACACATTTAAATTCAATCTGATGATAAGACAAACAAACAAACATAATCAACCAAACATAAAGGCCCGTCCTTTTCCCCCTGACCAGTACTAATTTCCTCCATATTTACTCCTGTATAAGTTTAAGGCACAGATATGTATTTTCATAGATACAGGTGCTCTAAGAATCTAGAAATTGAACTTTTTTTCTTTTACAGTGCCAGCAGGAAACTTAGGTTAAGTAATGATGAGAAAATTTATATATATTTGATTTTATATAAAGCTATATTAAGTTGTATTTGACATTCCCATGTTGTGCTCCTATGTGATTCTATCCACTGTGGTCCACTCTTTCACAAAGTTGGCAGTACTATTACTGTCCTTGAATTACACTGGAAGGTGAGATTCCCTATTAACAAACCTGAAAAGAAAAACTTTTTTTTTATATGTTAGGAATTGATTTTGGCACTGTATATGATTAGTTTTTACAATAAATTGAATTTAGGAAATTACTAGAGTTAATGATATGTCTTAAGAATTTATTGGTACAAATATGAGGTTTGATTTTAATTTGCTGATTGACACTCGTGATAAACACGTGATTTTTATCATGTTATCTTCAAAACTGCACAGTATTTCTATTCATTGCTGGGTATTTCAGAATATTATTTAGTTGAATGTACAAACATTTCCTAACATAAAACAAGAATGAAAAAAAAAAAAAAAAAAAAAAAAAAAAAAACCAACCACGAAATTATACAATGGGTTTATTCATTACTAAGATTTAGGATTAGAATAAATCAGTTGGAAGGAACCTTCAAAGATCATCAAGTCTGACTACATGATTCTCTCAGGGCTGGACAAAAGATAAAGCAAATTCATCACGGCATTGTCCAAACATCTATTAAATACTGTTAAGGTCTTTGAAAGCATCATTGAGAGCAACAAAGATGGTAAAAGCGTTGGAAGAAGTTTTATGAGGAGATGCTGAGGACAGTTTTGTTTTGTTTGAAGAAAGTCAAGAGATGACTTCTACACCATCCTAAGAAGAGCTAGAATGGAAAGTGTTCTTTCTGGTAAGCAATGACAGGACGTGCAGCAATAGCACAAACCTGTATCACTTGTTGGTCAGACAGGATGCTCATTAGAAGTAAGGGACACAAGCAAGTTAGGAAAGAGAGCTGGGATACCAAAAGATCAGGATGGCTGCAGAAAACATAAAAATATAATAATTATTATTTTTTTAAGTAGCCTGGAGATTGTTTTCTTTCCTGTGAAACACCTCATGGTTGGAGAATCTATGTTTACTGCTAAGCAATACTAATTGCTGTAATAAACCATAGTATGAGACAGTCTAGCTGATTTGTCAAGTTTCTCATAAAGAAAAGAAAAAAAAAAAAGAGGAGAAAATATGTTATATTAGAAAATATCAGAAATATCAAATAATTATCTCAGATAAATTTGAACATACATAAAATAACTTTTGAGTACTTTTTTCAGAAATAAAATATATGTATACTATTAAAGCATCTAAGTACATTAAGAAAAAAATGTATGAATGCATCATTTTTCACTTTTTGAAATTCAGGGACTTCTTTGCTAAAGCAGTCTGGAAAATAGACTTGAAAACATCAAGGTTGCCATCTTTATAGTCCAAATTTTACAAATAATATATTTTAATAAATGCTCCAAATATTAATTATTTTTCACTATGTTTGTTTAATATAAAAATGGATAAAATATGCTTGTCAGTGATTGAACTCTTAACTGCTGTTGACCAGTAGTACATTGATTGCAGTGATAGAAGAATTTGAATATCATATACAGTGATACACACTGAACATTTACATACTGTAAATGTTAACATGATTAACCTCATGATCAGATGATAACCTGACAACCTCAGCTAATGCATTCACTGTTGAAAAATATGAAGCTGAGCTCATGAGTCACTGGAATGTACACACTGAATTTGATTAAGGCCCTTCAGCTTTATCAAACCAAAGTGACAATGTTTATTGAAAGTGTAGTAAAATGTTGAGTTTTCTTGCAAACACGTATTTAAAATTTCAAAAAAAAAAAAGAAAAAAAAAATCCTATAAGTGATTTAGAAATGAAACTGTTTGAAGAAGCAGAGCAAAAAGTTTTAATACAATGTGAATTTTTACAGCTAGGTTTGAGTGAGAATTATAGGTTTGTCTTTCAAAAATTGTGTCTGCATCCCACAAGCACATGCTATTTTTGTCACAGCACATAATTTTATACTATAGTTCCACTTACAAAACAACAACAATAAAAAAATTGTTTAACCAGCTACATGTGGAACTAGGTACTAGGTTTTGCAAGAGACTTTAGAACATATTGGCATTCTGTGACTTTCAAGAATACTGGCTACATTAAGCTTTTAACAAATCTGCCTTCAACTGAAAATAATCATTGATTGTATATGATTTTCGGTATCCTAGAACATCTAGAGCTTTATGTTACTTGCAAATGCAGTCAGTGAAAAGTGGATTTAAATGACATTTGGAAACCTAGCAAGAATCATCCATAGGATTGTTAGCTGATAGCTAACAGGTATTGTTCAGTCAAATTATTTCAATAGAATTCCCATTCATCATTTCCTTTGATTATGCAGACCTATATTCAGATCTTCTCCCTACTTTGAATTAAAAGAAAACAAATCAAAACATTCTGAGTATCTCAAGAATGTTAGATATACTACAGAATTTTCAGAAACAATTAATTTTAATACTTACAAGGATCTTCAATCTGTTTGCAAGTATACATATGAATCCCTAATCACTTGTTTTATAGATACCATCCTTTTTTATTTCCTTCAAATACCATCAGATTATAATTTTCTGTGTGAAGCATTTTTAATATATTTGATATGATGATTTCTATCTTAAAATTAAAAAAAAAAAAAAATCAGCTATTTATTCTCTTCTCTTTACTCTTCCTCTTTCTTCCTTCTCAGATAGTTTTTTGATACAATTATGGTCTCTCTCATATTTCACTCTATTCTTTTTCACTATTTTGTGTAGAACAAGTAACAAAAATAGCAGACAATGTATAAAGTATGGTGAAGTAACACAGTCATTTTTGTTCTACTCAATGCACTATTTTGATCTACTGTAATATTGCAGAATGTATACCTAATGTGCTCAGAATTAGGTAGACAAGTATTTATGAGATGTTTAGTCAGGAAATCTCCATTGGTATGCTCACATGATATCTACAGAAAAGCTGACGTGTTTGCTGGAATTTTTTTGTTTGGTTGGTTGTTTTTTTTTTTTTAATGTCCTAAATAAGATGAAGTGAAAATAAGTATGCTACCAATCTGGAATACAAGTCAATTCAACCAGAAACATGGGGTCTGAAGTGCAAAACTATTACTTATTTGCATACTTAAGACTATCTGACGACTCCGAACATACACAAGTCCATGGAATACAAGGAGATACATCCTGGGGTTCTGAAAGAGCTGGAATATATAATTGTCAAGCTTTACTCCATTATAGTTGAAAAATCATGACAGACCTTTTTTTGAGAAGGATATACAGGAAGATGCCACAAACCAAGGATTTGTTACCTTCTCTTCAGATCCCACCAAGAGCAAATTCTATTTGTAGCGAGGTTGAAACATCAGGAGGCCAAGGGGATGACTAGAGACAGCCCACTCGGTTTCACCAAGGGAAAATCACACTTAAATTGGTGGCATTCTATGATGGAGTGACAGTGCATAAGGGAAGGACAACCAGCGTTGTCTAAATAGACTTCTGCAAGGCCTTCAACACAATGTCTCATACCATTCTTCTCTTTGAGTTGGAAAGACACAATTTAAGAGGTGGTCTACATGTTGGACAAAGAACTACTTTAATGGCTACATGTAAAAGACTATAATCAATTGCTCATTGTCTGAATAGAAATGCATAATAAAAATAAATAAAATAAAATTAAAAATAATAATAATAAAAATAAAAAGCAGCATTTCCCAGAATAAAAGAAAATTTTGTTGAATATTCAGTATTCCAATTGCTACACATATAAATTGACAACTTCTGGGGGCCTAGTATCAGTGCAAATGAAAGAATTAATAACAGTCAAAATATGCCAAAATTATCAGAGAATTCAACGAGACTGCTAAAGAGTGAGTAATTTCCAGAGAGATTCAGAGAAACAGTATAACCTTTGGTATGTTAAATATCTTTAAAACAAAAACAAAAACAAAAACAAAAAACCTAGTTTAGAGATTAAGTAAACAATATCATTAGCATTTAAATTGTGGATGATCACAGACAAAAGTCCACGTCATGGTTTTATGATTTGTGGTTATTGGTATTCCACATCACAGCATCATCTAGTTCACTGGGAGTTGAAGAGTTAATGCTCCAGGTTTCGGTACTTGTATTGGAAGAGAGGAACTACTACATTCCCCAGAAGAGTATTCTCTGTGTTGTTATAATTTCTGCTCAGGCAGAACAGGTAAAAGACCTTGGTAGGTCACCTGACATCCCCTTTTTTTTGGCTCTCCCTCTCTGTTGCTCGACCTGACTGCGCATCTCACCTCACCATTATGGTGAGGCCTTTCCACCTTTTGGACACTCTCTCACATTATATTTGATTTATTAGCTTCAATTCTAATTATACCGTATTATTGTGTATTATCTTGCATTCTAATACCATATTTAGTAAATTGTTTCTCCTCAGATCATTGCCACTCTTTTTAATTATTTCTGGGTCCCCTGTTTCCCCTTTCTGGAGGCAATGATCTGCGGAACCCTCCGCCCCACTAATGATGGAACTGGGCCAAATCAGCCCTTAAACTGTTGACAGCATGTCAAACCCTTCAACCTCTCAGACTGAGTAAAGGCAGAAAATTATTTAAAGGCATAGGAAATAGTTCCTTTGCTAATGTGGCCAAACATATTTCTCAAATTATGTTCTGTTCATAACTGTAGGTAGAAACTAAAAGTACAAAATCTTACCATTCAATTAAACCAAATAAAAATACAATTTCTTTGTAAAATTCATCAGGAAATTCAGAAAAATAAATGGACAACTGAAAAAGAAGGTTGTGGGTTTTTTTTTTTTTTTTTTTTTTTTTTTTTTTTTTGGTTGGTTTGGTTTTTTTTGTACATAGTCTGTGACTTCAACTTTTAAAAAGTTAGCAAAATAATATTTACAATGAAATTAATTTAAGAAATCAGGGATTTTCAATGAAAATGTCCTTAATTCATGAAAGTAGATGGACAATTTCTTGATAGTCATTAGTATGCAGATAGAAACTGTTTTACTTTTCTGAACTGTACTGGGTCATGAAACATTTATTTTTAAATACTCAAAAATAGTAAAATAATAAAATTGAAATATGTTTCTCAGAAAATCTGAAACAAAGCTGAACTTTGACATCTCATCTTGATTCCAATGATTCAAAATCATGCTTATAACAAAAAAATCTGAATTTGAGTGAGATAAATATTTCCAAGAAAGTTATGGTTTAATGTTTTCTTAAATGTTCCCATTAACATATCAGTATAACAGCTCCACTATCACCATTTAATTCTTTTGAAAATTTTCAACGATGGTTACATTGTTTGTTTGAGATTTTGTGCCTGCTGTGCATCAATTTATAAAGTACTATTCATTTCCACTTTAGTTGCAGAGGACAGAGGACTGATTATCAGTGGTGTATTTACTTTTGTGATTGCGTATCATGTATTACTTTTAGATGCTATTAAACTTCTAAATGTTAATGTTATGTTAAATACCATCTGTAAATATCCATTACAGTTTTAGATAATTAAATACTAACTTGAAGTAAATTATTTCTGTCTCAGAAAAGACTAGTAATTAAATAAGATTCTTTTATAGTAAGATTGAGGTTGTAAGCTTATAAAAGTATAATATTTGGAGATTGTAAAATTTTCTGATATAGCCGGTTGGCATTTGTAAAAATAAAGAAAGGTGGAAGAGTTTTAAAATGAAATCTTAACCTAAAGTGAAGCATAGTTTTGGCCAGGAGTTCTTGTTGTTAAATATAACTTCTATGTATTTATCTTTATTAGAGGAAAACACACACATACAAGCATAAACAAGCAGAAAATCCACAGGACAACAACTCCAAGCAAAAATTTTAATTAACTAACAGCGTTTTATTGTGAGAGATTAGAATAAAAGCTATTGCAAGCTAAGAAGACTGACACAGTTCTGCAGCTCGAACTGTTAAACTATAGACTCTCATGTGAACTTAACAGTTTAATCAAACATTTCAGTACAGCTACTGAGAGTGTTCTCCAATCAGTGTGGATGTTTGGATTTCTTTGTTTACCTTGACATGTAAAATAAAATATTGTGACAATTTTAACAGCAGTGATGACTCAAGGATATGAATGGAAGTACTGAATAAGCCAAGGAGATATAGGACTTTATTGACATAATAATAATTAAAAAAAAAAAAAAAAAGTAAGAGAATACAGTATTGTTTTTAAAATATTTATTTTTTTACAGACTTCTGAAAGAGGTAACTGTTTAAATTTCACAAAGATGGAAATGTATTTGTTATATGGAATTGAATTTAGTTTAGGAGTGAATGCATTATATTAGATAAAACTTTTGTATTATCCCTTTCCTGTGTCAATTCATCTATTAAGACTTTTCATAGAAAGTCAGAAAACACAATATTCAATCAGTGACTTTGTGGCAGAACTATAAATACCTGTGTAGTGAGAGGGAAAAGTGAGAGAGAGTATTTGCAGGAACCAAGGATTATGACACTTTTGCAATCACCCACACCATCAGCATTCATACAGTAAAATGCATGATGATAAAAAACGTACACCTGAGGGGAACATATTATCTAAGTCTAGCATAAGCAGTGTAAATGCTTCATTACCATGGAAATTGTGCATGATACATGACAGCAGAGAAAGTCAGTGGAGACGGGCCATTTTAATTTTTATCGATAATATGATCACAGGTGTGCTTTTAATCATTTCACCACTTTAGATTTCTCATCAACTGCTACTAATAATTTCATATGATGAACACATTGCCCTTGTGACATAAAAATAAACCTAGAGTTAAACATATTGCCTATTAGCTGGCAAACCTCCCTCTCTAGTTTAAGAGTACAACATCAGAAAGTCTTTTTATTTATTGTACTATAGTTCACTCAGATTCTCCATGATGTCCTGTGGCACATGCCTCTTATAGAAAATGTAGCTGATGTTACAAACGTACATGGAATTTTTGAAAATGTTCTCACAAAGAAGCAGTGCCTCCTGGGTGAAAATGGGATGGTAGACAGGAAGGAAATTCAGAGTATATTGGTACCTCTAAGACTAAAAATGATTTGATTATGTAGGGGCATATCATTAAACTAAAAACCAGGACTATCTTAATTGATAAGGCCAACTGGCTTGCAGATGCTTTGTGTTTTAAATTTAAAAAATCTTATTTGAATGTGTTGTATGTAATGCTCCAAATTGACTCTAAAGCACTGAAGTGTCTCAGGTGAAGTTAAGCCAATAATATGGAATTCAGGAAGAAGTATTCACAACAGTAAATAATCATTGTGATTTTTGTGCTCGTTAACATCTTCATCAATGACATTGATAGTGAGATCAAGTGCATCCTCAGCAAGTTTTCAGATGGCACCACACTGTGTTGTGCAGTCAACATGCCTAACAGATAGAATACCATACATAGAGAACTAGTCAGGCTCAAGTGGTGGGCCAGGAGAACCTCATGAAACTCAACAAATCCAAGTTTATGGTCTTGCATCAGATCCTGGGCTGCATGAAAAGAAGTGTAACCAGCAGGGCAAGGGAGGTGATCCTATCCAAATATTTGCACAGGTGAGACCAGAGAGATGATAGAGCCCTTTCAGTGTCTAGAGAAGGGCTATAAGAAAGAAGGAGATAGACTCTGTAGCAGGGCCTCTTGTGATAGGACAAGGGGAAATTGTTTCAAATGAAAACAGTGGAGATCTAGATTGGATATGTGGAAGAAGTTTTATTGTTTTTTTTTTGTTTTTTTTTTTTTGCAGTGAAAGTTGTGAGGTATTGGAACAGGTTGCCCAGATGTGTGGTGGAAGCCCCGTCCTTGGAGACATTCAAGGCCAGCCTGTACAAGTCTCGGACCAACCTGATCTTGCTGTCCCTGTTCATCAGGAGTTGGAAGTGTTTCTTCCAACACAAACTATTCTATGATTCTATGATTTTTGCAATTCTACTGACATTTAAAGGTCATATAGTCCAACTCCCCTGCAATGAACAGAGACATCCACAGCTAGATCAGGTTGCTCAGAACCTGATCCAGCTCACCTTTAAAGAGTCCAGAGATAGTGCATCAACCACATCTCCAGGCAACCAGCTTCAGTGCCTCACCTCCTTCACTGCAAAAGACTTTTTCCATGTGTCTAACCTAAATCTTCCCTCACTCAGTGTGAAAACCTTATACCCCTGTCCTATCACCACAGACCCTGATAAAGAGTCTGTCCTCTTCTTTCCTGTAAATTCCCTTTAGATACTGAAAGGCCGCTATCTGGCCACCTTGCAGCTTTCTTTTCTCCAGAATGAACAGCCCCAGATCTTTCAGCCTGTCCTCATAGGAGAAATGTTCCATCACTTGGATCATTTTTGTGGCTCTCTTCTGGAGATAAGCTGCAGATTAATGGACATGAAGCAGTCTTTTGTCTGGGCTTATCTCAAGGAAGGTGGCCATCTCAGGGGGCTGCACATGACTCTTACCCAAGCGCCCAGGAATGTCATGCTGGCAGAAGGAAAAAAAAGGACCTACAAACTTGAGGTTTCAGTTTTCTGGCAACAGAATCCTTATGAAGAAGAAGAGGTTTCTGCCATGAAAAGCCTCACAACCTGCCTCTCCCCCTCCTGGACTTTCTCTGTGCTCTCTCCCTCCTGGACTTGCTCTGCACTCTACCATGATGCTGAAGAAGAACAAAGATGTCTGCCATTGGTTTCCTCACACTATGGAATTCCTGCATACTGACGGACTCTCCTGGGCCTGCTACCTGAATTCTGCTGCTTCCTCCCATATTGGCTCTGCCATTTCTTCCTTGCTACCCAAGGCCAGCCATGCTGCTGCTCTCCCCCCATGCTGCTTTTGCCTCAGACCTTCAAAACCGCGTGCAACAGGACCACTGCTGGATCCTGGTGGTGATTATCCCCACTTCACGCAATTCTTGCTTCTTTTCTATCTCTTCTATCGCCCTCCTTCCCTTCCCCCTAACCCTGATTAGGATTCATAATAAACTGGTTGGACCAACATTTGAACCATTGTTTCTTAATCTCACGCTGGGGATGTTATATTAAAAGAACCTCATCTCCCCCGTATAAATTGGAGCGAGACAACCTGCTGGCTATGCTTCTTTTGATGAAGCCCAGAATATGGTTAGCTTTCTGGGATGCCAGGGCTTATGTCCAGCTTCCCATCCACTGGTTCTCCCAAGTCCTTTTTGGCAGGGCTGTGTTAAATCGTTTAAACCCCCCAGCTTGTATTGATAGTGGATGCTGCCTTGACTCAGGTGCAAGATCTTGCATTTGGATTTATTGAATCTCATGAGGTTCTCCTGGGCCCACTGGTCAAGCCTGTCTAGGTCCCTCTAGATGGCATCCCATCCGTCTGGTGCATCAGCTGCACCCCACAGCTTGGTTATCATCCACAAACTTGCTGAAAGTGAGCTTGATCCCACTGTCAGTGTCATTAATGAAGATATTAAAGAGAATCCGTTCTATCACTGATCCCCTGGGGATATTGTTCATCATTGATCTCTGTCCAAGACATCGAACCATTGACCACTACTCTCACCCCATCCAACCTGGTCTTGAACACCACCAGGGACAGAGCATCCACAACCTCTCTGGGCAGCCTGTTCCACTACTCCCTCAGTAAAAAACTTCCTCCTGACATCTAATCTAAATCTCCCCAACTTTAGTTTAAAATCATTCCCTCTTCTCCTAACACTATCTACCCATGTAAAAATTTGATATCCCTCAAACGTTTACAAACTCCCTTTAAATACTGGAAGACTGCAGTGATGTCTCCCCACAGTCTTCTCTTTTCCAGTTCGAACAAGCATAGTTTCTGCAGCCTCTCTCCACAGGAGAGGTGCTCCAGCCCTCTGATCATCTTCGTGGCTCTCCTCAGGACCCTCTCCAAGAACTCCAGATCTTTCCTATAGTGGGGACCCCAGACCTGGATGAAGTATTCTAGATGGGGCTTCACAAAGGCAGAATAGAAAGGGACAGTCATATTCTTTCCCTGGCTGGCCATTTCTCTTCTGGTGGAGTCCAGGATACCATTAGCCTTCTGAACACAAGAGCACACTGCTGCTTCTTGCTCAGTTCTTCATTCACCACGATGCCCAGATCCTTCTCCACTGGGCTACTCTCAAGGAGTTCTTCTAGTCTGCATACATATCTGGGATTATTCCAACCCAGGTACAAAACCTTGCACATTGCTATGTTGAACCTCATTAGCTTTCAGACAGGACCATCACTGAAATTTGATGAGGTCTCTTTGGATGGCATCTCTTCCTTTGTGGTGTCAACCACAACACTCATCTAGATGTAACTGACTAACTTGCTGAGGGTGTGCTCAAACTCATAATTGGATGAAGATGTAGAAGAGCACCAGCTCCAAGACAGAATTCTGGGGGACACTGCTCATCACCAGCTTCCACCTGGATATAGTGCCATTCAACAGAACATTATTTCTACAGCCTTCCAACCAATTCCTTACCGACTGAATAGTCCACTTCTTAAATCCATCTCTCATCAATTTAGAGATAAGGATGTATTGGGGAACAATGTCAAAGGGCTTGCACAAGTCCAGGTGGACTACATTGGTCAACTTTCCTTTGTTCACAAACAATGTCACTTCATCATAGAAGGCCACAGGCATTCATTGATAAGTCCACCCATCAAATTCATTCCTTTCCAATTTGGAGAGAAGGATGTTGTGGGGTACTGTGTCAAGGGCTATACTGAAGTCTAGATAGATGACAACCATGGCTCTTCCCTTATCCATCGACTCAGTTACACCATAATAAAAGGCCACTATGTTGGTCAAGCAGGATTTGCCCTTGGTGAAGCCATGCATGTTCTTCTGTATCACTTCCCTGTTTTCCATCTGCCCTAGCATAGCTTCCAGGAGGATCTGATCCACGACCTTTCCTGGCAGGTCCTTCCTTTTTATCCTTCTTAAAAATTGGTGTGATGTTGCCTTTTTTTTTTCAGTCACCAAGAACTTCATCTGATTGTCATGACTTTTCAAATATCACTGACATTGGCTTGGTGATTTTATCAGCAAACTCCCTCAGGACTCTGGGATGTGTCTCATCAGGACCCACTGGCTTGTGGATGTTCAGGTTCCTCAGGTGGTCATGAATTTGACCACCTGTGGACATTGCTTCCTCAATCCTCTCTTTCCAAACAAATTGTTTGAGGGCTGTGTGATGAACAGTTAACAGAAGATGAAGGCAAAAAAAGTCATTAAGTACCTCAGCCTTCTCCTTGTCTATTGTTAGAAGTTTGTCTGTGTCATCAGCTAAGGCAGGTACACCTTCCTGGACTTTCTCCTTCTGACTTAGGTACCTGTACAAACCTTCCTTGTTCTTCTTGTCACTCCTTGCCAAGTTTAGTTAAAGTTGGGACTTGTTTTTCCTGATCCTATCCCTAAACATTCTACCAAAATTGTTATACCCTTCTCATTGTATCTGTCCCTGTTTCCACTGCCTGTGCATTTTCTTCTTACTCTTCAGTTTGACTAACATGTCCCAGTTCAGCCATGTCTGTCTCTTGCCTTCCTTCCCTAACTAGCTACACCTGGGGATGGAGATCTCTTCTGCCCTGAGGAAAACTTTCTTAAAGATCTGCCACCTCTGCTCTGCATTGTTGCCCATGAGGACAGTTTCCCAGAGTGCTTTGTTGACTAACTTCTTGAAGAGCTGGCAGTCAGCTTCCTTAAAATTTAATTGCTCTTTGACTGTCTCATGTCATTCAGGAGTGTGAAATCAACCATAGCACGGCCACTACAGCCTAGGCAGTCTGCGGTCCTAAAATCACCAATCAGATCATTTGCGCTGTGAACAGTGGGTTCAGTATTATGTCCCCCCTGGTGGAGCCGCCTATTACTTGACTCAGGAAGTTAACCCCTGGATTGCCTGCAGCTAGCCATGTTACTTTATTCAGTAGCTCTGAGACAAAAAATTATTACAAAAAAAAATTTAGATTTTTTTTTTTTCCCAAAATGAAACTTACAATTATGGTATACATGGATTGTTTAAAAACAAACACTATGAACAAATTTAAATTACTTATTTTGTCTGAGCCCTCTCAGATCTGCTGAATGAGCTTCTCCACTACATTGTATACATTTTAAATCAGAAGTGACTAAGGTTCATTTCCTGAAATGAAAAAGTTTGTACTTTCACCACTAATTTAAACAGTACTGAATAAACACTTGTGATAACTTTAATACTAACATTTATAACAGCACACTATTCATCTTTTCATTAGTATGAGGATGCCTTCCCAGTAATAATTAAAGGAAGTTTTGAAATAATTTTCTAACTGGGAGAAGAAGAGGGAGACAGAATGGAAGGGAAGAGAAAGGAGGGGAAAAAAAAGATGCATTTTAGTGTTGCAGGGTACTGTCAAACTAAAATTTACTGGTGAGTTTAAGTACTGTTTTAATGTGTGAATCAGGAGAAAAATTGATACAGAGTATGTAGAAGACTCCAATTGATTTCTAATTGGAATTGGATTTTTATTATATGTGTGACAATCAGAATAAAATAACTGAAGTTCTGTTGCATAGTAATAAGTATGATGATGTTTACTTCAGCAATTTTAATGACTGGGGTCATTGAAATGTAAGTGAAGTTTAGAGCTTCAGTTGGCAAAATGTGCAGTTATGCGCTATTTCAAGTGCTCATTTGTACTTTCATTTAAGCCTTTTACTTTATTATTTTTTTTTCATCCTTTATGTTGTTTTTGGAAATACATGCAATTTACACACTAGCACAGTATGAATCCAGTGATTAGATATGACTGTCATCCTCCTAAGTTAAAAAATCTGTAAGAAAAATAACTAGAATGATTATCTCTCCTTACAAGCAGTCTTCATCAGCAGATATGCCATCAGAAATAAAACTGTAGCTTAATTTTTCCTTTCTTAAAATATTTTAATTTAAACTGACAGTTATAAAAAGAACAGCAGATCTTGTAAAGTTCTGTTTCAGAATACCCATATATTTTTGATGTATTGGAAATGATTTCCAATCGAAGAAGAATGAACAGAAGAAATCTGCTCTCTTCTCTCTAGTCTGTTTCTTATTTGCTTGGCAGCGGCGTGAACAAAAGTATCAACGTAGGAAATAGAAGGGATAAAATCTTGACTTCCCTGAAGTAAACGGCAAGTCTCTATGTTTCTTTAAAAGGTCAGGACATTTCAAAAATGATAATTAAAACCACATCTGCCAGAATATGAGAATACATTGAAGAATCTGCTTTCTCCTTTAGAGTGAAATGAAGGCAGATTGAATGCAGATGGCAGTTAGGGTAGAATATCGAGCACTGTTACTTCATGGCAAAGTCACTAAGCTATAGAATGCAGAGCTCTTCCAATGAAAAACTGTGCATAATTTATTTCTTTCATTTGACATTGTCTCATAAATAAAAGATGAATTATATTTTGTAAACATGAGAGTCAAATAATCATTGATTGCTAATAAACTGGAATGAAAGCTGATTCATACAAGCCAGAAGTTTTACTGCAGCAATAAATATCTAGGAAGATACTGCATGTTAATATCAATTGTTATTTGATTATTTGAATATTAATTTCTATTTGCTATTCGCATAGCTTTTTTTCTAGAAAGTGTTTGGAAAATATTTCTTCAACAGGTCGAAATAAAATCAACAACTCACTTCTCTGCCATATCGCAAGTTCAAGACACTTTCAGTCAGTCATGATAAACCTCTCAGCCTGACAAACATAAAAGACTATAAGTTTTGCTAACAAAAAATACTAAAAGTATTGCTATTAATATTTTAGAAGTGTATTTTGACAGCCATTTAAAACAAATATTTCAACAACACAGACAACCTTTGTCCTTTTTCTGTTACATTTTTTTTTTCTTTGAGAGGGTAAGATATTCATTTCATCAAGTAATTCCTAATGATATCAATAGAAGTAATGTGGTATTGTATAAAAATCATGGCACAAAAGGTAGGCCCTCTGGATTGAATCCCATTGTCAAGGCTGGTGGAGCATGCTTTGCACACATATAATTGCTACAGCTGATTCATATTCGATAATTATTGTCTCAGAATAAATGGGAACATGGTGCTCAGGGACATGATTTAGCAGAGGGTTGTTACGATAGTATGGTTAGGTTGTGTTTGGACTTGATGATCTTTAAGGTCTTTTCCATCCTGAGCAATTCTATAATTCTATGATTCCATGAGAACAATTGATGTACATGGACATTCAGAACATAGCTTGTCTTTCACACCACTGTTGTCACTCCTGAAATGTACCACCCACTTCACCATGCTGATAACCATTGTTTTATCTCCCTAAATATTCAGCAAGTGTGAATGAATATCAATTTTTTCTGCGTGGAGGAATTCAGTGACAGACCTTAGTTTTATACACAATTCCACGTCAGATGCCATTTTGTCAGACTGCCCCTCTGCTGCCACCTGTTTCATGGCAATAAAATTTAATGAAATATTGGTGGGAAGTTTTATCTCCTAATGCCACACTATCAACATCCAATTTTGACCTAATGTTCTAACATGATAAAATAGGAGGCACTACTTTCAGGGTAGCCCTCCTACACAGACAAGTATCAACTGATCCATTGCATATTTCCATCTTCATGACCTAAAAAACATTTCCAAAGTATAGTAAATAATATACTTCATTAGTTACCTATTTCCTGTCAGCTAGCTACCTAGAATCTGTCAGTAAACAATCCCTCTGAGAGCTGGTGAGTGTTTTAGCAGTCAAGTAGCTTTAGTTTTAATTTTGCAGTAAGTTTGAAAGATTAATGTATGATGTAAATGTCTTGAGTTGCCCACATGGTAAATGGAGAAAAAAATGTTCTCCTCTCCAAAAAAGATAAGTATCAACAAGGTGTCATATCTATAGTTATTATATTCTTTCACTGTTATTGTTTCCTGGATAAGTTTTAATCATAGACCAAAACTACTCTGCACTGGGCTCTGGGAAAACAGAATAAAAAAGATGAAATCCTAAAAAAATGAGGAAAGCTCATTTACTGTACCACAAAGAGTTTACATTTCATTTTCAGCTTTCACTAAAAAGGCTTGTTTAAATTTTTCAGATAGTTTTCAAAATGTTGGGTCAAGCCACATACAAGGTCATTTTATGTGCAAGAAAATAAACTTTAAATTTTTCAATAAAATATGAAAAATGCTACACATTCATAACTATGTATTCACATCAATACCTTTTAGAGCACTACACTTTTTTTAATTTCCCCTTTCTAATTTTAATTACAGCACTTGTATTAAAAAACAAGAAGAATTTTCCTGATTGTTCACTCTTTATGAACACATATTTCTTACACAGGAGACTCACATTTCATAACCTAAAACAAGATACAATGTCCCTGATTTTTTTTTTATCATTACACAGTGATACAGAGAATGGCTCAAACTCTTTCAAGACCAAAATATAAAAATCTGCAAGTTCAGATTGCCGTAGAAAAAAGTATATGACATCTGCTGTAAATGTAAGTGTTGGGATTTGTCTTTGTACAATAAAATTAATATATTTTATCAGGCATTTCTATTTTCACCTCCCAGCATAAGACCAAGATAAATGCCTTTTAAAACATATTGCAGTTTATGTATATTGTAGAATATACTATATATTTACAAAGAAAATATTTGAAATTTTGCAGATCCATGAATTAGGCAATGGTAAATAAAACTATTCTCTAGAAACTCACTGGAAAATACATTTAATAAATGTTGTCCTATTCCCATAATAAACAAACAAATGCATAATCTCTTCATGGCGGGGGTGATTGCCGAGCCACTCTTGGGGGTGTTGGTTGATTCTCAGCTGAACATGAGCTGACAGTGTGCCCAGGTGGCCAAGAGGGCCAATGGCATCCTGGTCTGCACTAGAAATAGTGTGGCCACCAGGAGCAGGGAGGTAATCACCCCTCTGTACTCAGACTTGTCAGGCCATACCTCGAGTACTGTGTTCTGTTTTGGGCCCCTCACTACAAAAAGAGCATACATTGAGGCCCTGGAACATGTCCAGAGAAGGGCAATGAAACTGGTGAGGGGTCTAGAGCACAAGCCTTATGAAGAGTGGCTGAGGGAGCTGGGATTATTTAGTCTGGAGAAGACGAGGCTCAGAGGAGATCTCATTGAACTCTATAACTTACTGAAGGGAGGTTGTGATGAGGAGGGTCTTGGCCTCTTCTCCCAAGTAACAAACAGGACCCAAGGAAATGGCCCCAAGTTGTGCCAGAGGAGGTTTAGGTTAGACATAAGGAAGAACTTTTTCTCTCAGAGAGTGGTCAGGCACTGGAATGGCTGCCCAGGGAGGTGGTGGAGTTGCCGTCCCTGGCAGTGTTCAAGAGGCATCTGGATGAGGAGCTAAGAGATATTGTATAGAGGCTTGTGGTAGCAATGGTAATGGGAGGACAGTTGGATTAGATGATCTTGCAGGTCTTTTCCAACCTTGCGATTCTATGATTCTATGATAAATGAATTAAAATTTAGTAATTTCCACGCAATTGCAATTTCAGTTTAACAATACAGTTAGCAACATTACTGGTAAGGTTAGCTGTAAGTGAGAAGACAATAAATGTAAGAGAGAATGTAAGGATGTAAATGTCACAATGCCAGGAATCAATGTAAAACAAGGTTTGCAGGTTTAATTATAATTATGATTTTCCCATACACTATTTAAGTCTCTTATTCCTCATGTAGGAAGCCAAGAGATGTTAGATATATTAGGCAGGACAAAAGAGTATCAGCTGTATAGACACTAAGATTTTGAAAGATTGACAGTTCTTGCAAGCCTTTGTTCATGAATGGTCTTGGATTGTTTTAACTTTCTCTAGTGGAACAAAGAAAAAGAGAAAATAAAGTATGACTGCAGAAAGAGAAGGGAAAAAAAACAGAATTAAAGAATCATTTCTGTTGGAAAAGGCCATCAAGATCATCACATTCAACAATGAACCTGACTCATCAACAACCATAAGAGGTCTATATGAAGAATGGTTATCTTCGACACTCCTTTACAGAAAGATTTCAAGAATAATCATAGCTCAGACCTATAACTTGTTACCAGTCATTTCCAAACCCTGCAGTTCAGTGATTGAGTAGCTAGCACGTATTATTTTCATGTGCACATGCATACATGTGCAGCATCTATGGCAACTGTGGTGCAATCCTCTGTCAGTATCTAAATGCATGTAGAAAGTAAACATTCAGACAGAGATGAGACACAAAGATTTTCAGTGACGTTAGTCAATGAGAGCATTTGAATTAGTTAAGAAAATGTTTTTCTCATGTAGACCTGATCAGGTACATATGGTTAAAGAAAAAGAAAGCTCCTGGAAAGAAAAAGCCTCAATTGAGTGACAGTTAATTGAACTATCAGGGAATTCACAACTCCACAATATATGCTTCATCCCTACAAATAAAACTAAATTAAGTGCATAAATTGCTTGCTATGTAGATATCAACATTATTAATAAGCAACAGATTCCTAATCACAACTGACATTAAGATTTGTAGTGAAAGATAAGAATAAAGAAATAATTGCAATCTGAAATCATGCCGAACACAATTTTCAGTGGATCTTGAACAGTGTTAAAGAATACAGATAACATGTAAAAAATATTCAACAAAATTTTACTGTTGTATTAAAAAACTGAAAAACTTATTACAGTAGATCTTCCTCTCCTTATCCCTCAACACTGTTTTTCCAAAGTGTGAAATTAAATTCTTTTTTTTTTTTTTTTATTGCTGACTTTTTAGTTTGAAACTAGTACAGATTTAGAACTGCCAACAACTTCAGGCTCTCTAAAGGTGAAAACACATTCTAAAAATTTATGACATTTTTAATTATTATTTTTTATTCCATACCGCCACATCATCACTTCTACTTCCATCCTGGAAGATCTCAATTCTTGCAACTTTTTTGAATTATTTTTCTTATAACAATTTCTGTATTCTCACTGTTGATCATTTGTGCTTCTGAAAGATCTTTCTCCACTCCAAAACAACATCCCTGTTTGTTTCTTTATATCTTCTTTGTAGCTAAAGTTCCCAGCCTGAATTTTTTTTATCAGTGTTTTTTATCCTCCTATCTTTTCTCCTTATACTCCACTCAGAAATCTACCTTTTCCTATCCTTCTGATATTTCTCTGTCATTTTGATGGGGGATATGTCGTCTTATGGTGTATTCTGTAGCAGAAAAATATTATCAATATATGGATAATATCTTCAAATTTCAGGACATGCAAAACTATTCTTGATTGCTAATTCTTGCTTGTCTTCTGTTTTCCTGTTTTCTTTATTTGTTGTTGTTGTTGTTTGTTTGTTTGCTTTTTCCTTATCCTGGTCCTATCCTTGTTTAATAAATTAATTCCCACTCTACCTCCTGTCACCCTCTAAACTTATTGTTGATTTTTTTTTCTTTTTCTCTGTGACCCTCTCTCTTTTCCCTGCTCCACGTAATGCTACACACTCTGATTTTCTCCATGCCATTAAATTATATTTTTTTCATTTTCTATATCTCTGAAATCACAAGATTGTCATAATATTCTGTTTTTCTCCATTATCTTTTATTTAGATTCCTTCTATCTTTCAACTGTATCTTATCTTTCAATAGGATAGCAACTGAAGGTAATGAATGAGAGATTCTGATAGAAATAAACCATCAATAAATACCATAGGGAAAGTTTTCAGCACATCATTTCCTTACATCCTAGCCCAATTTCAGGTTTCTTCTGTTTTCTTTTGTGACAGCAGTACAGGAAGACTGCATTAAGTATCTGGCTTACTGTGATTTATATATATCTCAATATCAATATGATACATGTATATGCCAACTACACAGATACCTACTTGTCCTTTTTTTTGTTTTCTTTTTCTTTCTTCTTTTCAAAATTATAAGGCTCATGATAAAATTAACACAAGTTTAACAAAATAATTCTGGTCTCCAATGGTTACCTCAAATATCAGAAGCATATTCTTTATGCAGTCAAAATTCATAAAGCAACTCAGGGAATTTTGATTCCAGGAAAAAGCAGGGTTGATGCTCCTAATGAGTTCTGATTGATAGTAACTTGTGACCTGAACAACTGGGGAGAAATTCTTCCCTTGATAATTTGTCGACCAAAAACTCTAAACACTTCAGTAGGAAATATGCCTCAGCATCATAGAGTACCAACTGCAGCTTATGATATATTTGTTGTATATGAACACCACATCTTAGATATAGTAAGTCGAAGATGAGTGATGACATAGTCAAGAAGTTCTCAACAGAGTTAATGGAGATTTAAAAAAAAAAAAAGTACTTCTTCCTGAGTCAAATATGTTATCATAGTCTTGATGTGAGGATATGGTCTGTAAATATGACTTGATGGAAATCAACAACTTGCACTGTATTACAATATAGGAATAAAAATATTATATATAAAAAAAGATTATGTACTTGTATTTGTTGATTTTGTTTGTCTGATTGCTTGCTTGCTTTTTATTCAGAAGAAAAACTCTACATTGAAAATTAGAGTAGGAAAGAATTTGTTGATCAGAAACCAAGCCTTACTGATTAATGACAAAAATAACACACCCATGTAATCTCTCTTACCATGTGTAAATTAAAATCTATTGGATACATTTATCAGCTATAGATACTGCTGATATAGATATAGATTCTAGATGAAGTATTTGATAATATGAGAACTCAGACACATTAAAGTGTACCTCATTTGGGAAAAAAAAAGATAAAAGTGTACCCACAAAGCACAATCAGTAGCTTTCTCAGACCCACAAGGAAGAGAGAAGATGAAGAAGAAATGAGTTCTCAATAATGCATGAATAAATTGCAAAAAAGCATATTCTTATGCATAAAATATATTACTCATATTTAATATAAACAATTATAGAACACCACCTTACAAAGGCTTCTGGTTTTGATTCAATTATCATTTGGCTTAGATAATCTAGAGTGGGATGTAAATAGAATGATTAGTAACTTTTACTGACTTGGTCCACAATTCTGATTCCAAATTTTAAGGAGTATCTGCCAGATAAACTATTAAAGCTGCCCTTGTTTGCAATCAGCCAATCACAAGAATTTACACTAACATATAAGGAAATAGACCTTTTATTCAAAAGTTCCAAAGTGCATTTCAGAGAGGTGTAGAAAAAGCAGCAGAACAGGAATTTTGCTGCATGAAATTGAGAAGTCATAAACTGAAGAAGCAGAGTAAGAGACAGGTACCTAATAGGTGAAAATATGTATCAAAAGAAAACATGGAACTATTAAACTTCACTTTTCTTCAATCCGGAACATCTGGCATACTTAAGAACTCTCCTTGGGAACCTTACTTAAATTCTTAATCATTACTTTAATTACATAAGAGCATGTAAATTCAGCTGCAATGAATAAATGATTATTTATTATACGACTTACACAAATTACCAGAAAATATCATAGGATCATACTAAGGATAGGATAGGATATAAATACCATAGGATTATACTTCATACTTCAACCCTTCATAATGTTGGAAGGGACTATGAAGATCACCTAACTCCAACCATTCTTCTGTGGACAGACTTGTCAGTACTAGATTAGGCTACCCAGAGTGGTATCCATCCTGGCCTTAAACACTTCCAGGGTGTGGTGTATTCACAGTTTATCTGGGTAACATATTTCAGAGCCTCATCAACTTCTCTGTAAATAATTTCTTTTTATTAGCTAATCTAAATCTCCTCTCTTTGAGTTTAAAACCATTCATTCTTGTACTATCACTACCTGCCTGTGTAAACTATATATTGTTTTAACATTATTGCTATATACTATGCTATATTATCATTATATTACCATATAATTTTATAACATATCATTGTTATGCATATATAATGCAGTAGAAATACGTCATATTTTTGTATAGACAAAATTTTTGTTATTGAAGAACATACATATGTGTCCATGTAATCCAAAAGAAAAACTAAAAACAAACAAAATCCATGAAAATAATGGTGATAGAATAAAACTAGCAAATAAAACCAAGCCAGAAAAATCAGAAAATATTGAAGAAAAAAACCAAAAATATTATTAAAAAAAACAAACAAACTTGGTCCCAGTGTCTACTTAAAAAGAATGGAAAGAAGCAAACTTATTTTTTATGACTACTAATGTAAATACTGCTTACTTTAATTTGCCAAAATAACAATTTTGCAATCAAGTAGCAAACAATCAAATAACATCATTTATGTATAAATATAATAGTGTGTTATACTATTACTGGTATTTGATATCCAACTGCAAAATTATGATTTAATTATTTATAAATAAATTATTTATTGCATATATGGTATAATATAAAAACATTTCTATATGAATGTAGCACAACATTTATAGATATCTACAAATATAATACATATATAAGTGCTGTAGACCAAAGTACTGATTACATCTATATTACAAAACAAACAAGCAAACAAGCAAAGTGAAAAGGTGGAGAGTGGGGGAATGAAAGCAAAGAAAAATGCTCACATGAATTATCCTTTATTTGTTCTTGATTTATAATAACATACTAAAAGTAATATGAAATATTTTTTATGGTGGTAGTAATGCAATAATCCTCTAACAAAGCAGCTTATAAAGAAAAGGACCATTACAGATTTACTGTACTAGATACAGTATTTAATACATTTGCTTTTAGGTAATCTATTTTACAAATCGGTTCTTGTTTCTGACTACTGCATAGATAATCTTCTTGTTTCTGACTACGGTATAGATAATCTTCTGCTTTGCTTTTAATAGTAAAAATGCATCTTTTCTAATGGTTATTCTTCCCTAGTGATCCTAATAATTAACATAAAATTTGTTACATGGGTACTGGATAAACTAGAAGCTTATGTGAAAGCTGATGGAAAATTCAAAGAAATCCATGCTTCTGAATGTAAATTTGAGAAAATAAGTCAAAACTAGTAAAATTAAAGTTGCAATCAAAATTATTAAGGAATAATTAATTACTGCTCATCTTAATTTCACACTAGCTTACATGTCTAAGAATTTGCTGTAAAAGGAAAAGTTCTACTCACCTGGAAAATTATTTTGCTAAATATAAAAATTATCAATAGATTATCTTAGTGTTCAGTGAATTTGATGTTCTTCACACTTTATTTTTTCAAAAAAATTGAGAAAAATAAAGTGCAAATGTTTAGCTATACTTACTAAAATGCAATTGACTAAATTCTGAGAACAATTTACTTCAAAGCAGAGCAAACAAAAAAAAAAAAAAACGGAGCTCAGTAGAAGTACAAAGGATGATATACTGAGATATACAAGTCATGTTTGAATATATAATTATCACTTAAGAAAGTGTTTTCTTTAACAGTAGTTCTACAAAGTATTTTATATATTTACTATATTCTTCAAAACATGTTTTTAAGGTTGTTGTCATAGTCTAAGACATACAAAATGATAAATTACTATAGATCTGACTGTATTCTCCTTACATTGCTGCTTTAACAAATGGAAATCTAATGATCAATTCTCTGTATTGTGAAGTTTTACAGCATGAAAATACAATTCATGTCTTACTGGGATGTGGGATGGGATGGGATGTGCATTCATACTAAAAACAACAATATAATTTGACAGTTTTTACTTAGTCGCTTATTCAGTCCATGATAATGTAAATTATACATCATTATGCATTAGGGTTCTGTTGCAAATAACACTGTATATGTCTATAAAAATGAGACAGGTATTCTAGGACCTATTTCAGTCATTAACATTCTTTTAAACACAATAATTTCTGGTTCAAGGAGTCTAATATTCTATGCATGTCAAACACATATCACTCAGTATCATAAATTTGGGTATGATCACACAAGTCATGTTGGGCCCCAAAATTCAGCTGATTCTCATTTTTAAGTGTACATTGCCCCTTGGGATTCTAGGAAAAGTCGTTTGATGCTGTTATTCATTGCCACTTTGACTGTTCACTTTGTTAGTAACTCTATGAACTGGGAATTTTAAACCCCCAAACCTCTTAATAGATGCAGGAAAATATATTTCTATTCCGGGTAGCATTCAGCAGAAAAATAAAGGACTAGAATTGATGAATTTCAATAGCAAAACACTCTCCATATGAGAGGAGCAGAAAAGCAGTTTGAGGAAAATACATTTTGGAGTTAGCTTGTTGACAGTGTATCTATCTTACATGCTTTGGAAGAGTTTTCCATCTCTAGTGATTTTTCCTGTATAATTCTGAACTCACTGAAGACAAACTATCATTGGCTGCATTAGCTAGATTGTAACAGCTATGATTATGTCATGCCACCACTCTACTAGCACTTCACAGAATCACAGAATGAAAAAAAATTGTTTGGCATATTTGGAGAACTATTCCAACTCTGCTTAGATCAGCGCTAGCTAGAACATGTTTCTGAGGGCTGTGTCCAGGCAGCCTTGAATACCTCTAAGAATGGAGACTCCACAGCCTCTCTGGGCGATCTGTGTAAGTTTTTATCACTTTCACTGGAAAAAATATTTTTCTTGTATTCAGATGTAATTTTTAATCTTTCTGGTTTTCTTCACTTCTGCTTGTTACTTAGTATCACTGAGAACAGTCTGGTTCCATCTTCTCCACATAATGCTACCAGGAGTTTATACACATGGATAAGTATTATGGATCAGATATTTATACATATGATCTTCTGAAAGACTTCTCTCTTCTAGTCTAAACACTTCAAGCTTTGTAGAATCATAGAATCATCAAAGTTGGAAGAGACCTCCAAAACAATTCACTCCAACCATCTACATAACACCAATATTTCCCTACTATAACATGTTGCTTAGTACAACATATAAGCATTTCTTGAAAAACAGTGACCCAACCACCCCTCTGGGCAGCCCATTCCAGCAGCTAATCACTCTTTGGAAAATGAATTTTTCCCAATGTCCAACCTAAATCTCCTCTGATGCAACATGAGGCCATTCCCTATAGTCCTATTGCTTGTTACACAGGAGAAGAGGCTGACTCTCACCTCACCACAATCTGCCATCAGGTAGTTGTAGAGAGTGATAAGGTCTCCTGGATACTCTGAGTGTGGTATAGTGAAACCACTGCAGAAAGGAATTAAAGTTCAGTAGCGTAGTCTTGTGAAACTACCCAGGCTTGGATAAAGTCTAATTCTTGAACAAGAAGTTATTTCATAATCAAAACTTATTTCAATTTTAGCAGGAGGGAAGAAAAAAAAAAAAAAAAAAAATTACTTACTTCCACTTAATCTTTTATTTCATTTTCTGATGAGGCCAGTTATGACTTAATTTGTTTTGCTTTGCTATTCAGAACTTTATTTTGTGACCTATGTAACTTCCAAAGTGCAGTTATTGTTCTGGTTATTGTATCCGGCATTTTTTCACACAAAATGAAAAGAAGACTTGTAACAAAAGCAGTCAACTATTGCTATGAATAAACTTTAGGAAAAAAAAGTAGATCACAGTCGGGCATTTCTTTGGTCTGGAATACCACATAAGCAAGCATATCTATTGTTTTACATGGGTTTTCAGTTGCTTATTCATTATTATTTGATGACTATAGGAACATCTGTTCTTTATGCAATTAAGTCAGCAAGCAGCTGTTGACATCTGCTTTACACTTTTCAGTGCTGTTGCAATTTGAGTTTTTGGGAGCAGTAAGACAGCATTTCAATGTATCACACAAACCAATAAACCTTTTTTTTTTTCCCCATCTTTTGTACTGCAAGTCAAATTTGTAGTTCTAGTATGGTGAAAACTACATACACATACTGTATACACAGTACATTTGATGCAACAAGGTGGGCTTCAATGCTATTAACTAATGAATGGAGAATGCAATACTCTCAATGAATGGGAGGTGGTGGTGAGGTGAGAGTCAGCCTCTTCTCCTGTGTAACTAGCGATAGGACTGTAGCGAATGGCCTCATGTTGCACCAGGGGAGATTTAGGTTGGACA
>NW_024962272.1:2037531-2054702 GCF_019238085.1 Lagopus leucura
AAAAAAAAAAAAAACAAACAAACAAACAAAAAAAAAAAACGTTTATTTAAGGTACATCTATCCAGAATCTAGGATTCTAGGAACAACCATGAAAGGCAAAACTGTGGAGCAATTTTTTCTTTTTTTCTACTGTGAAAACTGAAGATTGCAACACAGTTTCATCAATCTGTAAGACATTTTGACTTATCAGCCCTTTCTAAATATCAGAAAAAAAGTAAAGTTTTCTAATTTCAGTTCAGCTGAGGGATTTTTCCTATTGTGATCAAAATAAAGTTTCATACTGAACACTTCAAGAAAAGTGCAATCCCTAAAAAAATATATAGAGCTGAATTCAGACCTTTATCTCATTTTAATCAGCATTATCTGAAAGTGCTAAGTAAATTTTTTTACATGGTGACTGTTAAATAATTTGACTAGTCTAAATTCTTTTTATTAGTTTTATTGTTGCATGCTTTCAGATACAAAAATGACTAGCTACACATAATGATAAACACTGAAAGATTAAATGTAGTCACATTTACTAAATAAATGAAAATAAAACATCATATTCTTTTAAAGAGTATTTGTCTCAAATGAACATAGAAGAAAAAAAAAAATAACATATTTTGCTTATGATTCAGTTTGGAAATGCTTATTACATAATTCCTTGCATGAGAACAGTCATTTCATAAGCATAACATTTAAAACTTACACAGAAAAGGAAACTATGTAATAAACCAAATATATCAATTAATTGAGAGTGTGTATAGTCAGTTTTGCATTTTGCAGCTTTTGCTGAGGATCAGCAAACTCGGTGAAGTGTTAAGATCTGATGAAACTGAAACTATTGCAGAAACTTATACTCCAAGATGAGCAGGGGTTTGAAGGAAAATTATCTGTTTTCATACAGAGAAATCTGCTAAAAGGATATTCAACTTCTAAAATTATCTTTTAATTAGAATTTAAACGTTGTAAACTCTAGGGAAAAAAAAAAAAAAAAAAAAAAAAAAAAAGAGAGATAAAAGATATAATTTTAGCTTTTCAAGAGGATACCAAATAGAAAATTAAGGAAAATTTTAAAAAATTAGAAACAAATCTGCTCTATCTGCTTGTTAATACCTGCACTGCCTTTTTCCTTTAGACTCTTTTTCTAAGTTTCCAGTTTACAGTGACTTTCTGAACTGAAAATTTCCATGAAATCCATTTTGGGTAGGAAATTTCACTTGTCATCCACCAACTCAGCAGCTTAGGTGTTTACTTCCCACACCCCTCAGAGGACACTGCTAATGTTTTTGCTGATTCCTGATTTATTGGACCTTCCACATTTTGCATACATTATGTTATTTTCCATGATCTTTTTCCTCATCTTCTGACAAAATATACGTCACTCTTATAAAACATGTAATCTTCATTAGATGTACATGGAGATCCTAAGAAAACTAAGGCTAGAAAATGCAACATACTGAAGGACAAGTGACACAGGAAGAACATAGACACACCATTCAAACATGTAGAAATGAGGTTAGAAAAGCAAAAGCTCACCTAGAGGGCGAGAGGTGAGGAATATGATGGGCAATAAAATAATTTCTACAGGTACATCAGAAGAAAAAGGAAAGCAAAGGAAAATGTGGGCCCACTGCTTAATGAGATAAGTAACCAGGTGACAAAGGACATTGAAAAGACTAAGCCAAAGACTTCCATATTTTGATATTTAAGAGTAAGTCTCAAGGCTTTCAGATGAGAGGGAAAGCCTGGAGGAAAAAGATCTACACACAGTAGAGGAGAAATGACCAGAATATGAATCATTTAAAGAAACTAGATTTACCAAAATCCCTGGGAACTGGTGGGTTGCACCCACCACTGCCGAAGAGTTGGTTCGTTTAATTGCAAGACTTCTTTGGATTTATCTCAAAGTTGGTATGGTGACTATGGGAAGTAAAGATCACTCCTATTTTTAAGAACAGAAAGAAGAAAGATCTGGGGAACTACTTGTAGACAGCTTTGCCCTAATTGCAAAGAAAGCAATAGAGGAAATCCTTCTGCAAATGAATTCCAAACATATAAGGGAGAAAAAGGCAATTGGATATAAGCAGTATATATATAGCAAGCATTGGAATCATACTTAACAAACTTCATAGCCTTCTATTGTGAGGTTACTAAAGTGATGGACAAGTGACTACTGTTTGTCTTGAATTTAGCAAAGCTTTTGACGCTGACTCCCATAACATTCTCATAGACAAACAGAAGTATAATCAATGAGATGGACTGAAAACTGTTGAATTATAAGACTGTGAAGAGTGATGAGATTCATGAAGACTTATTGAAGGTCAACTGCTCTGGTGTACCACAGGGGTTGATATTACCTATCTGGGTCCACAAATGTTAAACAACTTGATTAATTACTTGAACAATGTACATGTTTTCATAGTATACTAAAGTGGAAGGAAAGGTGTACACCAGATAGGTTTATCAGTCCCAGTGTTCAGGGATGATTTAGCAGGATAGAGAAATCCTAGGATAGAATAGAGAAGTCCAACAGCAATCTCACTGTGTACAACAAAGAGAAATGGTGAACTGTGAATGGGGAGGAAATATATGCAAACAACTGCAGTACAGATGGTTAGAAACAGTTTGGCAGAAAAGCTCCTGGGTGTCCTGGTTCACATAAGCCAGCAATGTACCTTTCTAGCATAGAAAGCTAACAGCATCCTGGGTGTCATAACAAAGATTGTTAACAGATAGCTAAGTGAGGTGAACGTTTCTCCTTACTTAGTACTGACGAGTCACATTTGGTTGCCAGGTCCAATGATGTGCTGCTCAGGATAAAAGAGTCATGAATCTACTGGAATGAGTTCAGAAAAGGCCCATGAAAATGATGAAAGGACTGCAGTATCTATTATATGACAAGAGATCTAGAACTGGCAGTGTTTAGCCTAGAGAAATCTCATGAAACAACTTACTTGTGTATATAAATATACATATATGATGAGTAGTAAAGAAAGTTGGGCCAAAAATTCATAGGATGTCCAATAAGAGGACAAGAGGCAATGGGCACTAACAAAAATAGAAGAAATTCAGATAATATGAGTGCACATTTTTATTAATGTAGTGGTTGGGTAGTACCCTGAAACGGGTTTCTCAGAGAGGCTGTGAAATTCCATCCCTGAAAGTATTTTAATCTGTATGGACACAGCCATTAACAACCTGCTGATAGTTGCTGATCCTGCATGAGCAGGATGTTGGACTAGACAGTCTCCATATATGCCAACCAAGTTCAACCACACTGCAGTTCTTCCAGGTAGCTCCACATATTCTGTAACAAATAATCATAACAAAGCAAACATGGAGATTTCATCCCTGATAACCAGTAAATTCTATCAAATTGCGTGCTATCTAAATGTGTTCAGAAAAACTGAAGTATAACAATGACTTAATTAAACAATGAATTAACGTCCGTACTTACTAAAACTAGTTGGTTAACTCAGAAATTCTGATAGACAGGCATATAGTATTTTATGTATTGTTCATGCCAGAACTGGAAACTACTTCAACTATAATCCCATTTTTTAAATGTTACTAAATGGATTGTACAGAAATGTCAAGCATAGAGAAAAAGCATTACAAATGTAAAGGAAATAGCAAAAAATTCTCCCCTTAGAACCAACAGAAACAAGCTATTGTTATTATTTTGACTTTTGACTCTTCCACCAGCTCCAAGAACGTAAAAGAATTTCAATTACAGTCTCTCTTATGGTCTCTTTTTCAATTAGTAAGAAAGCAAACAAGGAATAAAATTGCTTCTGGTCTGCTGCAGATGTATATATCCTGCTTGACTTGTCACAGTGCCTTAATCTGTTTTTCACTGTATTGTAGCATTGCAGTATTACCATGTCCTGCTTCCGCTAGTAGTTATTCTGTCTTCTGATTGACTGCTAGCATGCAATCGAGATAGAAAAAACATTTTTTTTTAAAACAAGATGTAGTTCAGTGCAATTTGTCACATGCAACTACATTTCTTTTGGTTCTTATATGTTTCCAAATCCTTTGCAGTGTTAATGACATTATCTAAGTGCATTCATTGATAATACGATCTGTTGCATGTTTTGTCTATTTGTCTTGAAGTCCTAGTGGGACAAAATTTCCTTTTTTTCCTCAGAGAGAAAAAGATTGAGGAAGTGTGTTTATATGTGTGCATGTCTTCCTATCTCTGAAATAAGAACTGAAATATTTTATTTCAGAAGTAAGAATGCAACTAGAAATAACTTGTTTGTTATACAAACAACTATCTCTGCTCATTGGTTTGATTTTCCTGTACAGCTCTGTTTGGTGACTTGACTAAAGAATTTTCAGAAGAGAAACAAAGAGGGCATAGGAGGGGGATTTTGGTGGGGCAGAGAAAGATTGCAGATAACAGAAAATGAAGGGAATTATTGATACACCAGTGAATCATGCTGCAATCTTTACAAGCTGGGGAAACTGGCTGGCATGAACCTCATGAGGGTCCACTGACAAGAAATGAAGAGTTCTGTACCAGGAGAGAAACAATCCTGTGCAACAGTGCATGCTGGTAACCACCAAGCTTGAAAGCGTCCTAGAAGGAAATAACCTAGAAGTTCTAGTAGACAAGAAGTTGAACATAGGTTAGCAATGTGCCCTTGCTACTAAGGAGACTAAACTTACTCTTGGCTGCACCAGGCAAAATATTGACAGCAGGTCAAGAGAGGGGCTCATTCCCCTTCACTCAGCTTTGATGAGGCCAAACTTAGAGGACTTTGTCCACAGTTGGCCTCTCAAATGCAATACATGGACACTCTACAAAGAGTTCAGAGGAAGGCCACCAAGGTCACCAAAGCACATCTACTATGAGGAGAAGCTGAAAGAACTAGGGCTTGTTCAGTTTGGAGAGAAAGAGGCTCAAGGGGGTTCTTGTCAACATGTATTAATGCCTGAAAGGAAGCAGCAAAGAGAACCGAGCCAGGCTTAGTCAGGGATGTCCATTACCAGGAAAGAGGCAATGGGCAGAAACTGGAGTGCAGGAAGTTCCATTTGGACACCAGGCAGGACTTCTGTTCTGTATGCGTGACAAAGCACTCAAACAGATTGTCCAGAGTATCTGAAAGGTTTCATCAGTGTGGGAAATCGGCTGAAGTAATATTCAACATTGTTGCTTATTATTGATGCATGATTTCTGTTGTTACGTATATTAGTTATCAGTTAACTATCAGTCATTTCAGGCATGCTGCGTAGGATAAAATCTTTGATATTCTATATCCTTTTATCATAGATTTGCTGGATTAGTTGGCTTTTCAGTTAACACTGTTTTTTAGCAGCAAAATTATTAAGTAAACTGAACGTCAATATTTTAAGCACTTAAACCTTATTTTATGTAATTATATTGCTTGATTTTGAAATGGATATCTGCCTATTCTATCCCAAGTATGTACATATTTTAAGCCCATAAAAATAGAATGAAACCTTTGTAATTCAAATAGAGCCAGAATAGTATGATAAGGCAAAAACTGAGGAGGCAACTAGGTGGCCACATGAGCCATCAAGTTCTGTGCATATCTAAAATTATTTCCTATATGATTTAGTTTAGGCTGTCAAAGAAGGTGGGAAATGATGTGTCTTTCCTCTATCATGTTGAATAGAGAACAAATAAGATGTTATCTATTTGTTGGTTTATTGTCAGAAAAACAATTCAGGTGGGGGACTGAAAAGATTAGACAAAATATTCTGCAAATAGGTTGTACACAAATTGCTATTCCAGGTCCAAAAAGACATTCATGGTAGGGAAAAAACACTAGGAAAAATGTAATCAGATTTTCTTTCAGAGCATTACAGTTTGGAACTATATAAAATATTTCTTCAAATATTAAAGAATTATACTAATTTTTAATCATGGAATTACTTTCTCATACTGTAAGAATCCTTCTTTGTTTTTTGGCTCAAAGCTTGCTTCCTGAGGTATTTCTTGTGATAAGACTGACTTGTCTAGAAGATGAGTGGTGGGTGTTGTCGTGTGGCAATCAGCATCACTGTATGGACAATTTTACATCTTTGGAGCTGTTTGCCTTTGAAAGATAGTGCTCAGGACTGTTTACTGGTGGAAGACCTAGCCTGTGACCAAATAACTCATGTTTGCTATGGGAGACTTTCCTTTCTTCCTCCCTTCCTCCCTTCCTCCCTTCCTCCCTTCCTCCCTTCCTCCCTTTCCTCCCTTTCCTTCCTCCATTTCCTCCCTTTCCTTCCTCCCTTTCCTCCCTTTCCTCACTTTCCTCCCTTTCCTCCCTTTCCTTCCTCCCTTCCCTCACTTTCCTTCCTCCCTTTCCTCCCTTTCCTCCCTTTCCTCCCTTCCTCCCTTTTTTCTTCTTTCTTTTTCATTTTTCTTTTTCCTTTTAAAGTCAGAAAATCAGGCACTGGGATATGATCAACCTGCTTGTCTAAACAAAACAGTGGGTCAGCACTGTCCCTCCACCTCTCCAATTGGAGGAGAATGCAACATGAGCATAGCACTTTTATCACACTGCAGCCTATTTTAGTTTACCTCTAGATCAGGAGGCTGCCTGCACTCTGCACTGATAACAAAGCACTATCACTTTTCAAAGTGACAGGACATAGTGACATATCAACACTGAAACTTAAATGAAAAACCCCTTCTAATTTAATTGATAATCTGCTGAAGCCATGTTCAAAGCCAGCATTCTTGTTTTCAATTAAAACTTTCTTACAGCTGGAAAAAAAGTTTGGTATAAGCTGATGCATTTTGGGTTGCAGGCAGGGAGTGGACAATTTATGAGAAAGTGTAAAATATTTTTCACACTACTAAATGTCATTTGTTTGCCAGGGAAAAATTGCATGGAATAATTTTGCACATTCTGGAAATGGTTTGTAGCAGACTGACTGGTTTGCTTTCAAAATGGAATTCCCTGAAGTAAGCTACAGAGATATTAATACACTGGAAAAAAAAAAAAAAAAAAACTATTATTCTTTGTAATGCTCAAACCTATAATCATTAAGTGAAGTATTGAAAAAAGTTTAAGACAAATCTTAAAGAATTCAGTACTTTCAGCAGCAAGAACAGGTGCAATATGCTTTTAAGAACATACAGGCAAATAATCGGTTTATGTTTTTAAATATTTCTTTCACTGCGGTTTGCTAAATTTCTACACAGTATTAGATTTTTTTAGATTAATATATTGAAATGAATAGTTTACTGTGTATCAGAGGATGAAAAAATAGTATAGTAGTTTTGGAAAACATTCACAGTGATATCGATATAAAACTGTTAAAATATTTAGAATGAACATTTTCCTTTTGGCAGACTGCAATTTTCTGACAATTTGCCTCACGGACAGCTAGTAAGTACAAGTGATGATTTTTATTTTTTTTTTCCCTCCAAATATCTTTTGCATCTCTTGGTTTCCTTCAAGATACTCTTCTTCAGAAAGCTGCTTCACTGGATTGACTGTGTCAAAATACCATCCTTTATGAAATCACATGACTCGGTCTGTCACTACTTGATTGATCAAGATTTGGACCAATTACAAATATAGCATATGGCCTTTATCCATACAAAATTATATACTTTAAATTATATAAATTATACTTATGGGTATAAGTATAAATCTAGAATTAGCAGATGCTAGAACTAGATAATAATTTTTAAGTGACTGCAATGAGTAAAAGTGAGAAGTTTATTATTATGCAATAATATCAATGCTTCCTAATAGACAAAACATTTTTTCAAAATATTTATTATTTAGAGGCAAATAAAGAGAAACTATTTATATGTGTAAATTTGTGCCTAACAGATTTTTACTTAATGTATAATATCTTCAGCTCTTGCATTAGCTATGAAAACACAGCAACGTAAAAACCACTGCATTTATTTTCCCTGTGAAAATATTCTTACTTACATTTAATTTTAAATTATAAAATAATGCTGCAGTTAGTAATTTATGAATTATTTAGAACTACGTTGCTAGTGTCTTATGCTAATCTCAGTATTACACTTTTGGGGAAATTCTGTTTGGATATGTATATGTAAATTCATCAGTCTTAGTGATAAGAAAAAAAAGAATGTTTAATTAATGAACTACTTTGCTCCAAATTTTTGGACATAATTTGTAATAGAGAACTAAGTAGAGTTTCCTTATATAATGGAATAATTCTGGTAGATTTCCTGTGGCTGATCTCCATCAATTATGGTGCTTTTTTTCCTTCAGTCTTTCAAAGGACTTCTATTTTTGTTGAGCAAATAGAGAAAGCAATTAAAACTATCATTTCCTTAATAATATTTTTATTTTGTGTATTATCTCATGGAAGTTTTATCAGACAAATACTAGATTCTGCGGTCAGCACCATAAGCTGTTCCAGTTTTGTTAAGTAGTTTTTAATTTGATCTCTGTGAGTAAGTTTATATTAGCTATTGTTTTACATGCATGACATAATATAATGTTGTTTGTTTAGGGTTAAGTTGGAGAGGAAACTGTGAATATATGTTAAAAACTTCACAGACACCATTTTATACAGCATTTTCTTTGATTCTACAGAGATTCTCTCTTTTCAATATGTAATTATTATTTATCTAATACTTCAGGAGAAACTAGATCTTTATTCAGCAGTATTTGTAAGTTTCTGAGATGTTTATTATATATTTATTAACTATATATATATATATATACAATTCATTTACACAGAATCACACACACAGAATCACAGAATCACCCGGGTTGGAAGGAACCTCAAGGATCATGTAGTTCCAACCCCCCTGCCTAGCAGGGCCACCAAACATACACATTCAGATCAGGTTGCCCAGGACCCCGTCCAACCTGGCCTTAAACACGTCCAAGGACGGGGCATCCACAACCTCCCTGGGCAGCCCGTTCCAGGGCATAACCACTCTCCTAGTAAAGAACTTCCCCCTAACATCCAACCTAAATCTTCCCTCCTTCAACTTGGATCCATTTCCCCTAGTCCTGCTGTTGTCAGCCCTTTTGAAGAGTTTACTCCCCTCCTGGGTGTAGGTTCCCTTCAGGTATTGATAGGCTGCAATGAGGTCACCCCGCAGCCTTCTCTTCTCCAGGCTGAACAAGCCCAACTCCCTCAGCCTGTCCTCATAGGGGAGGTGCTCCAGCCCCCTGATCATCTTAGTTGCCCTTCTCTGGACCCTTTCCAAAATCTCTATGTCTTTCTTGTACTGAGGGCTCCACACCTGGACACAGTACTCCAGATGGGGCCTCACAAGAGCCGAGTAGAGAGGGACAATCACCTCCCTGTCCCTGCTGGCCACCCCTCTCCTGATGGAGCCCAGGATCCCATTTGCCTTTCGAGCTGCCAGAGCGCACTGCTGGCTCATGTTCAGTCTCTCGTCCATCAGGACCCCCAGGTCCTTCTCTGCCGAGCTGCTCTCAAGGACCACTCCTCCTAGCCTGTACAGGTGCCTGGGGTTCCTCCGGCCCAAATGCAAAACCTTGCACTTTGCCGTGTTGAACCTCATTAGGTTCACCCGAGCCCAGCCCTCCAGCCTGTCGAGGTCCCTCTGAATGGCATCCCTTCCTTCCACCGTATCAACCGCACCACTCAGCTTGGTGTCATCAGCAAACTTGCTGAGGGTGCACTCAATTCCCTCATCGATGTCATTAATAAAGATGTTAAAGAGCACCGGTCCCAAGACAGACCCTTGGGGGACACCACTTGTTACCGGCCTCCACCTGGACATAGAGCCATTGACCACCACCCTCTGTCTGCGGCCTTTCAACCAATTGCTTATCCATTGGGTCGTCCACCCATCAAATCCACTTCCCTCCAATTTGGAGATGAGGATGTGGTGGGGGACCATGTCAAAGGCCTTGCTCAGGTCCAGGTAAATGACATCGGTCGCCTTCCCTTCGTCCACCAATGCCGTCACTCCATCATAGAAGGCCACAAGATTAGTTAGGCATGACCTTCCTTTGGTGAAGCCTTCCTTTGGTGAAGCCGCTAGCTGTCTCGGATCACATGCTCATTCTTTATGTGACCGAGCATGTTGTCCAGGAGGATCTGTTCCATGATCTTCCCAGGCACGGAGGTGAGACTCACCGGCCTGTAGTTCCCCGGGTCCTCCCTGCTCCCCTTCTTGTATATGGGAGTGACGTGACCCTTCCTCCAGTCATCCGGGACCTCACCTGACAGCCACGACTTCTCAAATATGATGGAGAGCGGCTCGGCAACCACCTCAGCCAGCTCCTTCAGGACCCTGGGATGCACGCCATCCGGCCCCATAGACTTGTATTCATTTAGTCTAAGGAGGCACTCTCGGACTTGCTCTGCCCTTACAGTGGGGAGGGATTTACCTCCTTGGTCCCCACATAGAGGTTTGGGGATGCAGGGTTCAGGGACGTGAAAAAGACTAGAATCCTGGCCACCAGTGAAGACCGAGGTGAAGAACTCATTCAGCACCTCAGCTTTCTCTTCATCTGTTGAAGCCAGTTCTCCTTTTAGATTTACCAAAGTAGGTACGCCCGTTTTGGCCTGTCTCTTCTGGGCAATGTACCTGTAGAAGGTTTTCTTATTGTTTTTCACGTCCCTTGCCAAGTTCAGTTCTGCCTGCGCCTTGGCTTCCCTGATCCTACGTCTGCAAGTCCGGACGGCATCCCTGTACTCTTCCCAGGTGACACAGCCTTGTTTCCAGAGCTTGTACACCCCTTTCTTCGCCCTCAGTTCTCTCAGCAGGTCCTTGCTGAGCCATGCCGGTTTCCTACCTCGCCTGCCCACTTTCTTAATCAGAGGAATGGAGACCTCTTGTGCTTCCAGGAGGGCATCTTTGAAGAGCCGCCAGCTCTCCTCAACATCCTTGTCTTTGAGGGCAGCGCGCCAGGGGATCTTGGCCAGCAATCCATTGAGTAGCTTGAAGTCTGCTTTTCTAAAGTTCAGTGTCCTGGTCCTGCTCTTTGCCAGGCCCACATCGCTTGAGATCACAAACTCAACCAGGGCGTGGTCGCTGGAGCCCAAGCAGCCTCCAACCTTTACGCCTTTGATGATCTCCTCGGCGTTGGTGAGCAGCAGGTCTAGCAACGCTTCACCTCTGGTCGGTCTGTCCAATACCTGAACCAGAAAGCTATCATCAATGGATTCCAAGAGCCTTCTGGAGCTCTTGCAGCTCGCCGTGTGGTTTTCCCAGCAGATGTCCGGATGGTTGAAGTCCCCCACCAGGACAAGAGCCCGTGAGCCAGACATCTCACGCATCTGGAGCAAGAAAGCCTCGTCAACAGCCTCCCCTTGATCAGGTGGTCTGTAGTATACCCCTAACACCAGCTGACCTATATTTGTCCCATCTCTAATCCTAACCCACAGGCTCTCAACCTGTTCCTGACTGTTTCTCGTAGGGAGCTCCTCACAGTTTATCCAATCTCTGACATAGAGAGCAACTCCCCCACCCCTCCTACCTCGCCTATCTCTCCTAAAGAGTCTGTAGCCGTCGATGGCAGTATCCCAATTGTGGGAGTCATCCCACCATGTTTCTGTGATAGCAACAAGGTCATAACTTTCCGAGTGCATCACAGTTTCCAGTTCCTCCTGCTTGTTACTCAGGCTGCGTGCGTTGGTATAAAGGCACTTCAGCCGGGCTATCCGTCTCGCCACCTTTATAAGGGATCTAGGATCCCCTAGAACAGCAGCATCCCCAGCATCCCCCTGCCCTAGTCCTTCCCTATGCACTCTGCCGTCATTGCCCATGGAGTTTGGTATAAGCCCTCGAATGACCCGTTCAACCCCAGTAGCCCTTATTTTGTCCCCTTCCCCCTTCATTCCTAGTTTAAAGACCTGTCAATGAGTCCCGCTAATTCTTCAGCTAAGATCCTCTTACCCCTCAGGGACAGGCTGCATGCATCAGCAGCCATCATGCCAGGTGCAGTGTAAATTGCCCCATGGTCAAAAAAGCCGAAATTCTTGCGCCTGCACCAGTTCTTAAGCCATCTATTGAAGAGTTGGGTATTTTGGATCCTCCCTGTACCTTTCCCTGACACCACGGGCATAGAAGAAAAGACCACCTGCACCCCAGCTCCTTCAAGTATTCGCCCCATTCCCCTGAAGTCTTTCTTGAAAGACCTCAGGCTTTCCTTATCAACTTCCTCGCCGCCAGCCTGAATTATTAAAAGCGGGTAATAATCTGAAGGCCGAATCAACCCAGGAATTTTCTTTGAAATGTCCCTGACCCGTGCTCCAGGAAGGCAGCACACCTCTCTGCGGGTAGGGTCGGGCCGGCATATAGGGCCTTCTGTTCCTTGCAGAAGGGAGTCGCCTATGACAATCACCCTCCTGTCCTTACGGGTAGAAGCAGTCTTGAGGGTTGGGGGCGACCGCTTCGCCTGAGGCAACCTCACGGGTGAACCTGTCTCCGCACTCTCACTCGTCCCCCCCTCAACTTCCAGGGCCTCAAACCTGTTACGCAGAGGCACCTGGGAGCCGGGGATGGTCGGGATGGGGGATGCCCCCTCCGCCGAGCAGGTACCCGTTTCCTCTCCTCCTCCCTTCTCAAATTGCTGTTAGGGGGAAGAGAGGACAGGGGGCTCGCTGAAACGCTGTCAGCTGGCTGGTTCCCCTTTACCAGGTGTTTGTAAGGTGGCAGGGGCTAACGTGCTCCATGAGGAGCCTCGTCTGTGTGCCGAGAACCTGAGGTTGAGAGGGACTGACACCACCAGTCAATCTCCCTCTCACACTCTTTTATAGTCCTCAGCCTCTCCACTTCCTCCTTCAGGCTAATCACAAGGCTGAGCAAGTCATTCAATTGCTCACACCTTGTACAAGTGCTGCCTCCTTCCTGTGGCATTGCAAAAGCCAGGCTGTGGCACTCCTCACAGCCAGTGACCTGCACACTAGCATCTCGTGATGTTATCTCTGTCTGAGTCGCCACACACTTCATACCATTGTTCTCCCCTCTATGCATGCACCAGACCTCACATAGCACATTTAAACACATAGCAATGCATAAATAATAGGATAAACTAAGAACACATTTTAAAATCATCAGATTAAAACAGATAGATCAGTTATGGTCTTAGATTTTTTAGACAAAATCAATGCCCACAAATCCATGGGCCTCAACAGATTCCCACGAATGTTGAGGGAGATAGCAGAAGTGATTCCCAAGCTGCTCTCTTATTATCCTGGAGAATGGGAGAGGTACCTGAAGCCTGGAGGATAGTCAATTTCACTCCAGTCTTCAAAAAGGACAAGAAGAAAGATTCAGACAACTATTGGCCAGTCAGCCTCACCTCCATTCCTGGGAAGGTGATGGAACAACTTGTTCTTCATTTCATCTGAAAGCAATTTGAAGAAAAAGGTTATCTGGAGTTGTCAGCATGGATTCACCAAGGTCAATTATGCTCAGTCAATCTCATATGTCTATGATGTCATCACTGACTGAGACAGCAGTGGAAGTTATCTACTCTGACTTCAACAAGGCATTTTAGGCAGCCTCCACAACACTCTTGTAATGAAATTAAGGAATTGTGGAATAGCTGAATGGACTGTGAGGTAACTTCAGAACTGGCTGACTGGTAGAGCTCAGATGATTGTCAACGGTGGTTCAACTGTGGTTCAACAGTGCAAAGTCTAGTTGGAGCTGTAAGTAGCAGTGTACTCCAGGGATAAGGTCTTGTTCAATATCTTCATGAATAATCTGGATAAAAGAATAGAGTCCAACCTCAACTGAGAGTATGAATCTGGGAGAAGTAGCTCACACATCAGAATGCTTCGCTGCCATTCAGAAAGATGGGAATAGACTAGTGAGTTGGGCTACTTGATAAACTTTGATGTGAGCAAGTGTAAGTTCTCCGCATGAAGAGGAATAACTGCATGCACCAATACAGGCTTGGGAATGATCTGATGGAAATGAGCTTAGAGAAGAAGGACTTTGCAGTCCTCATGGATAACAGGCTGGCTGTCAGCAAGAAGTACACCCTTGTGGCCATGAAGGCTAAAGGTATTCTGGGGTGAATCAAGAAGGCCATGGCCAGCAGGAGGTAATCCTTCCTTCCCTTCATCTGGAAGACTGTGTCCAGTTCTGGGCTGCTCAATTCAAATAAGATAGAGATTTTCTAGAAAGAATCTACTGAATGGCTACAAAGATGATTAAGGACCAGGAGCATCTTCATGCAAGTAGAGACTAAGATGCCTAGGATTTATCAGCCTAGAGAAGAGAAGAATAGCAGGAGATCTCATTACTATTTATAAATACTGAAAATGCACAAGTCAAATGAATGCGGCCAGGATCTTTTCAGCGTCGTGCAGTGTCAGGACAAGGGCCACAGGGTAAAAACTGCAACGCAGGAAGTTCAATAATAATATGAGGAAAAACTTCCTTACTGTGAGGTTAACAGAGCAGTGGAACAGGCTGCCCAGGGGAGGTTGTGTATTTTCCTTCTCTAGAGATATTCAAGACCCACCTGTACACCTACCTGTGCAGCCTACTGCAGGGAGTCTGCTTCGTAGGGAGGTTGGGCTTGACAATCTCTAGAGGTCCCTTCTAATCTCTACTGTTCTTTGATTCTGTCCATCTGGACACCTTCCTGTGTGATCTTTTGTAGGGATCATATTTTTAGCAGAGGGGTTGGACTTAGTGATCTCCAGAGGTCCCTTCCAAACCTTATTACATCCATTTAATGATTTTACAGGAGATGAAAAAAGGACATTAGAAAATATCCTGAAGTGCACAGAACATTAGGGAAAAGAGAGATTATAAATTCCTTTCGAAATAAGACCTAATTTCTTAGATCCTGTGTATTCTGACAGGAGGAAACCCTTTGCAATACACAAGAATATCCTTGTATATTCTAACACACTAAGTTTACTCAAGTGTATAAAGAAATGAAAATGTGTTGATAGATTAGCTCATTTGTGGTCTTACCACACTGTTATGGTTTAACCCTGGCAGCCAGCTAAGTACCACACAGCTGCATGCTCACTCTCCCCAGGGCACTCCTATGTACCCAGTCCACAAAGTTTTTAATTTATGCTGCACAAATGATGAGAAACTCCACCACTGTAAGAGTGCCTGTAGCTATTCTGTGCTAGTAGAAAACTGCATTAAATTCTTTTTACTTTCCATGAACCAGCTAAGCTGGTAGTGTGGCTAGATCACACTGAATTGTGGAACATAAGTAATTCATGCTTAGATCTACATATTCTCTTGTTCTAACTAAATGATAGTAGTCTGCATGTTTTCAGACATGCAGAAGTTTATATAATTTGAGGTTAGCCATAAAATGCTCTATTTGTAATTTGTATCTCAGAAGCTGTATGGATTTCATAATATACTGCAGCTTCTCTGATCCAGGAGGGTGAAATTTTTGTGAAAAAGCCAAACAATCAGATGGAAGACCACCTCCATGTAAATGAGTGTGATTTTTCTCTTGTTAAATTTTCATGCTAAATGGTGGTTTTCGAGGTGACTTAAATAGACTCTTTTTCTCAGTTTGAGTTATTCATAGAATATTTTTTCATTATTGTGAGAGTTGAGCTGTTAATAATGCCTTTTATTTTATTATGTTGTCCCATGATAACAAAGGAGGATTTTGGTGGTATGGCAGTAGAATTTCAACCTTCCTGCCAATATTCCATTAAATTTTGTGGCTGTGTGACAGACGGGCCACTGGGGCAGTCTGACAAAACAGAATCTGACATGGAAGTGTAAATGAAGCAAAGGCAATCATTGAATTGCTCCAGATGGAAAGTATTGAATCCGTTGACATCCACTGGTGCTTGCTGAACATTTATAGAGAGGAAACAATGGATGTTAGCACAGTGTGGTAGCAGATAATGCATTTCAGCAATGGTGATAGCAACATGAAAGACAAGCTGTGATCTAGCCAATCATGCACAGCTGTCACAATATGAAATAAAGAACATCATGCAGTTCACCCATGCAAATACGTTAATGATCGAGACTTTACTGAAAAATAGTATTTTATACTTGAGAACTTATTTATTGAGTAGTGTTATTTCACTGTTTGTATCACTTGTAGTTTACATGGAAATAACCAAAGTATAGTTGGAAGTTTGCAACCAGCAGTGCTCCTCAAGGGATGTACCTGGGTACAGTGTTGTTCAACATCTTCATCAGTGACCTGGACGAAAGGATAGAGCCCACTGTCAGGAAGTTTGCTGATGATACAAAGCTGAGTGAGCGGCTAAGATGCTGGAAGGCTGTGCTACCATTCAACAAGACCTGTACAGTCTGGAGAGGTGGGCAAATAGGAACCTGATGAGGTTTAACAAGATCTTGCACCTGGTGGAGGAATAACTGCATGCATTGGTACAGGTTACTGGATGACTTGGAGTTGAGCTCTGAGGAGAAGGACTTTGGAATCCTGGTGGATAACAGGTTGGCCATGAACAAGCAGTGTGCCCTTGTTGCCAAGAAGATCAATGGTATCCTGGGGTGTCTTAAAAAGAGCATGGCCAGCAGGTCAAAGAAGGTGACCCTCCACCTATACTGTGCCCTGGTGAGGCCACATTTAGAATACTGCATCCAGTTCTGGGCTTTCCAGTTCAAAACATACAGGAATCTCTTAGAAGGAGTCCAGCAGAGGGCCACAAAGATGATAAAGGGCTTGGAGCATCTTTCTTCTGTTGAAAGGCTGGGTGACCTGAGTCTGTTCAGCCTTGAAAAAAGAAGGCTGAAGGGGGAACTGTTAGATGTTTATAAATATCTAAAGGGAGGTGGGGGGTAAATGAATGAGGCCAAGCTATTCCCAGTAGTGTGTAGAGGTAGGACAAAAAGGAATGGCCTAAAACTTGCACACAGGAAGTTCCACACTAACATGCAGAAGAGCTTCTTTGCAGTAAGGGTGACAGAGCAGTGGAACAGGTTGCCCAGAGAGTCTGTGGAGTCTTCTTCTATGGATATATCCAAGACCTATCTGGATGCCTATCTGCGGTATCTGCGTTAGCAGGGCAGTTGAATTCTATGACCTCTTGAGGTCCCTTCCAACCCCTCTGACTCTGTACCCCTGTGATTTTGTTATTACTTTAAGAGCAACAGACATATTATCATTTTTTAATGAACAAATGAATGTAGCTAGGAATCATTCCATAGATGGAATACTTAAAAGAAAAAGAAGGAAATAAAGAAAAAAAAAAAAAAGAGAGAGAGAGAGAAAGAAAAAGAGAGAGAGAGAAAGAAAGAGAGAAAGAGAAAGAAAGAAAGA
>NW_024962272.1:2055011-2125943 GCF_019238085.1 Lagopus leucura
GAGCAAAAAGCAAGGCAAGCAGAAAGTTAGAAAAGTGAAAAAAAAAAAAAAAGAAAAAGAAAAATCATGTCACCAGGATTTTAAAGTTCTGAATTTAAAAGAAAGAAAGAAAGAAAGAAAAAAAAAAAAAGGAGATACTTAAAATTTTTTGAAAACATAAAGCAGTTTTTGTGGTTATCTATTTACGTATTTACTTATTTTTCTTACTTATAATTTGCTGCATATAGAAAACAGAAAAGGTTTATTAAGATATAAATTTATTGCTTTTAAAATTTTCTCACCAAACTGTATGAATGGAAAAGCTGAAATTCTGTTTCTTAACTCTTCAATATTAAAAAGTTGACTAATTGACAATTTTTCTGATTTTAGTAAAACACAGGGCAGTTTAATGTATTTTTTTGCTTTGATTAGTAATTAATTTTTTCATAATCAGTTGTAAGTGAACAAATTAAGCTGTCTAAAATTTTTATGGCTGTCTGTTATTTTAACTACTAATATTATTACTAATTAGTGAGTTTCCAGATATCAAAAAATATATAAAGCATTGAGTTGATGTTTCAGGGGGAAAGTTAGCAAGTTCTCTTCAAACCAAAATTCAAGGAGTTCTACCAGTTAGTGCATTTTCAGTGTGTACTTCTATTCACATACAAATAGAGACAATTTTATTTATAGGATTAAAAATCTCTGTGGTAAGTCACTTGAAAGCAAGAAGAGGAAAATCCAGTGAGTAACATAATAGGCATTTAAATAGAAGATGAAAAGTAGAAAAGAACTGAGGGCTTTTGTGCTCCGACACCAACATTCTATTACCAACTTATGTTTTGGAAGTATGATTTCAAATATGTGATCTCAAATGTATATTTATCACATACTTCTAATATCTATTTCACATATGAAAAAATATATATATATAAAATGAGAAGGCCAAAAAAAAAACAGAAAACTTTTTAAAACGTGAGATGATAAAAACAATAGATATATAGCTGATTGTGCAGCCTTATATAAGTGATAAATGCAGTTCAAAACCATAAACCTCCAGCAAGGTGGTACAGCAGTTATAATCTTCCATTTAGGAGAATATAGTTCAGTCTTAGAACTTATGAACCTGTCTGAAATATGCTATACCTCATCTTCATCTCAGAATCTCAAGTAACGAAAAGTTGTCATATGATTTATTTGTCTACAGGAGATTAGATGAAAGCTTTGCACCAGAAGCCATGCTTTATATGTGAGACAGACAGTGAAAGAATATGTGGAAAGTAAACAGACTTGTTGAACGCATTTTGTCATATGTAAATACATTTATCTTCAAAATGTCAGTCTAGCTTTATTCTAAATCTAATACAAATACCCATCCTAAATGAAATGATAACGGCCCATGACTTTCTAGTAGCAAAGTGGAAAACTAATTATTTGAAGGTGTTATGACTCATATGCCTTTCCCAATTACGTGCTCTACACAGACAGTCTCAACAGTCCATAAGTGAACTGCAAAGTTCTTAATAGCTTGTGTTCTTCCATGGAAAAACATTCTGAATTCACAAAATTATTTAGAAGAAAACATTTTTGTATGTACTTAGCATATTCCAGGTTATTTCCATGTAAACTTCCTCAAACTTATTTATTTACCCATTGTGAATTTGGAATGTGATGTAGGTTTCAATATGAGACCAAAGCTTTGTTTTGGCAGTTTACTGCACTTCTTAATAAAACTGAAAAATAATTTGCTGAGAGCAAACTGGTGGCAGGTGTTCTTTAGTGTTGACAGCTGCATTTTTGACATGGATCACAGACAAACTGTAGTGTTCATACTAGAACATCTGGAACATTTGATCAGATTTCAAGAGCTAATTCAGATGGATTGTCCATTTTCATTTCAAAAAATAAAGGAAAAATAGTATTACAGTGCACAGTTCAAATTAGCATATGAATAACTCCTTAAAAATTTCTCTGAAAAATCCAGTATGCCTAACTAAAATGCATATCTATCTATAATAGATAAATTCTATATACTCAGTAGAAACTGTTCTCTTAAGTACCACTAGGATAAAGTATGTATTTTCTCATACAATGCCCAGAAATGCTTTGTAAGATTGCTATTAAGAAATGAAGAACTAAAAAAGATAAAAACCTGTTTTTCATTAGAACAGAACTGAAGTATTAGGATGTGAATACATTCTGGTATTTGTTGCCTTCATTCATTCAGAAGAAAATTAAGCACCAGGTAACCCTGAATAAAGTAAATATTAAAAGCATAATCAAATGTTTGTTTTTTTTTTTTACATGCTATGACTTTCATTATCCTAATTTAATAAGACTTGCCAATCCCTAGTGGAAAACCACTGTACAAAAACAGAATAAGAGAATGGTTGATGTTGGAAGAGACCTCTAGAAGTCATACACTCCAGTACCTTTGCTCAGGGAGGGAAAGCTACAGCAGAATATTGAGGACCATGTCCAGATAGCTTCAGAAAGCCTCCAAGGACAGAGACTCCCCAGCCTCTCTGAGCAACCTGCTTGAGTACTTTGTTATGCACACAGAACAGGAGTGCTGCCAGGTGTCCAAATGGAACTTCCTTACTCCAGTTTCTGCCCATTGCCTCTTGTCCTGGTAATGGACATCCCTGACTAAACCTGGCTCAGTTCTCTTTGCAGCTTCCTTTCAGGCATTAATGCATGTCGACAAGAACCCCCCTGAGCCTCTTTTTCTCCAAACTGAACAAGCCTGATACAGTTTTATGATTTTTGGCTATTGGTATTCCACATGATAACATCATGTAGTGCACTGGCAGTTAAATAGTTAATGCTCCAGATCTGGGCACCTGTCCAGAAGAGAACTACATACCCCAGAATACTTTTCATTCAGAGAAGAGATATAACCTCTGGCAAGGTCACGAGACCTTCCCTTTTTCAGCTCTCCTCCCTGCTCTTCGACCCGACTGCACATTTCACCGCAGCATTAAGGTAAGGTCTTTCCACCTTTTTGACAAACTCTCTCATTATATTTGGTTTATTAGCTTCAATTCTAATTGTCATGGAATCATAGAATCATAGAATGGCCTGGATTGAAAAGGACCATGATGATCATCTAGTTTCAACCCCCCTGCTATGTGCCAGGTTGCCAACTAGAACAGGCTGCCTAGAGTCACATCCAGCCAGGCCTTGAATGCCTCCAGGGTGGCAGCATCCACAACATCCTTCAGCAACCTGTTCCAGTGTGTCACCACCTTCTGAGTGAAAAACTTCCTCCTAATATCCACCCTAAACCTCCCCTGTCTAAGTTTAAAACCATTCCCCCTTGTCCTGGGATGCTTGTATTCTGATACTATATTTAGTAAATTAGTTTGTTTCTCCTCAGATCATTGTGGCTGTTTTTAATTATTCAGGGTCTCTTGTTTTCTCTTTCCGGAGGCACAGATCTATGGATACCTCCACCCCACTAGTCACAGAACTGGGTTGAACCAGCTGTAAACTGTAAACTCTCAACATTCTTGGTGGAGAATGTGGGCAAAAGCGCTTTATAGCTTTTATAACAAGTATCTCTCATTCTACATTTTTAGAATCTCTTTCTCTCTGCTCTTGGAGAGCTTCTCCTGAACATCTGAAAGACCATGAGAGCTTAAACATATATTTGAGACAGGAATGTTGTGGCTTAGGCAGATCTGAGGAAGCGCAAATGATTTGGGGCCTAGCTAAGACTTATTGGGCCTTATTCAATACTATCCCAGGGAAGGAGAGGGCTTTTGAAATTGAGAGAGAGAGTCTCCATGCTGAAAGAGAGTGTCTCAGAGCTGATAGGGTGAATCTCTAGGTACAGAAATAGTATCCAGGCTGTAAGAGTTTCCGGGATAGTCTCCAAGCTAAAAGTGAGAGTCTCTGGAATAAAGTACAAAATGAGTAAGACTGTTTCTGTGCTGAGAAGGACAGTTTCCAATCTGAGAGAGAGAATCTCCAATCTGAGAGAAAAGATCTCTGGTCTGAGTGGGATGCCCTCCAGTCTGAGAGGGACATCCTCAAGTTCGGGACACATTTTGAACTGAGAGAGTTCACAATATTCGGTCTCCAGATTGAACTAAACAATATTCAGGATCATCGAGTCATGCTTGAATCTGAACTAAATACCCTCATCATCGAATGAGACAGATTCCGAGCTTAGCTGGAGGGTGAGAGCATCAGAACTGACCAACCTTATCAACCACAAGAGGCATCAGAATTGATGTCAGTTGCCCTTGTAAGAGGAAGGAAAATGAAACAAATCTCTACTCACTTAGGACAAAAGAAAGAGGAGGAGGAAAAAGTAGAGGATGTAGACACTGTAAGAGAAGAGGAGGAAAGAGATCCAGGGAAGTAGCACTGAGATCCATGGCATCCAGAGGGAGAGCTGAGGCTCCCAGTAAGATCGTAGTCACCAATGCCCAGGAGGGTTACAAGAAGTCCTGAAAGAGTAGGAGGTGAGTAAGATATTGTTACCATTACTGAGTGATTTCTGAAAATGAATGAAATTCGAGGTCTGAGAAAAGACTTTTCATGCCATCCAAATGAGCCTATTGTCACCCAGATACTTTGATGCTGGGACAATGTGGCCAACAGTGTGTCACTATATAGTAGAGTATCTTGCCAACTGGGTGGCATTGCTAGGAACTCAGTCATTAACAGTGTAATACCAGAAGTACATGCCAGAATGTGTTCTTCACCCTCTGGAAGCAGATACTGCTAGCTGTAAAAGTAAAATATCCCTTCAAAGATGATCTAATGCCTGAGAAAAAGAAATGGACTGACATGGAAAAAGACATCCATTATTTGAGAGAATACATCGTGGAGGAATTGTTACATATTCATTCCTGATGATCCAGACCAAGAATGTGATCCTGAGAGAGTCAGCTGTACATCAAATACGTGGTGTATATTCACAAAGAGTGCACCAGAAAGGTATGCCAGTATATTTGCAGCAATGTATGGCAGAGGGGAAAGAATATCCCTTATAAATGAACTGACTAATGAACTTCAAGACTTTGAGATACATTTAAGCCCACTATGAGCTTGTGTTTCAGCCATTGTAAAATTAGCTGAAAAACTGGAAAAAATGGAGAACAATTAAGAAGATATAATAGACGAACTGTCTACCGTGCATTATGCTGATGGATCTATGGTGGTATCAGATACATCCATTGGGGACCAGAATTTCCAAAACAGACTACTGGAGGGACTGATTGAACTGGTTTCCTCCCAACCTGCAGCCTCCAATGTCTCAGCTATCAAAAGAAGATGTCCTCCTGCTTGAGCAAGAGACAACAGGAAGACTATGTCATGTATGGCCTTGTGGCTTTACCTATGTGACCATGCTTTATCTTTAGACTGACTCATGGATGGTGGCAAATGCCTTATGGGGGTGGTTACAGCAGTGGCAACAAAATAACTGGCAAAGAAGGGGTAAAGCTATTTGGGCTGCTGAACTGTCGAAAGACATTGCCACCCGAATAAAGAATTTGGTTGTAAAGGTGCATCATGTAGATGCTTATGCGCCCAAGAGTCGGGCCACTGAAGAACAACAAAATAGCAATCAGGTAGATTGAGTTGACAAAATTGAGGTGGCTCAAATAGAATTGGAGTGGTAACACAAGAGTGAATTATTTCTAGCTCGGTGGGCCCATGAAACTTCGAGCCATCAAGGAAAAGATGCAACATATAAGTGGGCTAGAGACCGAGGGGTGGACTTAACTATGGATGCTATTGCACAGGTTATTCATGACTGTGACACAAGTGCAGCAATTAAACAAGCCAAAAGGATGATATCTCTGTGGGGGTAGGGTGATGGCAAAAGCATAAATATGGGGAGGCGTGGCAGGTTGATTATATCATTTTGCCACAAACTAGCAGTGGTAAGCGTTATGTGCTTATCATGATGGAAGCGACCACCATCATGGGTGGTTTGAAACATATGCAGTACCCCATGATACCACCAAAAACACCATATTGGGTCTTGAAAAACAAGTCTTGTGGTGATATGGCACTCCAGAAAGAATTGAATCAGATAATGGGACTCATTTCAAAAGTTCTCTTGTAAATATTTGGGCCAAAGATCCATTGAGTGGATTTATCTTATTCCCTATCATGCACCAGCCTCTGGTAAAATTGAATGACACAATGGGTTGTGAAAAACCATGTTGAAAGAAATGGGTGACAGAATATCTAAGCATTGGGAAAAGCATTTGTCAGAAGCCACTTGTTGGTCAACACTCAAGGATCTATGAATCGCAATGGTCCTGCCACCACCCTACATACTGTCAAGGGACAGTCTGCAGTCTGTAATTCCATGTATATATACACATAGCTTGTGTGTTCCTGTGTTTAATGCTTGTTAATTATTGTTTTTTGTTTGTATATATTAAGCACAATGTAGTAATGTGGAATAAGGGGTTGAATGTTATGGTTTTATGATCTTGGTTATCAATATTCCACACCTTAACATCATGTAGTGCACAGGGAGTTAAAGTGTTAATGCTCCAGTTCTGGGCATCTGTCCATAACAGAAGGAAAACTACAAATCCCAGAACACTTTACATTCAGAGAGGAGACATAACCCTGGTAAGGTCACAAGACCTTCCCTTTTTTGGCTCTTGTCCCTGCTGCTCAACGTGACTACACATCACACTTCGGTGTTATGGTGAGGCCTTTCCACCTCTCAGACATATTATATTTGATTTACTAGCTTCAATTCTGAGTTACTTGTTATTAATTTCAGTTTTGTTTCCTCTACTAATGACTAGATTGCCATGGTTGGAGAGCAACAGAAGGAATGCATGGTATAACTTCATCATGATCTGATATATTTTTACATAAAGAATTCCTCAAACTTTGTTTTTCATTTGAGAGAACTAGATTATCTACCCCAATAGAGGAAAATAAATAAATAAATAAATAAATGTGTTGCCATAATAGAAATATGAGAAAAAGCACAGGTTTAGAAGAAAGATGGTTGTTGGATAACCAGTATTATGAACAATAGGACATACCAGAGGAAAAACTGTAAGCAGTATTTATCACAGTTTTATTTACACTTTGTTAGGGCTATTTTTCCCCCCCAAAATTGGATCAGAAATAGGATGGAAAAGGTGCCCTATATTTATTTAGATCTAATAAAAATGGGGTAATAAAACGTAGTATTCATCCACCTGGAGATGAAGGAGATCATTAAGAAGCCTTTAGGACATGGCTGCACAGTGATGTAGATTCAGCTTCATGTATTTGGTAGATGAGGAAGGAAGAGCCAATCTGCAAACCCTAAAATCCTGTCGGAAACAAGCACTTAATATGAGAACACATGAAGTCACTGAGCGCTCCCTCCAGTTTAATCTCTTCTGCTTCCAGAAAGAAGACAAATAGGAGATTAGAAGGGAAACTTAACTTTTTTCAGGTTTCTCAGGTTGTCAGTCCATCCCTAAAATCAGAAGTCACAGAGGTCTGGTAAGATACACCTTAAATCTGTTTCATCGTCAGCTTATGGTCTTCTGTGTACACTAAGTATTATAAGCTTAAATATATTTTCTATATTCAGTAGTATTTGAAGACTTCTATGATATTTTTCCTTGTCAGCAGTAAAACCTACAGGATTATTATTATGATTAAAGTATATAGACATGGATAAATAAAAAGGGGTCTGCAATGATTTAAAAATATACATGTATGTAAAAAGAAGCAAAATGTTTCCTAGTTTCCTAATCAGCTTTACTCTAGAAAATGAGCATGCTTTCAGATGTATGAGAATAGAAAACATACCTTTGAGTTTAACATCTATGAAGAACTCAGAAGAAACATGATTTGGAGGAAAAAGAAAACTCTGTAGAATTTAGAAAGCTATGACAAAAACAAACAAACAAACAAAACTCCAAATAAGCTGAAAAAACTAAATAATGAATTAATCCTTTCCAAGAGCATCAAAATCAACTGGCAGACTTTTAGAGAGAACTGTATCCCACAACCAAAGGTAACATTTCAAACTCATTTTCTAAATTTTGTTGACATTTCTTACGGATTACTGAAGATGATGCATATCTATGTAGCTTTCTGTTTTTCTGTGTACTTAGTATTCTAATAAGATCTTCTATAAAAAATTATAAGCACAAGCAGAGTAATGAAGTAATCATGGGGAAAGGGAAAGTCCTGACAATGACTTTGGTTATGTTATGGCTTTTTGTGCTGACAGATATAGCCGAGGTATCAGACACTGCTGTAGCACAAATGCAGCCTTCAGATAGCAGAACGTATGAGAGATGATGACATGGCAGCTTCACATTGCCTTGGTTCCCTTTATGTTCCCTCTCTTCTAATGTTCTTTGAAAAGGAAGCAGTACAAACAGCAACAAATCTTCCATAAAGAATGCCTGTCTTCATCAGACTCCTGCTTGTGAGTTTCAACAAATATTCTCAGATTCTTCCCTTGTAAACCTTCATATATTTTATGAAGAGATATTGGCAGGTGAGTCACAGAATCACAGCATCCTTCGGCTTGGATGGGACAAAGAAGATCATCTTCTACTAATTACTTTGCCATAGGTATAGATTTCTTTCATTAGACCAGATCGCCCAAAGTTCCATCTAGCCTTGCCATGAACACTCTGGGAGAGGTAACATCCATAGTTTCTAGAGGTAGCCTGTTACAATGCCTCAGCAAACTTATAGTGAAGAATTTCCTCCTTATATCTATCCTCTTTTATTTTAAGGCTGTTACATCTTGTCTACATTCTTTGAAAAAAAATCCCTCTAGTACTTTTCTGTATGCTCCCATTTAAATAATCAAAGTCACTACAGTATATCTTCTTTATTTAAAAAATGGAAAAAAAGAAAGAAAGGCAAAGAGTGTAACATATCCATTTGTCTCTCTGGCTCTGTCTTAGCTTAACATGAATTCTTTAATAATTACAATATACAGTCTGGGTTTCATTCATGAAATTCTTCACTACATGAACAAGTTTTTCCTAACTTTCTTTCAAGATGAAGCCACTTGAAGAAGTTTATCTTGAACATATAAGCACTGTTTGCTCATCATACTGCCTAAACCTATCTTGATATTTCAAGAAAGAAAAGATACATCCAATGCAAGAAAACCTTCCCAAAGTGCACAAAAATACAAGGTAGGCTGCTTAACCATCATTAAATCTTGTTCCTTATACATAGTGCTTCAACTTCACAAACAACTGGTTACCTAAAAAAGATTCTTTGTTATTTAATCATTTTCCATATATACACTACCTGTAAAATTAATAAAAATGTTAGGATCTTATGCTTTTTTGGTATTAGTGGAAATTATCTGAAAATGTTTTATGTGTTTTGGAAGCAAGAAGAATAAGTTACATTATGAACCAAAACATTTCTGATCCACAATATGCCTCTGTATTACTATTTACAGAAAGGTGGTATCCAGTATTCACTGGAATTTTTCCATGAACCTTCAGAGATTTCCATTCTAAACCTCAATTTCTGCACCACACCTTGATTATAATTTATTTGTAAGGTGGTTTTTTTTTTGCTTTTTTTTCTTCTTCTGCTGGTGTTCGGCTATTAGTTTGTTAAACAGAAGAACATAAAATATGCAGGATATATTTTAATATATAGCCAATATAGCCACATATATTCTCTACGTAGAGAAGAGGGTGATTTATACTGAAAGAAAAAAGTGGTTTACAGTGTGAGAATATCTGAGAATAAAATTCTACTCTGAAATTCAGAAATAACAGCCACTGAAGATTGGTATCTACCGATGAGAGTAGCAGTTTATTAATCATTTGTCATGTAACACTGACATGCTGGATGTTGATTTCTGTTCAGTTACACAGTGAAATCTTATCCATTTTGTTGCTACAGGAGTTATCTACACTCTGTTGAAAGCATTTGCAGACTTAAATAGGCTTTGAAGCTTTTTCCTCAATGTGAGTTACTTCTTTTCTCCCTCCATTTCCTCATTATCAATTCAATGATTCAACAAAAGCCTAAACTTGATCTCCAAGCACACCAAACCAATAACACATTTCTGATCAGATACATACTGATAAGGACTGATAGAGGTATCAGTAGTCAAAGGATAAATCATAATACAAAAAGTACTTAGTCTCAATATGGCAGGAGGGAAGAGCAAAGAGAAGAAGATATTTATATCATAGAAATATTTTGTAAGCAAAGCCTTCTGTAATTTATCAATGCACAGATACGACAACTAGAAAGAGATGGAAGAAAGAGGTTGTACTTGAAAAAATAGTTGACTACAGAAATCATAGTATTTCTGTTTTACATATACCCAGAACTGTGTGTTCTAGCAAGTAATGTTTCCTTTTCTTCCCTTTCAGTTCATTTTAATTTTGAAATGAGATTTAAAATGTCATAGAATCACAGAATTATACATTAATTTGTGTTGAAAGGGACCTTTAAGATCATCTTGTTCCAACGCCCCCACTGTAGTCAGGGGCACCTCCCTCTAGATCATGCTGCTCAAAGTCCTATCCAGCCTGGTCTTAGAATCGTACAGTTTGGAAAAGGCTTTAAAGATCATCGAGTCTGATCATACTACCCTAACCACAACTTCACTGGGCAGCCTGTTCCAGTGTCTCACCACGCTCACAGTATTTCTTCCTAACATCTAGTCTAAATCTACCCTTGTCTAGTTTAAAAAAACATTTTCCCCTTTCCTGTCACTACTTGCCCTTATAAAAAGTTCCTCCCCATCTTTCCTGTAGGCCCCCTTCAGTCACTGAAAGGCCATTTTAAGGTCTCCTGGGAGCCTTCTCTTCTCCAGACTGAAAAGCCACAGATCTTTCAGACTATCCTTCCAAAGGAGGTTCTCCAGCCCTCTGATCATCTTTGTGGCCCTTCTCTGGACCTGCTCCAAAACACCATGTCCTTCTTATGTTGGGGGCTCCAGAACAGTGCTCCAGATGCAGTACTCCAGTTGAGGTCTCAAAAGAGCAGAGTAGAGGGGAAGAATCACCTGCTGGTCACACTTTTTTTGATGCAGCTAATTAATCTGATTCAGATTCTAAATTATTTTGATTCAGAGCGGCAACATTACTTTAGAATCTGTATAAGAAATTGAATTTGATACATAACAAAACATGAGAAATCTCATTCAGTCCATTTAGTAAATTACTCAGATTATAAAATAAAGTCTGAACTGTAAAAAACTCAAATTATGTCAGATTAGCCCATTCTCCCTTTCATCTTTATACTTCAGTGTAACAAAATGAACTGAGTGGAAGTGACAATCTGATTAACAGAAACAGAAGGCTTTTTTAGAAGAAAAAAATTGCATAAATCTTTGCAGAAAATCACCAGTAGAAAATTCTTGCTGAATGACATGAGACTTAGTGTCTCTGAGTTTACATTGTTACTTTGTGCTCTCTACTGTGTTTATTAAAATTACTAATTATTTCTAATTGGAATTCAGCATGTTTCTATTACTGTTGCTGTTCTATTACTGTTACTACTACTATTTTTGCTAATTATTAAATACTTGTGAACTTAGTTGTACGTTTATTTAAATGGCATATGAGTGATTCTCTTCAATACAAACTCTAAAAAATTCTAAAATATTCATGTCAGATTGACTGACTGGTCTTTTTGACCAAATATATATATAAATACAATAACTAGAGCTCTTTGAAAGTGAGGCTCTGTATCTTTTCCCCATCTCTGTTTATGAAGAAAATTGTGTATATTGTGTACCCAGAATTGCGAAGGGATTAGAAAAAAATCTTGTTCTTACCTCATTAATTTTTTTCTGTTATATATCTATGCAGTTTTTACAGAGTATGAAACTTCAGGAAAAGAAATGAACCAAAACAAAACAGAAAAAAAAAAAACCACAAAAAATCAACCAACCAACAGCAACAAAAAAACTTCTTCCACAGGATGCACACAAAACAATATGAAAGAGCATTTCCATGAAGGACAATAGAATTTTTATCTTGCTATTGCTGCAGAGAGAATTCCATTAATTATTAAGAGAAATTTTGTGTCGATGGCATATTTTCATATACTTCCTAAAAGAACTTCAGGTAGTCAATTATAACTGCATTAAAAAAAAAAAATTAAAAAAAAAAATGTTTTTTCTTCTACTATTGTCATGGTTCTATGTTGTTTTTTTGTTGTTGTTTGTTTTGTTTTGTTTGTTTTTTGGGTTTCAGTATTCCACATCAAAACATCATGTAGTGTACAGTGTATTAAAGTGTCACTGCCCCAATTCCAGGTACCTATCCCTGTACATTACAGCAGTCACGGGATCTGGCCCTTCCGAGTGGGGGGGCGCTCTCTTGCTGCCTTGCAGTGGGTGTTGGAGGGTGCTTTCCTAGCCGTTCCAAGCTCTTCAGGTTTGACTCGGTCCCAGGAACTCTCTCTCTCATCTTGTCTGATTTATTAATCTCAATTTCAATTAAATTGTATTATATTTTGTTATCTTGTATTCCGGTATTATAGTAAAATAAGTTTTCCTCCATAGATTGTTGCCACTGTTTTTTTCCTCCCTTTCTTCCTTCTTATTTTTGTGTGACTGGGGTGAGGGGGGAGGGCAGAGGCCTGTTGCCCCCGGTCACAGACGTAAATTGATCTAGCCAACTCTGTGACAACTATTTCACCAGATTTAAAATGGACTTTATTTTAAAATATAGTTTTGTGGTAGTAAACCTGATTGCGAGGAAAAAAGAAGATTTACTACGATGAGTATAGTATCAAGTAACATATAGAAAGTACAGCAAGTTTAATTTGTAATGATAAAAAAGTGACTTTTCTAAGATTAGTCTGTTCAGACAGAGCATAGCCAGGCAAACAGAAGAAAGAGGAAGATCTGTTTGTAGAAATATGGAGAGCAAAGCTGTTAATTTCAAATTTCATGATTTTCTGGTAGATGAAAGTACTGATGCTAAAGGTATGGCTCAACTTGTCATTTTTAATAGACATAAAATTATAATGAATAGAGTGTCATTGAAGAAACAGCTTTTTTGGTGCCATTAAAAGACATAATTACATCTCTTGATTTGCATGAAACATAAAAAACTACACTCATGCCATTTTCTTTAATCTCTATCAACACATCTGGTAAAGCTACCGATGTTGCTCTGGTGATGGTTGATTAAAAAAAAGAGGTATTTATAAAATTCATAGAATCATAGAATGGTCTGGGTTGAAATGGATCTCAAAGATCATCTAGATTCAACCCCTCTGCTGTGGACAGGGTTGCCAACCACTAGACCAGGCTGTCCAGAGCCACATCCAGACTGACCTTGAATGCCTCCAGAAAGTAAGAGTCCACAACCTCACTTGGCAACCAGTTCCAGTGTGTCACTACTGTCTGAGTGAAAATTAATAGATGATGATGTAATTGAAGCCAGAACCTCAATTTTCATGAAATATCACTAAATATTACTGAAATATCACTGAAATATTACTGTCATGGTCTTGTGACTTTTTTGTTGTTGTATTATACACCATAACATCATGTAAAGCATTGAGAGTTAAAGAGTTAATGTTCTGGTTCATTGGACCACTGCTTCTGGGTGCTTGGTTCTTAGTGGGAGATTGGGGGGGGGGGGGGGCTGCATTCCCCAAAGGACCCCAGAGGAAGAGAGATGGAGGTCCTGGCAGGTCGGGAGCTTCTCTCTTTGTTCACTGTCAAGGAGCACATGGTCCCCATCTTGTTTTTTGCCTGCAGCTTTAGAGTAGGCCTTTGGCTTGGACACTCTCTTTGTCATTTTGTTTGATTTGTTGGCCTCAATTCCAATTGTATTATGTTATATTGTGTTATCTTGCACTCTGATACCATATCTAGTAAAAGAATATTCCTCCTCAGATGATTTCTTCTATTCTGTTTTTAGACCCATCTACTATTTCCCTACCCTTCTTTTTTTCCCTTTTCCAGGGTGTGGGTCCACAAGTCCCCTGCCTCATTAGTAATGGGACCAGCCCATTGACTTTTTTTTTCTCCCTCTTTCTTTCTTTTCCAGGACAGTGGGCCTGTTGGCCTACTGTCCCCTGTCACGGACACAGATCTAGAGGTAACTCAATGACAATCACACATCAGGAAAGTTTATATGCAGAAGTTTTAAAAAAGTAATAATGTAATGCAAAGTATAATCAAAGCTGTGAATTTCATGAAGTCCAAAGGACTGAATCCTTGACAATTTCGGCAATTCATTATAAGTATGTATGCTGATTATGGTGATGCCATTTACTTTTTTGAAGTAAGGTAGCTAAGCTAGCATAAAATGCTAAAAAGATTTCATGATTTCTGAAATTAAATAATTCATGGAATTAATAGGAAAATTTGTGCCAGGTTAAAAATGTCTCTTAGATTTAGCATTTTTTGGTGCATTTGACCATTCATTTAAATGAATCCCTTCAAGGTGAAAATCAATCCCTCCGTGCTATTTCAAACTACTAACAGCTTCCAAAACAACTTAAATTATGACAAGCTAAAATTATAGTGAATAAATGCATGTATTTTGATATATTATTATATAATGCAAGAAGAGCATAACTTCTTCAAAAGTCTATGAGGGACAACTTAGGAACTCGTGAACAATTGCAACCACTTACGTAAAACCAGACTGATGCAAAAACAAGGTGAAATATTCCACTAGCTTATGTTTTTTTGCTCTCCATTGTTATGTTTTTTATATATATATACTTGTTTATAAATACTGTTATTTGTGTGCATTAACTATATTATATATTTTATATGTGGCCCAAGACAATTTCTCTTCACTTAATGTGGACCTGGCAAGCCAAAAGATTGGACATGCATTATTTAAATAATGCTACTGGATAAATTTATTTAAAAAATAATGCTTATATAGTAGCATTTCATTGTAATTTCTTTCTTGATTGACTCCATTTAGTTTTAATAAATCCTTGTCTTCTGGTATTTACAACAATGTAATGTAATGCAAGACAGTCTAGTCTCTTTCTTCCCACAAAATCTGTAGGTAAGTTATATGGTGCAATTATTTCTGGTTGAAAACTATTCAAAAAGCCTTTTAGATATCATATCAGTCTGTAAAATTCTGATGCATCTCTAGCTTAAAATAAAAAGAAATTTACTCTCACTGTAACATTCACCTGAAAAATCTGTCTTTTAGTTAAAGCTCACTTTCTCTCTGGAAATAATAATATTCCCAAGGGATGCAATGGCATTCTTAGAGGTGCAAATCAAGACAGTATAAAATTTTTCTGATGATGATTTTCTACAGATTGTCACTGTAGAATTTTTAATCAATATTTTTTGAATACGTACACTAGAAAACTTAGGCAGTTTTCAATATAGAAGTCTTTCTCTTTTAATTTAATATGAAGTATGAGAATATTTTATTCATGGGAAAAATATGTTATCTGTTTGGTTGCTTGTCTGTTTTATCTATTTTTGTAGATCAGACTATTTTCTTCCAGAAAAGTCACTTTTTTTAACTACCAGTCCATAGAAATAGCAAGCTGAGCATCCAATAAAACTGAGGTTCACATATCATGCTAAATTCCTTTCTTGACACTACTTTCACTGACATAAAACTATTGAAAATGTAACAAAGATAAATTTGAACAGCTATCAAAATATTTTTAGTTTCTTAGCATCCCAGGGTGAAAACAAATCTTTCAAAGAAAATTATGATGGAATGGGAAGGTAATAATAAAGACTTTCTTATTTTAATTATTTTTCTTTTTCAGAAACAAATAAATATTTGGCAGCAGAAGATGGCATGGGCATGTCTTTGACATAAGCTGAAGCAAGTTCTAAGTATTATTCTTCCAGTAACAAAATCATTGTCCTTCATTTTTTCTATATATATTTTTAAGCTTTCTCATGATAAAAACTGATCAAATCATTCTTAAGAAAAATTGGAAGCAATAACCTATTAAGTTTTCTTTTAATAAATACATATTGTTAGGGTTTTTAAACATAGTAAGATGCACAAAATGTGTACTGTTGTCATAAAAGTGCCAATATTACTTAGATTTATCCATGACAATTATTTTTTATGTATTTATTATAAACCAGGCATGCTACAAGTCTTTATAAAATTCTATCTGAAAAAAAAAAATACAATATTGCACTTGAACGTGATCCGGAACTCACAAACATTTTCAACACTTCACTAACCACCTGTATCATTGAAGACTCTGTTTGAACTGTCTACATCACATTTATTTGGAGAGGAAAAAAAAAAAAAAAAAAGACAAGAAAACTATAAAAAAAACTGCAGGTTACGAGTAGCATTGCAGAGAATCCCACAACTAGTTTACATCATTTGAACAATAAATGAATTATACTATTTTTCTTTCTACTTTGAACAGCTAGGAAAGTTTATGGTATTGGAAATGAATAGTTTTCTACAGCAAACTCCTACCAGATTTTTACTGTTCCACATAAGGTAAAGTAAGTGATCCAATACAAATGGAATATAGAGCTTCTTTTCTACTGGATTTTCCCATTAAAAAGTTCATTGCTGTCATTTCTAACACGTTGTCTTTTTTAAAAAAATTAATTCGCATAATTTTTATTTATGATAATTATCAGTTAACCAATGTGATAATCTTGGTTGTCTCCTATATTCATAAATACAAAATGTTCTTTAAGCTGTCTTTGGTATGCTGACTTCCCACATTACAAGCTACTATTGGTTTTGTTTTTCTTCAAAAATAAAGCTCATTGTATATGATACACGTAGATACTTCCATTTATTTTAATAGCATCATAAGGCAGAAATTAATCAACACAAATTCAATATCAAGTAGCACATTACTGTCATAAGAATTCTCTATGACTTCAATGCATTATTGTAAAAACTCTTAGTGTTTCCTCAACTATTAGATATTTATAAACTTACAAAAGGCAGACATTCATATAGGTAAGAATTCTGAAAATACTAGGTCTTACCACTACAAGTCCATGTTTAGAGGATCTTTACAAGAATTTGAGTAAGCTATGTGTTCCTGTACACACTCATATCTAGAAAACAGTAAATATGAGAGATCTGGAATTTAAACTAGATTATAGACTTACAATTGACAAAATCACATGCAGGTGTATAGGAGCCTTCAGAGAAGCCCCTAGAAGTGCAGTGTAGAGCATGTGAGACAGCAATACTCCACTCCTCAGTGAATATGAGTTTAAATGCAAGAAAGAGTTTCATGGAAAAATGAAAGAACAGGGTTAGAAATAAAGTGACAAAATGCCCAAATAATGGGGAAAAGTATTCTCTTTGAATGTTCAAAATTGATACTACAAAGTTCTGGAGTTTAGGCTTCTGAAATACAAATACAGTTTAAAGTTTAAAGGTTTTAACCCATTTTTAGAAAGTGTCATAGTAAAACATAACATTATTTCTGCTGGTTTTTTTTTGTTTGTTTGTTTGTTTGTTTTTTAACTACTATTTTCACATGAACAGTGGAATCACAAAATAAAACTGTCAGACTATACTCCTGGGTTTAGGTTTCCATTATCTAGGAGCATTGTTTGTTCCCAAATATAAACTGCTTGACAGCTATATGTGTTATGCAAATAAAGTTTCTTTATGAGTTTTATTTTGATTGTACACTACTCCTATTCTCTCCTGTTATAGGAAAATCATGTGACTTTATTCTACCTAATACTATGAAAGAACATTAAAGCACAGGAAAATATTTTGGTTCTTTGGTTAAGTTTATCTTAGTAGCTTTATTATATCACATTTAAATTATTTTTAACAACATACTAAATTTCAACATACTTCAAATGACATCACATTAAACATAGGTTTTCTCAAAAGTCTGTGCATGGAAAAAAAAAAAAAAAAAAAAAAAAAGAGATTTCCAATGATCTTAGTTTTCTGTCTGAAACATATCCAACTTGCGTTTCATTTCTAAAGACTGTCATATTAAAGTTCTGTTAAGAGGAAAATATTTTGATTAAACCCTTCATGTGATAAGAAGTTCTAATTCCTACTGTTCCTGTCCCTTATTAATTTTGAAGCTACAGTTGCTTATAAGAGATTCAACATAAAAAATTATTGCTTAAGCTTGAAGAAACTATCATTTTAACAGTCACTCAACTTCTTGATTGATGTTATCTCTTTCCCTTTGAAATTATAGTCTGCTCCAGACTATGTTGTTAGTAGTCCCAAAAATGCAACATTATTAAGTTTCCGAAGTGTAGCACTGAAGAAATTCAGCAAAAGAAACAAGAAAAAAAAAAAAAAGAAAAAAAAAAAAAGAAAAAAAAGAAAAAAAGAGAAAAAGAAACAAACAAACAAAAAAACAACGAACCATAAATGCTTGTAGATATATGTAGGTACAGAAATAACTTTTTCATCACATTCTCTTGGAAGGAAAAAAACAAACAAGCAAGCAAATGAACAAACAAAAAGCAACTAAGAATTAATAACTAATATTACCAGACTAGTTACCTCTCTATATTATTTTTTGATCCAGGAATCACAGTAATATGTTGTAATGTAATTCTTCCTATAAACGTTCAAAATCGTGGAAAAGAAATAGCAAAAATAGTCACTTACCCTCAGATTAGAGGATTGGAATTCGTTCAAAATTTCTCTATCCTGAGATCTGAAAAATACAGAACAAAAACCTATCAACATTGGCAATAAATGGCTGGATATTGGATATATGATAAAAAATTAGAAACCTGATATTTCAACACATCAAATAATTAACATACACATATATTATAGGAAAATCAATACGTTTAAAACATTAAATAGCTTTGGGTGAAGCATTCTGTACATCAGAACCTAAACTTTAATGCATAATCATTTCAGGTACACACAAACACACACATGCACATTATCATCACTACTACTCCTCACCAGTGTTCTGAGGAAAAAATTAATTAATTCTACCTTAGCTGAGAATCTGTGAATTTTCATGGTGCTTGATGTGTGTCACTGATAACTGTATACAAGGAGTTGAGTGCACACTAGAGCTGTTCAAAGTTTGCTTGGGAAGTTTTTTGAGAGTAAGTAGAGAATAAGCACTTCTTTTGAGTAACAAATTATTTCAGTGCTAAGAGGATCAAAAAAAAACAAACAAAACAAAACAAAACAAAAAACAAAACTCCTTTAGACTACATTATAACAATGTGGCTCCAGGTATGAAATAAAAATAAGTTAATCGTAGAGAAAATGTATGACAGGTATCAGTGCTTTGTGAAAACTGATGAATGTGCATTGGTGTGAAAGTATTGAATGGGGGTGGATGTTTATAAATCTGGGTATGTGAAAATTCAGTTTCTTCTTTATAAGCAGAGGAAGAAAGATTTGTACAGTACAACTCTCTATAAGCATCAAATATAAATGATTCACCATTGAATTAAAATTCATTTCATGGGACTGGATGTAATTCTTTGTAATTATTAAGATTTGTTAAATTTATCAATACTAAAATCATAGTTATTCAATTAATAAGGCTTGAGGTTATCTGTTAAATTAATAAAAACAACGAAAAAGATATTTTCCTACAGTAAATTATTCTTCAACTTTACATTAATGAAAACTAATGCATAACTTTTAAAATCTTGCAAAGATATATTGCAAAATACAGAAGGTCTCAATATATGTGAATAATAGAAAAAAAGGATGAAAAAAAAATAGTGCATGAACATACTGTTACATTTATTTTTAAACTAAGTACAATTAATACAAAAGAAGATTAAAAGCTGTATTAGCAATCTGCATGGTTTAGAGGAGGTATGTATGCCCGTAATCTAGATATTCTATTATTATACTATGATAATCCATTCAGTGCTTAAGGTATTGCCAAATTCTGGCATTTTTTTCCTTGCTTAGGTACTACTTCTTCTTTTCATTTATTTATTTGTTTGTTTGTTTGTTTGTTTGTTTTCTCCCCTTGTTTTTGTTAGTGATGGCTCAAGGAAGTGCAGATATTTTGTCAGTGTTACAGACATACTCAAAAAAAAAAAAAAAAAAAAAAAAAAAAGGAAGGAAAAAAAATCACATATATTTGAACAAGGTTTATCCACCAAAAATACGTGGTTTCTTCCACGTTTTAAGATTCTAACATGAAGCACTGAGTTGAACATTTAAAACTGAGAATCACACAGGCCCAGAAACTTAGTAACTTTTACTTATTTGAAGTCCTTAGCCTATAGACCCTGAATGACTGCTGCATTCAGGTACAGGTTTTTTGAGTCTCTGAGCAGACTGTCCTGACAGTGCAGATACAAAAATTATGTTATTAAAAAAAAAAAAAAAAAGCAAACAAAAAAATCCCACAAATAAAAAAATCAATAATAGAAACACCTCCTATGTTAAAAGCTTAAAATAACTGTCTCCCTTCAAACAAATTTTCCTAAAATATCCTTCTGCATTTTCTACCTTTCTTTGTTTTCTTTTTTCAGTTGTTATGGAAGCAGTTGAATTGAACCACTAATAAGATCTGCCACAGATGAAAAAATGCCACATGATCCAAATATATTTTACAGTCTGATTGTATAAAAGACTCTAATTTTATTTGTGGCTCACATCACCCTTTGTTCTATTATTTTGAATATATGTTGTTACAATTGTAAAACATTTTGATATTACTGAATGGTTTTGATATAAAATGTTTAGCTCACTTGGGGAAAGAAAGAGCCTGTTTAGCTGAAATCATGACACTGAGGTAGTTTTATCACAGTAGAAAATGAGAGTTGTAAAATAGGTAAGATTTCTTAAAACAAAGCTACTGAAATAAAAGTAACGAAACTGACTGAAAAAAACTGATAAATTGAATTGCAAATTGTAATGAAACATAATAAATGTTAGTAACAATGAAGTACTGAACATATCAAGGCTTATGAAGCACAGGACTAAGAAGAAAAGGAAGCTCTTCTTGGTATGCTACAGATGAATTTTGTTTGCGATTGTGCAGCAATAAAATTTGGCAAACAAATTTCCACAACTTTTAGGCTAGATCCATTTTAGCTCTTGGAAGCATGTAAGATTAAACTGTATTAGGAAAAGCAGGATAATTTTTTAATAAGGTTTTTTTTTATTATTATTCTGTGATTTAGCTCTAATTAAAAACGATGATAAAAACAGAGCAATAAACGTTAGTCTTTTAGATAAGTTAAAAAAACTAGTTGTATCTCTCCCTTCTGTGATGTAGATGATGCTTTTAGAAACAGTGCCAGTTAAGTTGAACAATTCAAATTTTTTCTTACCAATGTTCACATATTACATTTGGATTTTTTTCTGAATTCTTTTCATATTTATTAAGAACAACAAAAGATTACAGACTTTTTTTTAATGTAATGAGAAAGCATAAATGGAATGAACAAAAAATTTTGAAAAAGACTGTTTTAGGGATAGCTATGTAAACTGCTTCAATTCACAGAATCACAGAATTGCAAGGGTTGAAAGGACCTTAAGAGATCACTGAGTTCATCAACCCAACTTAAACAAGTAACCTATAATAGGTCACACAAGTAAGTTTCCAGGCAGGTCCTGAATAACTACATAGAGGAGACTCCACACCTCTCTGGGCAACCTGTTTCAGTGCTCCAACACTCTTACTGTAAATAAGTTCTTCTTCATATTAGTATGAAACTTTCTATATATGAGTTTTATGCCATTACTTTCTGCCCTATCGCTACACACCATTGAGAAGATCCTGGCCTCATCCATTTGCCTCCCACCTCTCTTTAGATATTCATAAATACTTATCAGATCCCTCCTAGCCCTCTTTTTTCAAGGCTGAACAGACTCAGATTACTCAGCCTTTTCCCAAAAAGGAGATGCTCCAGACTCTTTATCATCTTTGTAGCCACCTGCTGGACTCCTCCCTGTCTTTTGAACTGGAAAGCCCAGAACTGGATGCAGTATTCTAGATGTGGCTTCAGCAAGGCATAGTAGAAGTGGAGGGTCACCTTCTTTGACCTGCTGGCCATGCTCTTTTTAAGACATCCCAGGATACCATCGATCTTCTTGGCCACAAGGGCACACTGCTTGTTCATGGCCAACCTGTTGTCCACCAGGACTCCAAAGTCCTTCTCCTCAGAGCTCAACTCCAAGTCATCCAGTAAACTGTACTGATGCATTGTGAACCATAAAATCAATTGAGTTGGAACGGAGCCTTAAAAGTCACCTAGTCCAACTCCCCTGCAATGAACAGTGGCATCTATAGATTGATCATGTTGGTCAGAGCCTGGTCCCACCTGACCTTGAATGCCTCCAAAGATGGGGCATCCAATACCTTTTTGGGCAACGTTTTCAAGTACCTCATCATACTCATCATAAAAAGGTTTTTCCTTATATTCAGTCCACATCTCCTCTCCTCTAGTTTGGTCTCTTTCTCTAGCAAAATAAACCCTTTTTATACACCCCCTCAAGATACTGAAAGGCCTCTATCAGGTCTCCCCAGAGCCTTCTCCAGACTGAACAGTTGCAGCTCTTTTAGCCTGTTCTCATAGGAGAGGCATTCCATCCCTGCATCATTTATGTGGCCCTTTTTTGGATGTGCTCCAAAAGGTCTATGTCTCTCCTGTACTGAGGATTCCACATCTGGACACTGTACACCAGGTGAGGCCTCACAGCACAGAGCAGAAAACCAAGATCACCTCCCCTGATCTGCTGACCATGCCTCTTTAGATGCAGCTCAGGATACATTTGGCTTTCTGAACTGTGAGGGCACATTGCTGGCTCATATCCAGCTAGCCATCCATTGTGTCTTCCAAGGCTTTTTCAGCAGGGCTGTGCTCTACTGTTTCTTCCTCCTGTTCATATTGATAAAAAATGCTTTTGTTAAAAAAAAAATAAATCGAAACAAACTCATTGAAAAATCCTTCATAAACTAGAAAGCCTTGCTTAGCAATACCGAAGAACAAAACAAAACAAATTTGATTACAAAAATTTTTGTCTTTCAGGTACATTGTCATATTTTGACAAGAACAGAACAAAAAAAATTAAAACTGACACTGAGACTGCAATCATGAATCAAAGTGAACCAAAGCAAATCTTATCAGCAAACTACTACAACTTTACTTTTATTTACATTATTTACTTGTAGGGGAACTGATAAGTCACAGCCTGAACTTCTGATTGATCATCTGAGGCAAGCAATGAGTCATCCAGAGGAGCACAGGTGAAGGCAATGCACCTGTGCTGCTGGAAGGGGTGGAACTAGGCTCCCCCCCTCCTAGACCTATTTAAGAGCTGGCTACCACTGGGGAAGGATCTCTTCTGGAGATTGCCTCTACTGGTGTTTTGTGGGGGAGCTCAGGATAGGGGTAAGCCTTCTACTTATTCTCTTTTTGTTATCATAGTCTGCTTTGTCCAACTCTCTTGTTTATTTCATAATTATAACATCTCAATATTAATTGATTATACACTTGGTGAGCCAGGCAGGCCAAATATAATAAAATTTATATGATGTCTTTTCTTTGGAATTTCTATAAATGGGTCAAGGGGGAGAACAATAGTCCTCTAGAGAAAATGATTCCAGGGCAGATCACAGGATCTGTGGGATCTCCCTATTATGAGCTAGTGGTTATCATTGAAAAATGGGGTCCCTTATGCATTATGGGCAATATTTCCCCATATCACATGGCAGATTACTTTCAGGGACTTAGCAAGGATGTACTGATCACTAAAGAAAGACAACTGGCTGTCTCTATGGTGGCATGGCCACTATTAAATGCATCAAATCATGCAGAAATAAGAAATAATACTTTAGAGAATGAAAATCAGCTTTTGAAAGACCATTTTGAAAAACTAGAGCAAGAACTTGGTGTATTAACAGGGAAGAATTCTACATCTTCCAATAGGCCTACTTCATAATATTTCAATGAACAATGACCAGACTCCTGAATCAACAGACTTCATTGGTCAGGAAAATAAAAAATCCAAATTAAATCTTGAATATCTGATTTTTGACTGATCCACTAGAAGTCCATCCTGTCGTAACTCAGAAAACAAAAAAAGTACAGGACAGACCAGCAGGGTGTCACCTGATCAGTGGCCCCTGCCCAGACTCATTTACATGTAACAGCCCAGCCATACATGGCAACAGAATTGATGGATTTAGTACAGCAATTTTGGCAGAAGCCTAAAGAAAGTATGCCAGCTTGGTTATTAAGACTGGGATTATGGGGCAGAAAGTGATGAATGGCCTGGAAATAGCCAAGTTGGCCAGCATGACTGTCCATCCTACTCTCAGGCAGAGGTTATATGTGGGTAATCAATATCTTGTTGAAAATCATTCTATAATAGAATGGTTAATGGTGGCCTGCCATGTGGTATGGCCGAATAAATCAAATATACTGCTATATACAGGGATGTGGTCCTCCATGGAGGATCTTCAGAATTATATCTGAGAACTGGGCATAAGGGAAACTATCTGTGAAGACAATTTGATGGCCCTGATATGGTCAAATTTTCAGCAGGGATGAGAGACTTGATTCTATAGCAAGCTCCCTCTCATCTCTATGGTACTTTATATTAAATCCCCCTGGTGGCCTCAGAAGCCGTAATCCAGCAGGCTGCCCAGTTAGTGGCCAACCTGGGAGAAACAGAACGCCTGTGGACTAGGCGCAACATTTGGATGTTGGAAGAAGCAGAGGTCCTGGAAGTAAGTAAAACCAAAATGCCGGCTACTGGAGCTCCTCAATCGGGACCCATAAGGGTATCCTGAAAACAAATGTTTAATGATTTAATTTGGGCAGGCGTCTAATTTGCTTAGATTGACCACCAGCCCAACCATGTCCTTCTCCAGCTCTGGAGACAACTAAAGGACAATCAAAAATTTCAGAACTACCCTAAGAAATCAAGGGTAAGGGTTATAGAAAGAATACCAACAACAGCGTGGAACCTAGAAGATTTCGTTGCTCCAAATAGAGAGGGGGGGGAAAAAAAAAAAAAAAGCCGCCTCAGGTGTCTTGGGCCCCAATGCCTGACCCACTGGAAGCAAAAGAATTGGCCCTAGCACAATTCATGGAGTGACAACGGATGTTAGTCCCCTTAGGGCCTCCAGACGGGACTGGAAGCCCTATGTAGAATTAACAATTTATTGGTCCCGAAAAAATATTCAGAGTTATGGTGTCAGTAGACACTGGAGCAGAAACATCAATTATCTATGGAGATCCGATGAAATTTGATGGGGACAGAGTGATGATTGGTGGTTTTGGGGGACAGACTATTCCTGTCACCCAAATCACAGAATCACCCGGGTTGGAAGGGACCCCAAGGATCATGTAGTTCCAACCCCCCTGCCTAGCAGGGCCACCAAACATAGACATTCAGATCAGGTTGCCCAGGACCCCGTCCAACCTGGCCTTAAACACGTCCAAGGACGGGGCATCCACAACCTCCCTGGGCAGCCCGTTCCAGGGCCTAACCACTCTCCTAGTAAAGAACTTCCCCCTAACATCCAACCTAAATCTTCCCTCCTTCAACTTAAAACCATTTCCCCTAGTCCTGCTGTTGTCCGCCCTTCTGAACAGTTTACTCCCCTCCTGGGTGTATGTGGCTAAAATTGGGGTTTGGGCATCTCCCATCCTGGGAGTACAAGGTGTCTATTGCTCTAGTCCAAGAATACGTCCTGGGCATAGATATTCTATGGGGTCTGGCTCTCCAGACAACTGTGGGAGAGTTTAGACTTCGACAGAGTTGTATCAGTATCTGGGCGGTGCAGGCAATATTAAGAGGCCACACGAAACATGGGCCTATTTGCCTGCTGAAACCGCATGGATTACTAATGTCAGACAGTATAGACTCCCGGGTGGGCAAGATGAAATATTGAGAATGGTACAGGAATTAGAAAAAGTGGGCGTTATAAGACCTGCACACAGCCCATATAACTCCCCCATATGGCCAGTGCGAAAGTCGGATGACACATGGAGAATGACAGTAGATTACAGAGAATTAAATAAGGTCACGCTGCCTATTCATGCAGCTCTACCCAATATTGCCTCCCTAATGGACACACTAAGCAGGGAGATAAAAACCTATCATTGTGTCCTAGATCTAGCAAATGCATTCTTCAGTATCTAAGTTGCTGAAGAATCGCAAGATCAGTTTGTGTTTATGTGGGGAGGCAGGCACTGGACCTTTCAGGTCCTGCCACGGGGTACGTGCATTCACCAATGTATTGTCATAATCTAGTGGCATGTGACCTGGTTGATTGGAGAAAACCTGATTATGTTAACATATACCATTATATCAATGATCTCCTGCTGACATCCGACTCACTGGAGGCAATAGGACAGGCAGCAGATTCATTAACCACCTATTTACAACAGAGGGGATGGGTTATAAATCCCCAAAAGGTGCAAGGTGCAGGCCTGTCCGTAAAATTCCTGGGCATGGTTTGGTCAGGAAAGACCAAAGTACTACCCAGTGCTGCCATAGATAAGGTTCAGGCATTGCCAGTCCCTACAACATCAAAGCAGAGTTTCTAGGTATATTGGGTTACTGGCGTTCCTTTATACCTCACCTAGCGCAGCTGCTAAGGCTACTGTACAGACTCACAAAAAAGGGGCAGCTGTGAGACTGGGGGAAAACCGAAAAGGATGTTTTCCAACAAGCAAAACTGGCAGTTAAACAAGCCCAGGCATTGGGTATGTTTGATCCTACCCTCCCAGCCAAGTTGGACATTCATGTTACTCAAGTTGGCTTTGGGTGGGGCCTGTGGCAACACCAGAGTTCTGTTCGGACCCCCCATTGGTTTCTGGTCTCAGGTCTGGCGTGGAGCAGAAGAAAGATACAGTATGATTGAAAAACAGTTATTGGCTGCCTATTCAGCATTACTGGCAGTAGAGCCAATAACTCAAACAGCTGAAGTTACAGTCAAGGCCACTCTGCTGATTCAGGGATGGGTGAAAGATCTGACCCCCCTTCCTAAGACAGGGGTGGCCCAAGCACAAACGTTGGCACAATGGGTCACCTACCTCAGCCAAAGGAGTAGTCTGTCTTCATCACCCTGGAAAGAACTCCAGAAGATCCTAGGCCCAGTGACATATCACAGTGATGCACCAAAAGAAATACTGGTTGCTCCAGCACAGAAGAGCCCATTCAGGAGGGAAAATATCCTATCCCTGAAGATGCCTCAGGTGGGTCCAGCAAGGGCAACCCAAGCAAGTGGAGAGCAATAGCATACCATCCTTCCACTGAAACAATCTGGTTCAACGAGGGGGATGGTCAGAGCAGCCAATGGGCAGAACTGCGAGCTGTGTGGATGGTTATAACCAAGGAACCCGGTGATGGCATCCTGAACATCTGCACAGATAGTTGGGCTGTGTACCAGGGGCTCACTCTTTGGATTGCACAGTGGGCCACCCAGGAATGGACTATCCATGCCCAACCGATCTGAGGCAAAGGCATGTAGTTAGACATATGGAATATGGTCAAACACAGGACTGTACATGTCTACCATGTTTCTGATCATCAGCCCCTACGGTCACCGGGAAACAATGAAGCTGACACGCTGGCCTGAGTTTGATGGATTGAGAATTCACCATCTGAGAATATTGCCTGTATGGGCAGTCCCCTGATGTAACCAACAACTATCTGATATCGTCCAGGCATGCCAGGATTGCGATGCTTGCTCCAAGATGAGACCGAGATCATTGCCTGAAACAATAGCCCATCTTGCTAGAGGACACAATCCTCTCCAGTGATCCTCTCCGGCAGGTCAATTACATCGGGCCCCTTCCTCAGTCTGAGGGGGCAAGATGCACCCTGACCTGAGTCGACACTGCAAGTGGGCTACCGCAGGCCTATCTAGTACCGAGAGCAAACCAGGCATATACCATCCAGGCACTCACTAAACCGATATCTGCCTATAGGATACTTCAAGTCATCAAGAGCGACCAAGGGACTCATTTTACTGGTGCAACGATAACATTGAATGGCGATTCCACCTGCCATATAATCCCATGGGGGCAGGCCTCATTGAACATTATAATGGTATTCTTAAGGCTGCCCTGAAGACAGACTCCCAGTCCCTGAAGGGGTGGATGAAAAGAACGTATGAAACCCTGCGGGACCTGAATGAAAGACCTGAAGATGGCAGACCCAGTGTCCTGAGAATGTTGCAGATGACATGGGCCAATCCGCTTAGGATCCAAATTACAGGCACTGATCATCAGGTAAGACCCCAGAATATTCTGCTCCCTGCCCCTGAGAATTTAGATCTGGGTACCCATAAAATAAAATGGCCCTGGAAGGTGCAGGTAGGACCCAAATTAGATTAAAAATCTACAAATGCTTTTATTGTAGGTAGGCAGAACTCAAATGCAATCCTGCATTGTTAAAAAAAATATTGATTGAAAAAGTCACTTTTTTTTTCTGTGCATAAATATTTCTGTGCCGTAGAATAGTCTTAAGATCTTTCAGAGTTTTTAGCTCAAGAATTGTGAGTTTTAATTAATGTTTCTCATATCCTTTGAGAGGTATGGAATAAAAAAAAAGTTATTTTGTTTCATACCAAAGATTATTTCCATATATATAAAAATAAAATATCAATAAAATACTTCATTTCATTATGTTGTCCTGCCAGAAAATTAATCATAATTTGGAGAAAATAGGAACTGTATTTCCTGAAAGTAATTTGGTTTTCATTTCAGTAGAAGTGATTCATTCTCTAGATTTACAAACTCGCAGAAGCCATGGCACTACTCAACAGAATTAAAAATTAAAATTTTTGCCAATTCCTATATTTGCAGGATGTTTTTTTAATCAGTTATTAAATTTTAGAGCATTTTAAAATTGAATTTCTTTAAATCTCACAAGATCTTTATTATATGTGTCATGAACATTTTAGAAAGAAAACTTTGCCATTTAAATAAAAATCATTAATAAGAATCACAGAATCACAAAATTCAGACAAAGGTGCCACTGCAGATCATTGAGTCCAAAACCTTTGACAGAGCAGGCTCTCTACATTATACTGCAGGGGAAAGCATCCATGCAGGTCTTGAGTATCCCCAGAGAAGGAGACTCCACAATCTCTCTGGGAAGCCTATTCCAGTTAACCTCACAGTAAAGAAGCTCTTCCTCATATTATTATGGAATTTCCTGTCTTGCAGTTTTTAACCAGTGCCCCTTGCCCTGAAACTGTGCACCACTGAAAAAAGCCTGGCCTCATCCATTTGACATCTATCTGACTCATGCATTTTAGTATAAACAGTGATGAGATCTCCTGCCATTGCACACTTCTCCAGGTTGAGTCACGGGACTCTCAGGCTTCTCTTTAAAGGAGATGCTCCTGTCCCTTAATCCCTTTTGTGGCCCTCTTCTGGACACTCTCTAGAAGATCCCTGTCTTTTTTCAATTGAGAAGCTCAGACCTAGACTGTTTACCAGCCTTGGCCCCACCATAGCAGAGGGGAAGGATCATGTCTTCAACTGCTTATCATGCATTTTTAATGCACTCCAGGATACATTGGCCTTCTGGCTGGTGATAATTAGCTAAACATACTGTTGCATTTTCAAATCCTTTTTAGAACAGCTATTACTTAAATCACCATACAAACTAACAGATTTACAACTATTATTTGATGACTCATTCTTGGACAGTGCTAGTGCATCTTTTTTTCATTGGGATAGAAAAAAAAATAAAGAGAGAAGGATTTAGAACTCTGCTTAATGCTTTTTCTAGACTAGACTTTGACTTTAAAATAATCGTATGAAGCATCATTGCTTCGTATTCGTGTTAAGGTTGCACTAACCATCAACTAATGCATGTTTGCTTATTCAGTTGTTTATTCAGTTCTCTTCATTGCTATAATGTAGTGATGGCATTGGTGGATGGGGGAAGAGTGACGGATCTCATCTTCCTGGACTTCTGCAAAGTCTTTGATATGGTCCATCACCACATCCTTTTCTCTGTGACCTCAATGTGGCCTTCCAATATTTGAAGTAAGCATATAAATAGGAGGGGGAATGACTGTTTACGTGGGTGGATAACAATAGGACAAGGGGAAATGGTTTTAAACTGAGACAGAGGAGGTTTAGGTTAGATATTAGGAATAAGATTTTCACCAGAGGGTGGTAACGCATTGGAACAAGTTGCCCAAGGAGTTTGGATGGCCCATCCCTGAAGGCATTCAAGGCCAAGCTGGTTGTAGCTCTGGGCTGCCTGGTCTAGTGGTTCATGACCCTGTACATAACAGGAGGTTGAAACTAGATGATTATTATGGTCCTTTTCAACCCGGGCCATTCAATGATTCTAGGGAAAACTTGTCTAAAAATCTACTTCAAACACACTACAAACTATATATCAAAATATCCTGTAATATCCACAACAAAATCTGGTTGCAATTCAAAATTAAGACTTCCAAGAAGACTGTGACTGATTAGGATTTTTTATGTCAATCAACTGGATTTATGTTTTTTTGCACAATTTTGCTTTAAGTTTTATATGTAAAAAATATTTTACTACTTTTGGATAAGACAATATATCCTTTTCTCCTTGTTTCCCTTTTTAAATCACCACATGGATTTTTAGAGAATGTATTGTGAGAGAAATACAGCAGTTTTATAGTCAGTTCTGTTATCTTGTTCTTGTACAGATTCAAGTGCAACCTACATTTTTTACACTTGTGTTACTACTTTGTCATTTTACTCATTTTCCTTACTTCTGAAACCCTTGCTTCTGAATCCCTTTTTCTTTCCAAATGTATGTTTTGAAATCTATAAATTTGAAGTATTGCAACTATTTTCCAATAAAAAATATTTTTCAATCTTTTTCTGCTCTTGCTAAAACAAATTCTTTTATCAATAATATCAACTTTCTTGAAATGACAGACACACAGAAAAAAGCTGAAATGATCAAACAGTGTCCTTAAATTTTATAATCCCATTTTCTCAATCTCTTAAGAATATATTCTCATTTATGGTAAAATGCACCCTTATGTGTATATTTCAAAGCATAAAAATTCAAAAGAGTATCTGTTTCAATTGTTTTATGGAGATTATTTTTATAACATTGTATACAAATTCCTTAGAAGGCAATCTACTCTTGCATAAATCTCTCTCTTCCTTTCTTTCTTTTCTTTCTTCTAAGTTCTAACTTTAACACAAAGTCCTGCTTTGTTGCCAAAAACATGACAATTAAGTCTTCCTTAGTACAACATAGAGCTCATACATAATCATACATAATACCAAATGTTTTACATTAAATGTTGTTTTCTTGTGTGTAGCATCCCTTTGGTATTTTCTTTTCTGCATTTTGGCTGGAATGGCTACATTGGACTTAAGTGCATTATTCTCCACTTTAACACACCCTAGCCTGTGTACTTATATTTTATCAAGCTGAAATCTCGGTTTCCCCTCAAATGATTACTAATAGAAGCAAGCTAAGATACATAGGGCAGGAATGGGAAGAATTTAGAGTATAAGTAAAGAGCTCTTTAAATAAATTAAATGTGGAGTTACAGAAGCAGTAGTGGTATATTTACACAGAGTTTGTGTATATCTAGGAATAAAAGCATGACAGATATTCAAGGCATAAATCAAAGATGAGCAAGAAATGTAAGCTAATTGGTAAAAACTATACAGTGATAGCATAAAATCTAAATGATTCCTAGAAGCCAGCATTATACAATAATGATATTTTGCAATTGTCTATCAATAAAATAATTAATTTATCTTCTCTTCTGTTATGAGGTGGGGGATGGGTGGTTGGGAAAGGGGGGAGGTGAATGAAAGAAGAAAAAAAAAAATCAACTCTGTAACACTCTGTGCTCAAAAACTGCAATCTAAAATTTCTCATGAAAGCACCTAAATTGTAATTTCACAGGAGGATGAAGCTATATCATGTGATGAATGAGCTATAAGATGCTTAGTCACTTAGGTGCGTGAGTTCCCTTTATAATTGCCATTGATAGTTGTTGTATTGGGATCACTGCTTATATTAATAACTCGGCTTTGCTGTTTGCACATTATTTTTAAGTAGAGAAAAAAAAAAGTAGTCTCCATTATTTCAACCAGGGCCTAGTCCTATCTGGCAGTATTATTCTAGTTATTCTAGTATATAGCCATTCAATTACTTTGTATTGCTTGCAGAGAAAACTTGAACTACATAGTTTCATAATTTGCAGGTCATCACTTGCCAGCTATCTGTTGAAGTCATGATTCCATTAGCAAAAGCACTGTGGAATTCAGGGTTATTATTTAAAACAAAGCAACACAAGCCAAATAAATTAACCAAAATAAATAAATAAATAAATAAATAAATAAATAAATCAAAGTGCACAAATAGGCAAACAAACAAAAAAGAGAAGTTGTCATACGATTAGGAAGACTTAATTGAATGGAGAATTTATAAATACAGTCTGTTCAATTTAACTGTGGTGGAATTCAATCACCTCAGCAACAATCAAAACATCAAAATCAAAACAAAACTACTCAGCAACAATCAAAACATCTCTATGTTATTTACATTCTCTCAGCTGAAACAAGGACAAGGGGAGGGCACACTGCAGTGCTAACTCCACCTCACATGCCTGCTACACATACTCAGCTAAATCAGTGCCCTGTGTAGTACATGACGCTTGCGTCACTTGCTGAGTAAAACACATCGATTACCCACGGTGATATTTCAACCTATCTGACATCATCTCAAAGGAAAACAGAATCCCTTAAAGGAAAAGTTGTGGGTGAAGGAAGAGCATTCAGTGGAAAATGAACAGATGAGTACTTTCTGTTGTTGTTGAGAAAAATGATATGGCACTATGCTTTATTTTTAAGGAAATTTTGTCAGTTTTCTTAGAGAAATTGTTTGTGCCTGTGCTCCCCATGTGATTAGAGATGGTGGACCAAGAGCGGGTGGAGCCACGCTGAACTCGTATGAGGATCAGTCCCTGAAGGGAGAGCATCACTTGGATCTAGGCTGCTTCCTGTGATGGAGTGCTGGATAGCCAGAGAGCCTCTTCACCAATTAGCTGAGTTCAACTCTGTTCTTTTTGTATATGACTATTGGCTTACCTGTAAATACTTTGCCTGATATCATTGAGAACTTGTCATAAGAAATTTTATTTTCTCATAAGCAGAATAGGATCGTAAATGAAAAATTTCAGTTGAAGTAAATACATTACTGGTAAATCTTCAAATGGAATGTACAGAGTTGCCATCACATAGAAATCAGTTTTTTTCAAGTGTCTCTTTACTAGAGTCTTATAAAACCTATATCATCGTTAAAAATATCCCTTCCTTCAAAATCACACCTTTTTCATGCCATTGCTTTTTCAAACTATGTACAATTGAAAACAGCTATTTTCAAGGATGAAGTGCAGGGAGAATAAAATTTATTCAGTAATCTGAGCAATGCCTTGGGAACTCAGTAAGGATCACAACCAAACCATGCATTAGTTTCACAAAAAAAGAAATGAAAATATAACACTAGTTTTGTTTCTGTTACTATATTTTTCATTGTTTTATTAAAAAAAGTAACATTTTATTTTTTATATACATGAACTATATTATATATTTTTCTTGTAGCTCATGACAGTTCTTCTTCATTCAATTCGCTCAAGCCAAGCCACAAGTTAGTTTTAACAAATTTTTAAAAATCTTTGTTTTCTGGAATTTGCAATACTTCAAGATAGAGCTGTCTCTTATTTCATGCAAGATTTGTAGGTAAGTCTTAAGGTGCAATTATTGCTTACTGAATACTATGAAAAATTTTGGAAAGGGTCCAGAGGAGGGCGACTAAGATGATCAGGGGGCTGGAGCACCTCCCCTATGAGGACAGGCTGAGGGAGTTGGGCTTGTTCAGCCTGGAGAAGAGAAGGCTGCGGGGTGACCTCATTGCAGCCTATCAATACCTGAAGGGAACCTACACCCAGGAGGGGAGTAAACTGTTCAGAAGGGCTGATAACAGCAGGACTAGGGGAAATGGTTTTAAGTTGAAGGAGGGAAGATTTAGGTTGGATGTTAGGGGGAAGTTCTTTACTAGGAGAGTGGTTAGGCCCTGGAACGGGCTGCCCAGGGAGGTTGTGGATGCCCCGTCCTTGGACGTGTTTAAGTCCAGGTTGGACGGGGTCCTGGGCAACCTGATCTGAATGTCTATGTTTGGTGGCCCTGCTAGGCAGGGGGGTTGGAACTACATGATCCTTGGGGTCCCTTCCAACCCGGGTGATTCTGTGATTCTGTGATTCTGTGAAAAAGCCTTTTATATAATATAACTAGCCTGTAAAATCCTGAGAATCCTAATATGAGTCTCTTGCTTATGTAAGAAATAAGCTATAGGTAAATATGCTGCAAAAAAGAGAAATTTATTTATTTATTTATTTATTTTCCTTTCAGAAAAGTTTTGTCTCAATGAAAAAAGAATAGGAAATCCCAGACCTAGATAATGTAGGGAACAAAGATTCAATCAGGCAAAAAAAAAAAAAAAAAAAAAAGCAACAAACAAATACAGTGAGATATTTTACTCTAGTAATAGCACCTTTTATGTTTGAAGAGCAAATAGACAAGAACAAGTCTTGTGAATCTTACAAGTGGATTTAAACAAACAAACAAACAGAGAGACATCTTTTCTTTCTGATTTTAATGATTAAAAGAGTTTCATTGATTTAGGGAGGGAGCATGGCAGGTCTTTTATCCTACTGAAAATAATTGAAAGCTTGAGTTTGCTCTATTATTATAGTAGAGGGGTAATACAATCACGATCTCCATATTTCATTTATCATGATAACACCACTCTCTGAAGTACACATATTTTTAATGTGCAAATGCAGTTATGTAATAAGGAGAAACAGAAATGATTTTCTCGACAGTGGTACTGTCAGAAACTGGAACAAGACTCTTGGGAACCATCTTTTATATACTCTATATGAAGGAAAGGTGAATGAAATGAATCTTGTTTAGAATTTTATTTGGTTGCTGTCATCTTGAAAGTGTACCTAACCTGGAATACTTCACTAAGAAAAAATTCACTCCCATCATCAGCTTGGTAGCATAATAAAACAAAAGTAGCTCAATATCAATACTTAAGGTACAACACTTACATTATATTTATCTCTCAGTAACTTTAACGGAAATTAGAAACTGCAGAAACAACAGGCTTAGGGCCTTTTGGTCTTCAGATTTTACTTTCATCCTAGTATGCATACACTGGAGTGTACTTGTATTTATATTTTTGTTGGAAGTTAGATAATATGCTTTCAGAAAATAGCAACTCATTTTAAACAATAAATATTTCACTGCTCAGTAGTCTGATAACTTATTTGTCATTTCACAGCTCTTTTTTTGAGCTCTACATGCTGATCACACTGATCCAAAATGTCTGTCAACAGGGGAAGGAAATATGTATTTGGGGATTTGAGTCCTGTTTGAAGTTAAATTTGTTGGCAAAGCAACTGGAAGAAGGTTATTTGTTTGTTAGTTTTTAAGTTTAACAGTCTTAAGAAAATGGCATATATTCTAACTAAATTAATTTATTTTTGATGTTTAAAAGTGTCTCAAATTTGAAAAAGAATTACTAATGTAACAGTCTTCATCACAATAGAAAACAATTTAAACAACTCAAATGACTCCATAATTCTTTTTTAGCCTTTCCAGTATGTGTCTGCTGTGAGAAGCAGCTTTTTTATTTTTTGGTCTGAGGGCGTCTCAGCAGCAATTTACAGCCTACAAATTAAAAATAAAAAGAGACAGCAAAATTTACAGTGGTAACCAACTGGCCCAGAAGGTTAAAAATCAGGAGCTACGAAGCTCCAGGCTTCATAGTTTAGCTCCAGATTTTTGATAGCTTTTAAAGAATGCTTTAACATCGTAATAGTCTAGTTCACAACAAAGTAATGGGAAATGAAATGACATGACATAGAAATTTCAGATTATTTTGTTTTGATCATAAACATTATCAAGGAAGGCCATTCAGGAGTAATATATGCCATCAGGAATTGTAAAATCAGCTAGAGTGAGACTGAAGGAAAAATAGCACATTTTTCTTTGTAGTGTAGTACTAACCTCTCTTCTGAAAGTGTGACTGCTCACTTAAAGCTTATCCTAATCCTTCTACTCATTATCATGGATTCCTAATGCTTCTTGTCTCATCAAATAAAATTAGGGGAATTTTACCTCATAGGAACAACAGACAATATGCAAATAAGATTAAGCAGCTTCACTTAAGGAATAAATAAAATGAAGGTTTTTCTTCATTTTTTTCTCACTGCTCATTTAATATGGAGATACACATAAATTGCATGTGTCTATGCTAATGTTTGATTAAGCTTGAATTAGGAGCAACTGGCCAGTCCACTACATCACAGGCTGAAAGATAGAGCATGCTTATAGAACATGTATTTGTAAAAGCTATTTCCAGCCTCTAAAAGGACAATTGACTGTGAGGTTAGATTTGTGATTCAGAAATTCCCCACAGTAAAATGTCTTGAGGTTCACCATGGGCAAATCCTGCTTGACCAACTTAGCGACCTTCTGTTATGGTCTCACTGCATCAATGGACAAGGGAAGAGCACTTATGTCATCTAGCTGGATATCAGTAAGATATTTGAAACAGTACCCCACAATATCCTTCTCTCCAAACTGTAAAGATATGGATTTGGTGGAAGCATGGTTTGATGGATGAAGAACTGGCTATAGATCTGAGTCCAGCTAATGATGATCAATGGCTCCATGTCTGGATAGAAATTGATGATCAGTGGCATCCTCCAGAGGTCAGTACTGAGACTGATACACTTTAATATCTTTATCAATCACACTGACAGTGGGTTTGACAGTACCCTTGGCAAATTTGCTGGTGACACCAAGATATGGAATGCAGTCAACACACCGGAAAAATGGGATGCCATTCAGAGGGACCTAGACAGGCTTGAGCAGTTGGCCCAGGAGAACATCATGACATTTGACAAATCCAAGGATCAAGGCACCTGGGTCAAGGCAACATCCACTACCAGTAAAGCTGGGCAATGAGAGGATTGAGCACAGCCCTGCTTAAAAAGACCGGGGGGTACTGAAGCTGAACATGAGCCAGCAATGTGTTCTTGCAGCCCAGAAAGCCAACAATATCAGTCATATCTTGGGCTACATCAAAAGAACCATAGCCAGTAGGTTGAGGGAGGTGAACCTGACCCTCTAATCTGCACTGGTGAGGCCTCACCTGAATAACTGTATCTACATGTGGAGTCCTCCATACAGGAGAGACACAGACGTGTTAGAGTATGGCTAGAGCAGGGTCACAGAAATGATCCAAGGAATGGAACACCTATACTCTGAGGAAAATTCGAATGATCTGGGGCTGTTCAGTCTGGAGAAGAGAAGGCAACAAGGTAAGACCTGAGAGTGGCCTTTCTATATGTAAAGGGGAACTACAGGAAAGGAGGGGACAGGCTCTTTGTCAGTCTGTGGTGATAGAAGAAGAGGAAATGGTTTCAAGATTAAAGAGGGTAGATTTATTTTAGATACAAGGAAAAAGTCTCTTACAGTGAGGGTGGTGAGATACTGGAACAGGTTGCCCAGAGATCTGCTAGATTCCCCATCCCTGGAGTCTTTCAAGGTGAGTCTAGGTCAGGTCCTGGGTAATGTGATTTGATCTGTCCATGTCTCTGTTCATTGCAGAGGAGCTGGTCTAGATGACATGCACCTTCCAACTCCAAGGATCCTATGATTCTATTCTGATATTTTATGATTCTACTCTAAATTGAAAGAGCATTTAAGAAAATGTTATTGTTCAATTTTTAATTAGTCCCATGTGGAGCAAAGAGCTGAACTCAATGAGTCCCTTATTTTTCTTTCAACTCAGAATATACTGTGATTCCATGAATCTATGCACAAACATGGGCATGCTCAAACATGCTTGAAAATATTTAACAAAAAAATTCTGAAGTGATCTTGAAGAATTGACATTACTTGCTTTGCATATGTCACTGAATTAGGTGACTTCCAGCAGTCCCTTCCCTTCTGTGTGTGTCATGTTTCCATGATTATATGATGAAGAAATATTTTGCACTTCTAAGGTCTACCTCATTTTATGAAATGAGATACATTTTAAAAGATTGAAACTCTTTGGTATTTGTACTTTCACAAAAAGCAACTTTCACATATTTCTCACATCTTAAATGATACGCTTTCAGCCCTTTGTTCTTCAAAATCTGAACTTTCAATTTCATATTCAGCTTTTTTTCACATATATAAACTTCCACTCTTTTCTGATGCTGTCCTGAAGATTGTGCTCTTTTCAACTTCCTAACAGATCAGTTTTCAGTTACATGAAATGCTCCCTATACTGCAAGTAAGCTGTAGTGTAAATATGCTACTTCATTAAGTTCATTTTTAGAGGATGCACAGGATGATTCAGACTGGCTGAGACTTGGCAACATCTCCAGTCTCACCCCTGCTTTGAGCAGATTTAGTCAGTGCTCAGATTAGGCGGCTCAGAACTTCTCACAGCCAGGAGGACACAGTACTCCAGATGAGGCCTTACCAGGGCAGAGTAGAGGGGGAGGATCACCTCCCTCAGCCTGCTGGCCCCGCTCTTTTTAATGCACCCCAGAATGCCAATGGCCCTCTTGGCCACAAGGGCAAACTGCTGGCTCATGGCCAACCTGTCGTCCATCAGGACACCCAGGTCCCTCTCCGCAGAGCTCCTCTTCAGCAGCTCATCCCCCAACCTGTACTGTTGCATGCAATTATTCCTCCCCAGATGCAAGACACTACACTTGCTTTTTGTTAAACCTCATCCGGTTTTTTTCTGCCTAGCTCTCCAGCCTGTCCAGGTCTCGCACAGCCTTCAGGTGTGTCAACCAATCCTCCCAACTTCGTATCATCAGCAAACTTGCTGAGGGTGGCCACTATCTCCTCATCAAGGTCATTGATGAAGATGTCGAACAAGACCGGACCCAGCACAGACCCCTGGGGGACACCGCCAGTTACAGGCCTTCAACCAGACTCTGCACCTCCAACAATGACACTCTGCGCTCTGCCAGTCAGCCAGTTCTCAACCTACCTCACTGTCCACTCATCTATGCCACACTTCCTCAGCTTTGTTATAAGGATGTCATCGGGACAGTATCAAATGCCTTGCTGAAATCAAGGTAGACTACATCCACTGCTCTCCCCTCATCCACCCAGCATGTGACAACATCATAGAAGGCTACCAGGTTGGTCAAGCACGACCCCCTGGTGAGCCCGTGCTGACTAATATATATATATTATTAAATATATATATTATTAAATATATGCTGCTGACATTCTGGAAACTGGAAGAAAAAAAAAAAAAGATATTTTCTGCCTAAAAATATAAATATTTTTGAAATAATTTGAGGTAATTATTGAGATAAATCAGAAGTGCATTTTCTGCTTCTTAGAAATGACTTCCCTTGCCAGTAAACACTTTTTATACATCATATTTAAAATCTCTTGTGTAAATATTTCTGCAAACAAACATTTCAAAAGGACTAAGAAGAATGTTGTACGTGATAATGGTTTCATTTTAATAACTTTTTAAAATTTTCTTTATGCTGATAAGCAATGCAAATGTACTGGGGAGCCTAAAAGATCAATAATAGGATGCAGAATTTTTTTGTTATTTGATCAGTTGTACAAATCTACTTTAAGTCAAATATAACTGAAAATTAACATCTGCTGGCAGTCATGATGTGAAATGCATTAGTTGCCAGTCAAGTTGGTGAGAAAGCTTCAGGATTATATAAAATATCATTGTACTTAGTAAAATGAAAATTGGTTGGCATTCTGTTTGTTGTGTTATCAAAGTCTAACTATCTTGAAAGATTTTTCTGTAGGGCCTTAGTGTAACACATAATCTACTGTCAATTTGCTCAAATGTATCCTTATATGCCTAAGAGATACCAACAAGCTTATTTTCAGATATTTGAAAATATTTTAATCAGTGAAGAAGAACTAAAACATTTTGGGGCCAGAGATGCTTGTCTTATTGTGCTCTGTGTGTTACTGAACACAATGAATTCCTAGTTCATGTCCAAATCTTAGGAGGTGTGAGATTACATTTAACAATTAATACTTTTATTAATAATATTATTATTATTTTGGGGGAGTAATGTAATATACTATGGTTTTATAAAGTCATCAGAGTCAATAGTCTTGTATAGTTTCCAAGAAGATAATTATTGAGGATGTTTAGGAAATGATGAAGATTCTCACCTAATTTCATTAATTAGTAAGCCTGATAACACAAGTGGACACCAAAGCATGAGAATAAACTAATATTGTCAGAATAAGAAGTCTGATTCTTATCCTATTTATTCTTAATAATTCAGGAGAAATGGAAGTTGCTAGAGCTGTGTTTGGAAATGAAACAATATTTATAGTTCAGTTAAGACTCATAATTGATCATTGAAAATGTGAAAAATACAGAAGTCTATAGCTAGATACTTGTTAAAAATGGGTAGGTAAGGTAAAAGTGCATCATACACTGTAGTTTTTTGAGAATTTAAGTGCAAAGTGAAGCGTGTCTTAGAAGTGAGGTAATTTTTTATACAGCAGACACTATTGACAGCTTAGAGTAGCTTGTCATGACATGATGGAAATGCTGTGTGTATTGCCAAGAGTTTTCTGGATAGTACTTATTTCTACTTATATCTTTCCTATTTTTTTTCGACACACTATTTTTTTTTTCTTTAGGGCACCATTAAAATGAGACTTGAAAAACCTTTTAGACAAGTGTCTCAAAACTCTGATGTTATTCATTGCTTATAGCAGCAATGCTATAAGCAAAATATCATACGACAATCCAGTGGGAAAGGAGAGTAAAAGTTGGGCTAGAGCTTGATAATTTTGAATTATTGCTGTTCTTCTGCTGCATTCAAGTATAATTTCACCTGTTTAGTTCTCATTAAACCCATCATTCAAAGCTACTGTCTGCCAAGATAAATGGATTCATTTTCTGTTTTTCATATTTTGTCACCAGAAGATATATAACACAAAATGAAACAGTAATTTATGGGTATGATTTTGTACGTAGAATACCTAAGTCTGCAAGTATCTCTAGAAGCCCACGTAAGATCAGTTTGTATTAAGACTTAAGAAGTACAAAAATTATGCCATTATTATTATTACTATTTTCAATCAAGGGAACTTGGCTTATCAAGAGATATATTCATTAGAAGTGACTTTTAAAGAGAATACCTGGAGTAAATGTTTTAAGAATTGTAATAAATTTTATAGATATTGACTTCTACTTAATTGGTTAAGGCTCTAAATTACTTTTGTTCATAGGCTATTCTGAGAAACATGCTTCACATGTTCTATTGAGGTTGGTGTTTTTGAAATTAAATGACCATGCCTTGACTTTTCAAGTGCAAATAGCTGAAAAACACGCATAAATTGGAAATACTTTCCTGACTATTCAAAATAATGCGTAATAAAGATAACCTGCTTTTGATAATAAAAGAGCATAGTTTGCAAAGAACATACTGTCAGAGATGATCAGTAAACTTAAATCTAAACAAAAATTCAGAGTTTAAATTTTTGCTTATATATCCATTGTGAATGAAATGGCATTTATGGAATCATTGTAAAGGATATAGTCTGAAAATATTCTCATGTGGTTTAATAACCACATATAATAATACATATAATAATATGTATAATAATTATGTATAATAACCACATACAATAATAATTCTCTCCTAATAATAATAATAATAACTCTCCTCTCCTCTCCTCTCCTCTCCTCTCCTCTCCTCTCCTCTCCTCTCCTCTCCTCTCCTCTCCTCTCCTCTCCTCTCCCTCTCTTCTCCTCTCCTCTCCTCCCCCTCCGCTCCCTCCCCTCCCTTCCCCTCTCTTGTTCTCATCACCCAGGAAATAGAAGACAGAATTTCTGAAATCATTTTTATAATATTATTGTTTTAATGTTCAAACATTTACAGTTCAGTGGGATTCTACTAAATATATGTATTTTTGGTTGTTTCCTTCCTTCCCTCCTTCCTGCCTTCCTGCCTTCCTTCCTCCCTCCCTCCCTCCCTGCTTCCCTTTCTTCCTTTCTTCCTCTACATCTCTGATGCAGTTTTATTTCCTGAAATCAAGTAGGAAACATCATTATTTAGGACCTAAGAAAATTGAACTGTGATTATCATTGAAATATGGGCATCAGTAAAGTCAGTAGTAAAATTAAAGAGGCATTAAATTACAGAAAATCAAAAGGATGTGTTTTGATAGTTTCTATCATCAGAGAAATATCATTACTAATACCAGAAGTAAACAAATGTACTTATGAATATTATATTATTATTTTACTAAAATAATCTCTAGAGCTCCAGTGTCATTTTTTATATCTTTCAAATGTCTTTGTCATACTCAGCTGACCTGTGAGATATTGTTCATGTTTTAAGTTCCATGAAAATCCCCATATGAAATTACTGCTTCTCATCAGTTGAAATACACATTTAATTCCCATTACTTCAATCTGTCTTCATTTTCCAAAGATATGACCCGATCAAGACAAATGAGGCTGATGACAACTCAAACACTTTATACCCTGAGAAAGAAACTATCAGGTTTACCAAAACCAGAAATAATAATAATAATAACAACAACAACAACAACAACAATAATAAAAAGCTGAAGGCTTGCATTTCAAGTAGGTGTGTGGATAGAGACATGGATTTGATTGAATTTGCAAATATGAGGAGAATGGAAAAAAAAAAATTGAAAATGAAGATGGAAAAGATATGTCTGAAAGAATAGTTTGCTGTATCAAAAATTGAAGTAATTTTTTTCATATTGAATATAAAACACCATGTTAAATTTAAATTACTAAACTCAGTTTTGTCCTGATTACTTATATCATTCACAAAAACTGTTCCTTCTCTTCAGCTGATAAAGTGATTCTGTAGTTTACCAGTAAAGCCATTTAGATTTTTGAATTGAATGTAGCTTAGAAAATCTTTCTGTAATTGCTCTCTAGCAACAAAATAGTAATAGTAATAATCTGTTGCTTTTGAATTAAATGATTTTTTTTTTTTTTTTTTTTTTTTTTTGCATACAGAGCAGCTCAGTAGGTGTCATGAAAGCATATTTGTGTAATGTAAAATGGAGGTTAAAATCACTTGTCCCCTTCCCAACCTTTTTTTCCATCATAGGAAAGTTGTTCAAATGACATATCTGCAACGTCAACACAGAACCCTCAACTGAGACTGCAATGGAATTGGATTGAGGCCTGTGAGTCCTGAAGCAAAAAACCTTTTTAGTTTTGCACTGGTGCAAATGGACAAGCTTTAAAACTTAATTCCAAAACTGCTTGAAGCAGTTACGTATCTGAGATAAATAAAATGTATGGAGAGGAGAGGAGAGGAGAGGAGAGGAGAGGAGAGGAGAGGAGAGGAGAGGAAACTACTTACACTGATTCGCCTCCTTCAGATTCAAAAACTAAGAATGTAAGACAATAATTAATGTATGATTTATAGTGTTTTAAATACCTTCACAGCCAAGATACGTATGGCCTCATAGTCCTTTCAGACTTCCAGCAATAAAGCATAAGATCATTTAAGCCATTTGAATCCTTTCTTCTTATTTTCTAATGTGCATATAGGCAATCATAAGCAAGGAAGAAATCATTGTGAGCATCCTTATCAACAAGGACTTGGGAGTTCTGGTGGACGAAAAGCTTGCAGCCCAGAAGACCAACTATGTTCTAGGCTGCATCAAAAGAGGAGTGGCCAGCAGTGTATGAGTTGTGCTTATCATTTTCTGCCCTTGTAAGACATCATCTGAATCACTGCATCCAGGTCTAGAGTCCCCAACATAAGAAACTACTGTAGAGATACAGATAAAAATATTTCATCTTCCAGTGAACAACTGCTAATATTTTTAGTCTTAATTTAATAAAAAGAAAAATCAGATACAGTTTTAGTGTTTTCCGCATATTACTGATTCCTGAGTGGAATGCAGTCCTCACTGTGTAAGTTTATAGGGAATATAGAGAATCACTGAGAAAACTATTCATTACAAATTATACAAGTACAAAATAAAGTAATTCACAAGACTTTTAGGGAACTAAGAATAGAAACTTGATCTAATATATAGAACTGTTGTTTGCAGTCTTGGTGATTTGTGTGAATTCTGTACTTTTGTTTCTAAAATTTAAAAATAGGACACTAAGAAGCTAGCAATGTACCTCATGGTTTTTAACCTCAGAGCTATGAGGTGTATTTTGTAATAACAGACTTAAAGTGCATATATCTTCACCATAAGTAATTAAAATCAGGAGAATGCTGTAAAAATATATTTGAAACAAGGATTTGATTCATAGTTAGAATGAAATACTATAAATACAAGGATGATAATATATTTTTCTGAAAGAATCAAAGAAGACAATTTATGGGCATCTGCTTCATTTATCCATATATCATACACTGAATTTATTGCCATCAACGATATATCAAATTCCACCTTCAAGGTGTATAACTTACAGTACAGGAATGGACTGTAAGGAATATCTGAAAAGCATTTTCTATAAAAGACTCTTTAATGAAAATTCCTTATTCTGTAGCAATATTTTCTATAAAAGACTCTTACATACATATATTCCTTACTAAGTACAAATAATAATTAATCCTTGTAGCATCATCCTTTTTTATCTTCTCATTAAAAGAAAGAAAGAAAGAAAGAAAGAAAGAAAGAAAGAAAGAAAGAAAGAAAGAAAGAAAGAAAGAAAGAAAGAAAGAGAGAAAGAGAGAAAGAGAGGAAGAGAGGAAGGAAGAAAGGAAGAAAGGAAAGAAAGGAAGAAAGGAAGAAAGGAAGAAAGGAAGAAAGGAAGAAAGGAAGAAAGAAAGAAAGAAAGAAAGAAAGAAAGAAAGAAAGAAAGAAAGAAAGAAAGAAAGAAAGAAAGAAAGAAAAAAAAAAGTGTCTTTATTTTCTTCCACAAAGCAATCATGTTACATATAAAAGCATACTGGCTTTGCACCCCTGTCTTCTCAATCCACATACTGAAGAAAACTAACACACTCTATACCATAAGCATCCACAATTTTGGTTTGCCTTGGTCACATGGAATGAAGAGGATATGTCTTGGGCTGCCTACAGAATATAGACAATACAGTTAATGTAGATAAGCAACAATAGCATAAAACTAGTGGAATATTTGAACTTTTTTTTATGAAACTAATGCATCAGTCTGGTTCAATGGAAGTGTTTGCAATTTTCAGTGAGTTCTCAAGGTGCTCATCAGAAACTTCTGATGAACTTTATTCTTCCTGTTCTTCATCCTTGGAATGTTCATCACAAATGTGCACACCAACAACAACCAATACTACTAATACTAATACATTCATATGGCGTGATTGTGAAAAAAGGGATATTTTTCTTTGGTAATATAGGCCTACAGAAGTCTAGCAGAGAGACATGATCAGATTTTTCTTTGAGTTGAATACCTGATTGCAACTCTATACATTCCATTTGAAAACTTGCAGGTAATGTATTTATGCCAACTGAAAATGGAGTTGCAAATATACCAGAAAAAAATATTTTTGTTCTTTTTTTCAGAAATCTTGAAACCTACTCTCAGGTTTCTTTATCAAAACAGAAAGCAAGGATGCCTATTTTTCATTGTCATAAGACTGTCTTTAGCAAACGTATATGCATATAATTATTTGCCCTAATTTGAGTCAGCAGTGCACCGCACCCTCCCTTTGTTGTTGTTTTAACTCAGACAGATCCAATTGCACATTGGTGTTTGGTTGTTGCTGAGTGATGGGTGTACTTCTGGGTCAGGACAAGCCATTTGGTGAGGCAGAGTTTAGGTCATGATAGCACAGGGCAGAGGCAGCTTGTAAGATATTATTCTGTAAAATAGCATTGTCTCAAAGCTTGCTGGGGACACAGATAAACAAGTCCAGGCAAGTCCTGGGCAAAGGTTGTGAAATCCTTTCTCTGGAGAACTTTGATGGACAAGTCCTGGGCAAGGGTTGTGAAATCCTTTGTCTGGGGGACACAGATGGACAAGGCCAGGGACAAGGAGAGAGAGATGAGCTGTAGCTTAACAGCTGTGAGGTGGTCTTTTGTGTGAACTTATCTCAGGATGATGGCCATCTCAGGGGGTACTCACATGACTCTTGCTCAAGCGCCCAGGGATGTCAAGTAGATAGGAGAACAAGTAGGATAAAAAAGGAATCGAAAACCATGAGGATAGGTGTCTGCCATCAGATTCCTCACACTACAGAATTCCCGCATGCTGACAAACTCTCCTGGGCCTGTTACCTGAGCGCTGCTGCTTCCTCCTGGATTGGCTCTGCGACTGCCTCCTGCTACCCGCTTGCTGCCCAAGGCCAGCCACGCTGCTGCTCTCCTGCCCCCTGCTGCTTCTGCTTGGACCTTCAAACGTCGAGCAGCGGGACCGCTGCTGGATCCTGGTGGTGACTTTCCCCGCTTTACGCAATTCTTGCTTCTTTCATATCTTTTCTATCACCCTCCTTCCCTTTCCTGTCTCACTGATTAGGATTTATAATAAACTGGTTGGACTAACATATGAACTGTTGTATACAGATATTAAAAGAACCCCATCTCCCTCCTATAAATTGGAGTGAGACACAGCTGCAGGACAGGCTGTGCCTGGCCGAATGCATCCCATGGTACATGGGCAGGATATGCCTGTCCACACTTAAATTCAGGCCAGTTTATCTGTATCTAATTTCATTAACAACATGTGCCACAATACGCACTCAGCTTAAACTGTCACATTGTGGCTCCTTCTGCAGTGTGAACTATCTGAGGTACTTCAATATGCTTTTCATCTGTGGGTATAGAAGCACAGCAATATATGAAAAATTTCAATAAAAAATAAGGAATCCATTCAGAAAATCAAAACTACATATTTGTTTATTTAGCTATTTATTTAGTTATTTAGTGAATGTATAATACATTAACCAAAAGATTTCTTCACTTGATTTTTCTTTTGTTTTTATTCTGAACATCACTGATCTTATCTTTAAGTTCTGCTTTTTTTTTTCTTTATGTCTATTTTTATTTATATAAATAAATATAAAAATTTAAATATATTGTGAAGAAGCATTATTTCAACACAACTGTGCTTCCAATTGCCATTGCAAGTAGGATAAACTTACCAGAGCTTGTTTTACGACAGCACTTTGAAAAACTCTTGCAGCACAGGCAATCTAATAATTTGCATGTTATGTAAAGGACACTGGGAGTAATTTAATCTCTAATTAAAAATTAAATTAAAGACAGTAACATTATTACTTAATGGCTATGAAAACTTTTCAGTAGAAGCCTGCCATTTTGTTGCATATGGTATGTTATCTCATCTAAGCGATGAAAATTTGTAGTGACAAAATTTACTCCCACAGACTCTAAAAATATATTGGAATATATCCTATGGAATTTGGAAAAAGGGTTAAATTTAATAAATAATAAAATTGACCATTTTCTAGATGAAGCATGTGTTACATTCATCAGTGCATAGAAGTCAATTCTGACCAAAGAAATAGATTAGAAATGAGATCTTAAATTTGAAATACAAAATGTTGGAACCAAAGGACTCATATGTCAGAAGACACTTTCATGAGTACAAAAACAATACTACACAATTTTCCTTCATTTGTGGCATAAAACTGAAATGCTTTTAAACCAAGAATATTTGAAATGCTTCTATAGTTACACAAGCAACATGAGTAATGGGACAAATGGGACAAATTGGAAGCTTTGTCCCTCTTCTAGAATTATAACTGTATTGAGCCCCTCACTGCAAGAAACACATTGAGGCCCTGAAGCTTGTCTAGAGAAGGGCAAAGAAACTGGTGAGAGATCTGGAAGACAAGTCCTGTGGGGAGTGGCTGAGGGAACTGGGATTGTTTAATCTGGAGAAGAGGCTCAGCATTCATCACTCCCTACAACTGCCTGAAAGTTGTGGCATTGTAAGGGATGAGTCTCTTCTCCCATGCAAATTCCAATAGGACAAAAGGGAATGACTTCAAGTTGCATCAGAGGAGGTTCAAGTTGGATATTAGGAAATATTTATTCTCCAAATGACTGGTCAGGTGCCGGAATGAGCTGCCCAGTGAGTTGGTTGAGTCACCACCCCTGGAAGTGTTCAAGAAATGTTTAGATGTGGTAGCAAGAGACATGGTTTAGGGGGCAAATACTGGTGGTAGGTGTACAGTTGGACTACGTGATTTTGGAGGTCTTTTTCAGATTTGGTTATTCTATGATTCTGTTAGGACATTTAATGGGAAGACCCCTATGACTAGAGTTCCGGAATGGAAAACTATTGGCCTTCGGAAGAGACAATCAGGACAGGTGACCAGGTGATGTTCTGCTGTATGTGAGGGAGAGATTAGACTGTACAGCCCTTGCTGTTAGGGATGTTGCAATAGAGAGACCCTAGAATTGAGTGCATGGAAAACAAAGCAGGTATTACAGGTATCTATTGTCTACTTAAGACAATTTCATGGAAAATCTATCCTATAGGCATTCTGAAGTAAACTATGATCAAAATTTTTATTGTAATGAGAAAAATGTCCACACTGGTTTTTAAGAGAGCAAACTTCAAGCTTTCCAGTGAGCTAGTTATCAGTGTTCCCTAATGTTCATACCATCGAACTGAAGGAATTACTGGATCTTACAGTTGGAACCCACTCAATAATTTACCAAAGTTCCCGGGACTGCAAAGAGATCTCTGATATCTAGAAGCTTTCCAGTGTTGTATCTATCTACAAAAATAACATGAGATAAGACTGAAGAAACTGCAGATCTAATAACCTCAGTGATTGGAAAAGTTATAAAGAAGGGTGTCCCAGAGGGTTACCAAAAGGCACTTTAAAAACAAAGTTGTTATCAGTCATAATTAACATAGGTTAAACATGGGAATGTCCTGCCTTAGTAATTTGATTTCCTTCTATGATAAGGCCACCTGCTTGGTGGATGAAGCGAAAGCAGTAGATATGATCTTTCTGGTTTTGATTAAGGCCTCTTTTCTAGCCTATTTCTATTTTATTCCATTCCTATTCCATTCCTAACCTATTCTTACTCTGTTCTATTTCTATTCTGTTCTAATAAATATATCCCAAGAAAGGGCAATTTAATTTCATAAAGGTGTTATCACACATTTCACATATAAGACGTAGTTCAGGAGTAGTAAGAAGTTTGCATAGACCCTCCACAAGTACTAGAGTGAAAGTGAAGGTAATAAGAAAACAGTTCCAGTCAGAGATAGAAAGAGATAGATAAGGGTAAAACAAACTGTAAGCTAACCAAAGATTTTCCTCATTAAATTTTCATTTTGTTGCAAAATTATCCTGGATTTTAATAAACCTAATGAAAACTTCTCCTGAGAAAGACATCTCAAATGATATTTCTGTAGCAGCTGTGCTTCTACCCACTTGGCAGCATTGATATATCTGATACTGGGATTTTTATCTTTATTAACAAGTGGAATTTGGTTTCAAATCTATATTCATATAATATGAAAGAGGATTACTTCCCTTGTCATCAACATAATAAAAACTTCCTTGAGTGAATTATAATATTTTATTACCAACATTAGAGATTTTGACAGTGGGGCAAAAGAAAACAAGATGAGTAACTTAATCTGAATATTAAGATTTTTCGTCATCTTTCTCTGTGTCTTTGAAAATCAGTTCTTGATTCACATCTCAGCTTCTTCTACTCAAATCAAAGGAACAACGCAGTGTTTCTACCATCATCCTGTTGCTATGGAAATGATTGTATAACTACAAATTGAGAATGATAACATCAGAGAAACATCTGCACACACATTTGTTATATGGAACTGGAAAGGAACTGAATATTATAAAATTTAAGAAATGATCAGATATTAGATGAATTGTTTGTTAAGGCTAAGTTCTTTTCCTAACAGTAATGAAAACAAAATTATCAGAAATTAAGTATCAGACATTCAAGAAGTCCCTTTCCTTTCTGAACTTGAAAGCTTTTGTGACTAATAATATTAGAGCATGAAGTATATCATTTTTGTGTAGAATACCTTTTCCTTTTGTGCAGTTTAATGAATAATGAGAGAAGATTAAGAAATGAGAAAATATGGTAAGATAATTATATTACTTACCTATACCTACTTGGAAATCAAATATTTAGTAAATAGTAGTGTGGAAGCAAATGTGAGTTCTAAATATCCTCCAGAACCCCTAATTAATGATATTTTCTTGCATTTTTACTTACTCTGGAACTCCAGATAACCATGGTCACATGGTAAATCGTATTGGCAGATACATGCATGCAATACTTTTCCCTTTTTACTGAATTGGTATTGATTAATCCTGCTGTTTATTATTATGGAAAACGACTGTATTTATCACATACAAAATTACTGCCCACTTTTTGGCAAGATTTATCTCCCAGTGAAATATTTCTGTCAATTTATTGAAACTAAGTAAAATGGAGAGAAAATAATTGGCTCATGTCCAAGAAAGCAGCTTAAGAATAGCCTAAATTTGAACAACAGAGGTAGCGCTGTAATGAATGCCAGACAACATGTTTGTTTGTTTGTGTTTTAAGATCAGTTTAAGCAAAATACCTTCAGCAGAAAGCATGAATATTTCTACTTCAGATAATATGGTTAATATATAATGGAGAGCATGAGTTCTACTGGGGATTTTAGGCTAGTCCATTGATGTTACTGAGAAAGTACATCTTTTTGATCTGTTTTTGTTTCACCAAACTCACGATACTCTAGAGCGTTGGTAAGGAAATACAAGATAATAAGAATATAGTGAATATGTTGTTCATCAGCTAAAAATCTTTAATTGTAATTGCAGCATAAAATAGTATAATTAACTGTCTAAGCAACAGGATAGGCTTGAGTTTTTCCTACTGCTTTGCAAAAATACTATTTAAATTCCAGAAACCCTTCTTTAGACTAGGCTACAAACAACTGAATGTATATATTTTTTATTTTTAACCTTTAAGTGTTTACAGTAAAGGAGGATCTTTAGCTTATAGAATCTCCAGAAAATCGTTGTGAAGACCACAATGAATTACACGGAAATATCTGGCTACCAACTTTTTTTCAATAATTTGAGAGCAAAATTAATTCAAATTAACAAAAGTGAGATAAAAAAGGAGCAAGGAGTTGGGCAGGAATCAGCAAAGAGGAAGTGTTTGGAAAGCATTCTGAGACTAATCAGTACCAACTATCACAAACATTTTTACAAATAAGGTCAAAATAGAACAGACTAAAGGGGAGCTTAGCCTTCACAAAAGAAACAGTTCAAAATTACTGACCCAATATAGGGAACAGGTCTGTTGTGGACTCAGTAATGTATGTTCATAATTTATTGTATGAAGTTTTTTCTTGGGTGTTGATTTTAAATTTTATTTCTACTGTGATGAACACATAGGCACTTACAAACTAAGATTTACTCTATTTTTCCTGGTTTTCTTTTACACTGAAGAATAAATCATTCAGGTGAGTCAGTCCTGACCCTTACCACCTCCTCATTTGTCCAGACATCTACTGCTGTCTTTCAGATGCTTTGTAGTGAACCAGAATAGGGAGTGCAAACAACAACTAAGATCCCTGCAGCAGCACTGTTGTTGCTGGTGCATGGTGGCCACTTGAAAAAACCTCAAAAGAAAACTACCTGGATGGCTAAATTAAGAGATATGAGTGAAAATCATTCACAAAAATGAAATCATGAGCTTTGTAGCACGGATTATGATGATAATTCAGCAAAAAGCATTTGTTATTACTTAAAAAAATAATAATAAAATAAATTGCTCTTCACAGAATAAATAATCTCTGGGGAAAAGGAAACAAGTTCCTGAAATTACTTTGCTGAACTGAGCTGTGTGACTGTGCAGTGGTAAAAGATGAAATTCCTGAGGGATATGGGATGGACAAAGAGTAAAATTAGGATGTTAATTTTAGGAAAAACAACTTCTAGCTGTTTACGGAATTAGTCAAACAACAACAACAACAGCAAACCCGGGTAATCAAAGCCGGGAGAGTGGTACAGATCTGGCAGATCTTTAAGGAAGTTTTCCCTTGGGCACAAGAACTATTTTTGCTGAGCCGCTCTTGGCCATCTATCAGCACTCCTGGTTAACTGGTGAGGTCCCAGAGGATTGGAGGCTTGCTGATGTGACTCCCATCTTCAAGAAGGGCTGTAAGGAGGATCCAGGGAACTATAAACCTGTTAGCCTGACCTCAGTACCAGGGAAAGTTATGGAGCTAATCATCTTGAATGAGATTGCACGGCACGTGCGTGGTGTCCAGGGGATCAGGTCCAGCCAGCACGGGTTTGTGAAAGGCAGGTCGTGCTTGAACAGCCTCATCTCCTTCTATGACTGGGTGACCAGTCTGGTAGATGAGGGAAGGGCTGTTAATGTAATCTACCTAGACTTTAGCAAAGCCTTTGACACGGTCTCTCACAGGCTTCTTCTGGGGAAACTGGCTGCCTGTGGTCTGAAAAGGTATACACTTCTTTGGGTAAGGAACTGGCTAGATGGCCGCGCCCAGTGGGTAGTGGTGAATGGAGTGAAGTCCAGCTGGCAACCTGTTTCAAGTGGTGTTCCCCAGAGGTCAGTACTGGGGCCCATCTTGTTTAATATCTTTACTGATGACCTAGATGAGGGGATCGAGTGTACCCTCAGTAAGTTTGCAGATGACACCAAGCTGGGAGGTGATGTCAATCTGCCTGAGGGTAGGGAGGCCCTTCAGAGGGATTTAAACAGGCTGGATTGCTGGGCTGAGGTGAATGGTCACTCAGGTCCTGCACTTTGGGCACAACAACCCTATGCAGCGTTATAGGCTTGGGGATGAGTGGCTGGATGATTGTGAATCACCTGGGGGTATTGGTTGATGCTCAGCTGAACATGAGCCGACAATGTGCCCAGGTGGCCAAGAGTGGGGATCGAGTGTACCCTCAGTAAGTTTACAGATGATATCAACATAGGAGGTGGTGTCGATCTGCCTGAGGGTAGGGAGGTAGGGAGGCCCTTCAGAGGGATTTACACAGGCTGGATCGCTGGGCTGAGGTTCAACAAGGCCAAGTGTAGGGTCCTGATCTGTGGCCACAATAACCCCATGCAGCGTTATAGGCTTGAGGATGAGTGGCTGGATGAGTGTGAAGAAGAGAAGGACTTGGGGGTGTTGGTTGATGCTTGGCTGAACATGAGCCAACAATGTGCTCAGGTGGCCAAGAGGGCCAACAGCATCCTGGCCTGTATTAGAAATAGTGTGGCCAGCAGGAGCAGGGAGGTGATCATCCCCCTCTACTCAGCACTGGTGAGGCTGCACCTCAAATATTGTGTTCAGTTTTAGGCCCCTCACTACAGGAAAGACGCTGAGATCCTGGAGTGTGTCCAGAGAAGGGCAACAAAACTGGTGAGGGATCTGGAGCACAAGTCTTCTGAGGAGCGGCTGAGGGAGCTGGGATTGTTTAGTCTGGAGAAGAGGAGGCTCAGGGGAGACCTCATTGCACTTTACAACTTCCTGAAGGGAGGTTTGATGATGATGAGGAGAGGTTTGGCCTCTTCTCCCAGGACACAGGGAAATGGCTGCAAGTTGCATCAGAGGAGGTTTAGATTAGACATAAGGAAGAACTATTTCTCTCAGAGAGTGGTCAGGCACTGGAATGGCTGCCCAGGAAGGTGGTGGAGTCGCTGTCCCTGACAGTGTTCAAGAGGCATCTGGATGACTTGCTGCTTGATATGGTTTAGTAGCTTGTGGTGGCAATGGTGATGAGGAGATGGTTGGACTAGATGGTCTTATAGGTCGTTTCCAACCTTGTGATTCTATGATTCTATGATTCTATGAACTCTCCATCCTGAGATGTAGGAAATCAGAAGAGGAAGTCAAGAGACTGTCATGGCTGAACTAGGACCACCAGGACCTAACTGGAGAGCAAGAAGAAAATGCACAGTGGAAACAAGGACAGGTATCATGGGAAGAGTGTAAGGAAGGTGCTAGGCTGTAAAGGGATGGAGACAGGAAGACCAAGGCCCATCTGGAACTGAGCTAGAGAAAGGGTGCAAAGAAAAACAAGGAAGGCTTCTACAGATACATCAACCACAAAACAGAAATCCAAGAAAGCTTACCTCTTTTACTGAGCAATATGGCAGAGAAGGAGAAAACAGAGGTACTTAACAAAATTTTTGCCTCAGTCTTCACTAGCAACTGTTCTTTTCACACCTATTGGAGGAATCAGAAAGTGGGGTATGGGGGAGAAAAGTCACTCCTGCAGTAAGTGAGTATCAGGTTTGCGACAACCTGAGGAACCTGAACATCCATAAAATCTGTGAATCCCATTAAGAAAAGAGGGACAAATAAATGATGTTCATTTCAGGGTAGTTAGACTAGATAACCTTTAAAGGTCCTTTCTATCTCAAATAATTACGTGATTCTATGACAATATTAACAAACAACATATAAAAGTATGCACATCACTGCTGAAGGAAATTAAGTAGAACTCTTTCTTAGCCTGAGCTTACTGCAATATTAAATCAAATGTGAAATTGGAGTAGCTAAATAAGACTGATTGCAGTATAGTGCTGTCAACACATTTTTTCATTCAGTACACGAAACCTCAGAGATAATATTTTATTTGGTGCTAAAGGGCACAGCAGAGGTTATATATATACATACAAATTTATGTATAAATAATGACATGGGCATGTTTGTCTGTAATCTCTAAGACAAACAAAGGATGCATCTTCCAAGTAATGTTCATTTCAGAAGACATTTTCTTCCTCTAACATTTTCTCTCTTTGTACAAGTAGGAAGGCAATTCATTTCCTCAAAACATTAGAGCAAGTAATAATTTCAAAAACATCTTTTGAAACAAATAAAATCTCTCTTCCACTGTGAAGAACTTTAAAGTCTTGACAAATCATTTTCAGTTACTTTACAGTGTTTGCTCATGGAAGCATTTCACTCCACATTTCAGTAATTTTCTATTTAATATATATATATTAGGTATATCTATATATACCTAAGCAGACTGAAAATGAAGTAGATACTCTTTCTATTCTTATCTTTAAATAAGCATTTTAAGTTAATATTTTTATTTTTTCTGTATAAATTATCTTTAATGATCATATAGTTCAGTATACCAAAAATAAGTTATTTTTATGTAAATGTTATGAGAACTTGTTTTGTTTTGCAGGTTTTTTTTGTTGTTGTTTTGTTTTGTTTTGTTTTTTTTTTTTCCAGTTGTTCAAAGAATCATTAATTTTACAGGCATATTTGTATATTCTAGGAATTAAATTTTCAAAACTTAGTTTTGTTCCTGTTTTTCAAGTATAGACTTAGGTTTCAGTATTTCTTTTTAAGGTACTGTTTTGATTATTTGGTTTTTAAGGTATTATTTTGGTTACTGATTATTGATAGGGATAATTATAATCACATATTATTTCTCTCTCTGGAAATATGTAAAGTAAAATTTTAAAACTTTTACCTCACTAGCTAAGTGGATAAATGGATAAATATTTCAGATCTCTATAATATTGTTCCCCCCACCCCCCCTAATTCCTGAAAAAAAAATGTGGCAAAAAAACAGAATTCTTCAAAGAACACCGAGCAAATTCTTTGACAAGAAGATACCTTCAATGACTAGTATTCTATTTCAAATTTGATAGCAGAACGTACATCCAAATAATAAAAAGGAAATAGCCTTCAGAAGTTTTTCAGAAGCTGGCAAATGCATGACATGTTTCCTGAATGAGAGTTAAAGGGGCTTTCCTGGCAGCATTTCAAAAATCCAAACATTTAAGTTGCATATGTTGTCAGTTACTAAATTTGTTTTATCAGAAATATTCAGATTATTATTGGAAGGGAACGGAATGGAACAGGACAGAATAGAGTAGACCTTGCTCTTGTGAAACTTCATGTGGTTGTTGATTGCCCAGCTCTCTAATTTATCTAGATCCCTCGGCAAGACATCTCCACCCTTGATGGAGGCAGCAGCTCCTCCCAATTTATTATCATCAGCATTCTTGCTCAATAAGTCTTCTAGTCCTACATACAAGCCTTTTCGAAAATATTAAAGAGAGCTGGACCTAAAAAATCTGTATTCTCTAATATATTTCCCTACTCCTTCCTTATCTTTTTTATTAGTTTATTTATTCCAAAAAGTTTCTCTTTAGCATCAAAATATACTGTTCTCTGTTCTAGATTTTGTCACCTAAAACATTTTCACCTAAAAAGCATTCAGTATTTTTAGGAAATTCTGTAGAAGCTTAGGGATTTACAGTAGCTTGTTTCATATGAGTATGGGAATAAAACATACTCTAAAATCTGTTCCTGAAAAATGTTCTGTTTCCCAAGCAGTTACTAGAACTTCTTATGTGAACTGTGACTGCACGTAGTTTTCACTGTTTATAGTATTACTTGGAAAATAGTGGTCCACTTTGGAAAAATCTTGGTCCATTGAGGACATCAAGATTTAAGTAATTAACAGAGATATCATTGGGATCATGCACATGGGAGGGCACCCAGAAATGATGAGACAATGATTATAAGAATTTTTTGTTGTCGTTCTTCTTTTAAAATAATATATATGTATAATATGTATATCTAATTTTTGTAAACTTCCAATGATCTCTTTCAAATAATAAAAATCTTAGTAGTTTGATAGTTAAACCAGAGAGAGATTTATGAGCCTCAGTAAAATACATTAAATAACTGTTTTGTTGTATTTTTCTAATAATTTCTCCAAGATGCAGCTACGACTCAGCTTTGAAGACACATCAAGATTCAGTTATCAAAGTCCAGTTGTCTTAGATTTCAGCTTTCAATATGACAAGCTTGCCTTACTTAATGACTACATACCACAATATGAAGCTACTATTTCACTGTGTTATATCTTTATAAATTGAGAAAATTAATATTTCAAGATTTCCAGGGATACTTAGAATGTGTAATTTAAATGTGACTCAAGTACTGAGATTATATGGCAATGGACAAAGTGAATTTTTCATGTGAAGGTTAAGTAACAATTGGACTACAATGAAGAACAAATCCTGAATATGCCTCCATGCCAGTGCGGATATCAGACAAGAAAATAAATTGAAAAAAAAAAAAAGAAAAAAACTGATTAACTCTCAAAAAGATAAAATATCTTACAGAAACACAAAATCACAGAATTGCAGGTGTTCGAAGGGACTTCAAGAGATCACTGAGTCCAACCCACTTCCTAAAGCAGGTCACACAGGTAGGCATCCAGACGGGTCTTGAATAACTCCAGAGAAGGAGACTCCACAACCTCTCTGGAAAGCCTGTTCCAATGCTCCATTATCCTCACTGGAAAGAAGTTCTTCTGCATGTTTGTATAGAACTTGCTATGTTTATGTTTTAGACTGCTGCTCTTTGTCTTATCTCTATAAACTACAAAGAGTTGCCTGGTATCATCTATTTGCCTTCCACTTCCCTTTATATATTTATAAAAATTAATAAAATCAATCTTCTTTTCCTCTGTGTGAACAGACTCAGATTAATCTTCTTGGAGATGTTTCAGGCCCTTTATCATCTTTATAGCCTTTCACTATACTCTTTAGGATACTCCTGTGTTTTCTGAATTGGGGAGCACTGAACTGGGCACAATATTCTAAATGTGGCCTCACCAGAGAAGAGTAGAAGGAGGGGATCACCTCCCTTGACCTACTAACCATGCTCTTTTTAACGCATCTCAGGATATCTTTGGTTTTCTTGGCCACGAGGGCACACTGCTGGCTCATGACCAATCAGCTGTCCACCAAAAAATTCAGGTCCTAAAAACTTCAGACTGAACAAACCCAGCTCCATTAAATATTTTTAATAGGAGAGGTGCTTCTAACCTCGGATCATCTTCACGGCCCTCCTCTGGACCTGTTCCAACAGCTCCATAGCTTTATGTTGGGAGCCCCAGGCCTGGAGGCAATATTACATAAGAACAGAATAATGAGGGATAATCACCTTCTTAACCCTGCTGGCTCTCTCTCTTTTGATGCAGCCCAGGACAGTGATGGCCTTTCAGGCTGCAAGTGCATGCTGCTGGCTTGTATGAAGCTTTCCAACCTTCATAACTCCCACGTCCTCCACAGGGCTGCTCTCAGTGAATTCTTCTCAAAGTCTGTATACATATCTGGGATTGTCCTAGCCTGAGCGTAACACCTTGTACATGGTTGCATTGAATCTCATTAGGTTCATGTGGGACCACTTGTCAAGCTTCTCTAACTCCCTTTAGATGGCATTCCTTCCTTCTCTTGAATCAATTTCACCACTCAATTCATAACATTCTTAATTCATAAACTTGCTGAGCATGTATTCAATCCCACTTTCTACCTCACTGATAAAGAAAGATGCTGAAGTTCAACAGTTCTAAGACACATCCCTTAGGGGAACTACTCATCACTGGCCTCCACCTGGATATAGAGACATTGGCCAAAACCATTGGTTTTGACCTTCAAATCAATTCCTTATTCACTGAATAGACCACTCTTCAAATCCATATCTTTTCAATTTATAAAAAATGTGTTGTGGGCCAATTTTAAAGCCTTGCAAATGCCCATCAGTTGCCTTTCCTATTTTTACTGAAGCCATCACTGTCATAAAAGGCCTTCAGATTGGTGAGGTACAATCTGGCCTTGGTGAAGCAATGCTGACTGTCTTGGATCACAGGCATGTCTTGCAACTGTCATAAAATAACTTCCAGGAGAATCTGTTCCATAATCTGCCTAGATACAAATGAGAAGCTCACCAGCCTGTAATTTCCCAGATGTTTCTTTCTCCCTTTCTTAAATATGGGAATGAGGTTTCCCTTCCATGACAGTCATGACTTTTCAAATATGATGGAGCATGTCTTGGCAACCACATCAGCCAGTTCCTTTAGAATCCTGGCATGTATGTCATCCAGCCCCATAGACTATTACAAATTCATTCTCATCAAACAGCCTTGAAGTTGCTCTTAGTTTAAAGTGGGAGGGATTTTGCTACCCAAAACCTCACCTAGAAGTTCAGAATTGTGAGAGATGTGGAAAAGCCAGATTGCCAGGGAAGATTGTGGCAAAAAACTTATTGAGTACATTGGCCTTCTCCATATCAGTTGTTACCATTTCTAATTTATCAGAGAGGTAATAGTCTCCTTGGCCTGTCTCTTCTGACCAATGAACCTATAGAAACCCTTCTTATTATTTTTTCCACATAACTCACCAAATCGAGTTCCATCTGTGCCTTGACTTTTCTGATCCTATCTCTGCATATGTGGATGGCATTTCTGCCTTTTTACCAGGACACGTCTCTGCTTCTACTGTATGTACGTTTTCTTCTTATTCCTAAGTTTAAGCTTCAAAGCATTGAAACAATCTGATTAGTTTATGGAGTATCTTTCTCTCAAATATTCAAAACACTGAATGTGGTAGCATATTTCACTAAATTCTGAGTTCATATTCTTGTTCCTTCTATCTGTGCCTTGTTTAAAATGTGCAACAGGGCAGCATGAATTATCAGGTTGCTTTACCCAATGCAGACATTGCACCATGAGAATTGTATTCCTTTCATTATCTGCCTTCTTGAATTCACTGTGGGCTTTTCTGTTCCTTACCATCTGCATAAGAAAATTGTCTGCCCTCTAAGACAAGGAGAGATTTTTAACTTCACGGAAATACAGTACTAAACACAAGAAAGCCGTATGTCCCAGCAATAACTGATCTCAGTCTTCATACTGCAAGCTTTTAAGAAAGTTACAGATCACCTATCAGTGCTCACAGTGCCTCGAATTTAGTAAATTATACAGACCTTTAACAAAATTTACAAAAGTATATCACTGTGCATATTCCTACTGTTTAAAGCTCCCTATTAAATAATTATGGTATCCAGGAGAACAATAAGTGCCTACAGGAATGATACAGAAAGATTTCATAAAATAATTTGTATCCAATAAAATCATAGTTGCTGAAATAAATTTCTAGAACTTTCATTTAAAGACAAGCATTATAGGTGGATGGATTATTGTGGTGGAATGGAAAAAGAGACAAACAGAAAGAGAATGCTCAACAGCATCCAAAGATCTGGACTCACAAGAAAAAACTCACAAAGAAGGGATCACCAGGAAAAGGTCCTTCCCCCATAGCAGTCAGCCCTTAAATGGGGTCAAGGAGTGATGGAGCATGACTCCACCGTTTCCAGTCACATAGGTGGATTACCTTCACCTGTGCTCCCATGAACTACCCAGTCCTTTCTTCAGGTGATCAATCAGTGGTTCAGGACATGAGTCAACAGTTCCCACACGATAAGTAAAATAGACATTACTCTTTACTAGTGTGTAATCCTTATAATTTTAATCAAACTTGCTTCACTGATGTCTGTATTTCAGCATCTTCAGTATTTTTACCTTGGTCCTGACTTTGATTTCCTTCTATATTCTCTGTTTATCATACTATAGTGGTTTTAGTGGGACACTCCTCATGGAATACTAATGAGAAATGCTAGAGATAAAAAGACATATAATATAATTAACATATAATTAATTCTAATGAAATCTAGTAGTAGATTAGTAGAAACCTATTTGAATATGAGAATACTTGAATGGTTTATAAATAATTAATATTAAATCTAAATTCTTATTTTATTTTTCATCTACCTAGAATATTACAGTTTTTACTTTAAATATAATTAAAATAGTATTAAAGATACAAAATATAAATTTCTTTAGGCCATCATCTTGGATAAAATAATTCAGCTGAAAATAACTGATGTCACAAGACTGAACTATCAAAAAAACACAAATTTTATGCAGGAAACAATTTAACTAGCAACTTGGTATTATTGTTTTCTAGGCAGGTGAGTTATGATTGTAAACTTTTAAAAATATTTTCTTCTCTCAAATTTTACCAGTTTTGCAAATAAACTGGTAGTACAGAACTATATAGAATTATCCATTACTTAAGTAGATCATTTACTTATTGTTCAATATAATGTGAATTGATCTGTTGCATTACACTGTTTCCTTTTGTAAGTTTATCTATTAGAGAGGACATAAACAAAATTAGACTTCTGAATCTGTTAGAGCTGAAGGAAAGAGCAACTACTTTTCTTTAGATCAAAATGATCTGAACAAGCATTAGACAAAAAGCAAAGAAGTATCCTAAGTTGAACTGACCAACAGTTCCTTTTTACAAACTTTGACAGTGGTTCATTTCTGATATTTTTTCAAACAAGTGAAACTTAAAATGTTCTATAAACCATCTAAATGAACAGTAATAAAATAACTGACTGATCACAATAGCGCTTGAAATTCAATACGTATATTTCATCACTATCTACCTTTCTTTAAACAAACAAACAAACAAAGTTCTTTTAAATATCTGTCTGTATTGAAACATTTAGTTATTTATTCCATCTGGAGCAAAACACATTATCAAAACTAATACTAATCTGTAGGTTTGGAGATATAGTCTTTTTCCTACTTTCCTAAAAGAAAATGATATGGCACTATGCTTTATTTTTAAGGAAATTTTGTCAGTTTTCATGGATGATGATTTGAAAAGACATTATTTGCAAAAATATGCCAAATTCAGTGAGAATCAAGGAATGTTTTGTAAAGACAAAACAGGATAATAGAAAAATGTCTATCATCTCAATGAACATTTTTGAGAAGGTACAAGTGAAATGGATTCTATTTTAAAATATTGTTTTGTGGTAGCAATCCTATTGCAAAATAATTAAAATTATTTACCAATGGTGAGCTTATCAAGCAACATATGGAAAGTGTATGGCAGGTATTTTGTAATAATTTAAAAAACAAACAGCAACAACAAAAAAACAACTATATTTTCCCAAGATCAGTTTGTCTCAGCAAGCTATAGCCAAGTGAATTGAAGAAGGAAAACCTGTCTAAAGAAATTTCAAGAGTAAAGCTGCTAATTCCAAATTTTATACTTTAGTGATATGTGCCATTAGAAAAGCAGGCATTGTTTTATCTAGTGCCTCTTTTTCAAAGAATCTTGCAGTCTGAGTCAGTAATGATTAAAAATCAGAAAATAGGTCACATGTATCCTTTTTTGTTTGTTTAGAGTACTGCTGGGTACTCTAATTGTTATCATTACCTGAATGATCATTATTGCTAGGACTACTTTAGTATTATACTTTAATTAATTATCTGAATTTCTTCTATTTCTCTAGTCTTTGTTTTTAAACGTGATGCATACAACATATTTGCGGAAATGTAAATTATCATTCTAGACAACTTCAAATGATTTTGAAGTATATCTCCACTACTATTAGTCTTCTGAGAATTTGCAAGTAAGAATTTGAAAGAAGTAAGTAGTTTTACTACTTCTGATTTCATCTGTGTCTTTGGTTATTCAGGGAAAACATGGTAGTATGTAAATATTTGCTAGTTGGAAAATATAAAGCGTGTGATGTAGTTTACTCTGAATGAAAATTTTCTCTACATATCTAGTTGAATTTATAACATTCATTATTCTGACCATCTTTTTTTGTTTGTTTGTTTGCTTTCATGAGAAATGATGGTTAGCACCTGCAAAACAGTACCTAGCTAAACCAATGACCCACTTTTCACTCAGAAGGTGAATGCTGCTACATAGCATAATAGTACTGTATGGGAACTGTTGAGTCATGGACTGAACCACTGATTGATCACCTGAAGCAAAGACTGAGTCAGCCATGTGAGCACAGGTGAAGACAATTTGCCTGCGTGATCAAAAGGGGTGGAGCCTAGCTCCACCTCTTCTAGACCCTGCTTAAGGGCTAACTGCCATGGGGGAAGCATCTCTTATTGCAGATCCTTCCTTTTGGTGTTTTTTACTGCGAGCCTAGAACCCAGCTGGGCATTCCATTTTTGACTGTCGCTTTCCACCACAATAATCTTTCTAACTGTAAACCTGTAAAATACCATCCTAAACATTGCTATTCTTCTAACTGTATTTTTGTTAATTGTCAAGTATGAAAGAGGTAAGTTATCTCCTTGTTAGTTTCTTGCCCAAAGTATGCTGCAGTGAGCATCAAATATGTATGAACACAGTTTTATGTAGTGTAAAATGAAAATTCTCTATTTTTTCTGCTGTCTGTACAGTGCTATAAATAAGACTGGAATTACACCCACAAAAAATAAATATGTGAACATGTTATGAAAAATCCTGGATTCTGGAGTGAAAATCAATACAGAAAATTCAGATTTTGTGGCTTCTTAAGTACCTACTTGTTAATGTTTTGGTAACATCCTGTCAGACAAAATTGCATCTTGCAATATAAAAAATACGGACCTTCGGTACCAGTTAATTCCTTTAAGAACCTGGGATGCACATCATCTAGGCCCATAGATTTGAACATATTCAGTTTCACCAGGTGGTCTTTAATTTACTTTTTATTTACCCTGGGAAATATTTTACTCTGACAACTCCTTTCTAGTGATTTAGGAAAGCAAGAGACCTGGGAAGTCTGTCTGTGAAGACTGAAGCAAAGAACTTGTTGAGTACTTTAGCCTTCTTCATGTCTGTTGTTGTCAGTTCTCTCCTCTTATTTATGTGAGAGGATGCATTCTCACTGGCCTGTCTCTTCTGTCCAGTGCAGCTGTAGAATCCCTTCATTTTTCACAACCTTAGCCAAGTTCTCTCACCTCTCCTGCCCTTCTTATCTCTTCAAATAAGCTTGTAACCCTCAATTATGGTATTTAATTTGCGTGATTTATCCACCCTCTTTCTCTGATAGCAGTTGGGTCATAGTTTTCTAATTGCTCCATGGCTTTCATCACTTTCCATTTATTTCCCATACTGTCCACATTGATGTAGAAGAACTCCAGCTGGGCTTTGCCAGAGCCTACCCCGTTTCTTCCGGGACAAATCTGAGGTTTCTCCCTGCTGCTTTCTACGGTAACAGTGTTTCCTGGCTGTTCTCTATCACTCTGAAGAACACCCCTTTCTCCTACTGAATTCAGTTTAAAGTACTGCTAGTCTGTCCAGCCAGCTTGCTGCCCAGAACTTTTTTGCCCCATCTGGTCAGTTGTAACCCATTTTAAATAATCAGTAAAGCAAAATAGATGATACAATTAATATACACACAGACTTCTGTATATTATCGTGTACAGAACCAGCAGGTCACAACGTCAGTTCTGACATGCAGCATGTTAACGTCAAAGTCAGTTGTTAAGCTCAAGTTACTATTTCTATCAAAAACAATGCAGATTTTCTTTTTAGTTACATACAAACCAAAATCTGTTCAGTCTTTAGATCAGTTTTAAGTCAAGGAATTTCTAGTGAATTAATGGGAAGTAACAGGCATTGACATCTTTGTCTGGGAAAGGGATTCTTTTTGTATTTTAAGCAATTTGTCAATTGTATGCACGTATTTAGCCATTCATTGAAACTACTTCTTAAATGAAAATTCTGAAAAGTCTATTCTGTGTTCTACAAAATTAAATGGGTTATCTTCATGAAACTTATAACTATTTTCTCCCAAGCAATACCAGGATTCTTCAGTGGAGTTAAACAACAATATTTATGGAACTTCAAGAGCTGCACTATGGCATTATATTTGCTTTTATATAAAACAGTTTAATTTCATAATTATTCTATTGAGATCATAACTGATAAGTTGTGCATATGTCCTTGTTTGGGCTGATTTTCTTCATAATGACATGTATGATTTCATGCTTTAGACTAGTGACCGGTCATTAGCAAGGTTTCCCAGGGCTCTATTCTGGAACCACTTCTCTCTCTTGTTCTCATAAATTACTTGGATGAAGAACTTCATGGTATTCTAAGTAAGTTGATGGATGACACTAAACTGGGAGGGCATGTTGATCTCCTTGTGGGTAGAGAAATTTCCCAGAGAGATCTCAACAAACTGGACTGCAGTGCTGGACAAACCCACCCTGCATTTCATGTAGTTCAACATGCAAGTTCAACAAAAGCAAGTGCTAGATTCTAAACATGGGATGTGGTGATCCTGTACATAAATGCAAACTGGGAAACAAGAGGCCTAAGAGCAGCCCCACTGAAAGAGATCTGAGGATTCTGGTTCTTAGCAAGTTCAACCTGAGACAGAAGTTTCCCCTGGCAGCTGAAGGGGCCTCCTGTACCCTGGAGAACATCAGGCAGAGCACTGTGATGCAGTTGAGGGAACTGATTATCCCACTCTATTTTGCACTGGTGTGCTCTTTGTCTTGAGTATTATATTTTGTTTTGGGTGCTACAGTATGAGAGAGAAATAAAACAACTATGGGATGTCCAAAGGAGTGCAACAAAGATTATGAAGGTTCTCTGTGGGAAGCTGTATGAAGAGCAGCTGAGGTCACTTGGTTTGTTTAGCGCAAAGAAGAGGAATCTGAGGGGAAGACTTTATGGTGGCCTGCAGCTTCTTCACAAGGGGGAGCAGATGGGAGAGAACTGATCTTTGACTATCTTTGATTCCATGCCATAACCAGGGAATGACATCCCTGAAGCTGAATCATGGGAATTTCAGGCTGAATATTAAGAGAAGGTTCTTCACTGAGATGGTGAAAAGGCTTTCAGGCATTGCCCACAGTACTGAGGCTTCTGGAGTTTAAGAGGTTTTTGGACAATGCTTTAGACATGTAGTTTGACTTCTGAGTGGTCCTGTGTGGAGGCAGGAGTTGGCACTGATGATCCTTGTGGGTCTATTCCAACTTGGAATATTCTGTGATGCTGTAATTCTATGAGTTTTTCATATAATGCTTGTAAATCATGTAAAAATATCACAGAATCACAGAATCATTGAATGTCCTGGGTTGAAAAAGACCATAATGGTTATCTAGTTTCAACCCCCCTGCTATATGCAGGGTTGCCAACCATTAGACCATTAGCCCAGAGCTACATCCAGACTGTCCTTGAGTGCCTCCAGGGATGAGGCGTCCACAACCTCTGGGAGATTTGTTCCAGTGTGTCACCACCCTATGAGTGAAAAACTTCCTCCTAATATATATCCTAAACCTTCTCTGTATCAGTTTAAAACCATTCGCCCTTGTCCTATCACTATCTACCCTCGTAAGCAGCCATTCCCCCTCCTGTTTTTATGCTCCCTTCAAATATTGGAAGGCCACAGTGAGGTCTCCCCGGAGCCTTCTCTTCTCCAAGCAAAACAAGCCCTGTTCCCTCAACCTTTCTTCACAGAAAGAGGTGCTCCAGCCCTGTGTTCATCTTAGTCGCCCTCCTCTGGACCCATTCCAAGAGCTCCACATCTTTCTTCTGCTGGGGGCCCCAGGACTGACCGCAGTACTCCAGAAGGGGCCTCATAAGAGCTGAGTAGAGGGAGACAATTACCTCCCTCTTCCTGCTGGCTACTCCTCTTTTAATAGAGCCAGGAACACAGTGGGCCTTCCAGGCTGCAAGCACACACTGCTAGCTCATGTCCAGCTTCTCTTTCACCAGAACCCCCATGTCCTTCTCTGCAGGGCAGTTCTCAAGGAGATTTTCCCCCTTTTTGTATAAATACCTGGGGTTACCCTGGCCCAAGAGCAGCACCTTGCACTTGGCCTTGTTGAACTTCATTATTTTCTCATGGGTCCACTTCTCCAGCCTGTCCGGGTCTCTCTGGATGGCTTCCCTTCCTTCTGGTGTATCGACTGCACTGCTCAGTTTGGTGTCGTCCACAAATCAGGTGCACTTGATGCTGTCATCTATGTCATTGATAAAGATGTTGAAGAGCACTAGTCTGAAGACCGACCCCTCAAAGACATCGTTTGTGACCAGCCTCCACCCTGACACAGAACCACTGATCACAGCCCTTTGGCTGCGACCAGCGAACCACATCTTAATCCATCAAACAGTCCATCCTTCAAATCCATATGTCTCCAATTTAGACAGAAGGATGTCATGAGGGACCATGTCAAAGACTTTGCAGAAGTCCAGGAATATGACATCCGTTGCCCTTCTCCTGTCCATCGATGCAGTCACTCCATCATAAAGGCCCTCAGATTGTTCAGACAAGGTCTGCCCTTCGGGAAACCATGTTGGCTCTCTTGGATCACCTCTTTGTCTTATATGTGCCTTAACAAAGCTTCCAGGATCCATGATCTTCCCAGGCACAGAAGTGAGGGTCATTATTTTGTAGTTTCCCAGATCTTCCTTTCTCCCTTACTTAAAAATGAGAGTAATGTTTCCCCTTTCCCAGTCACTTTACTTTACTTTACTGAACTTTACTTTACTTGACTTTACTTGACTTTACTGGGCAGCCACAGTTTTTCAAATATGATGGAGAGCGGATCAGCAACCATCAGCCATCTCTCTCATCCAGCCCCATAGGCTTATATATATTCAATTGCATGAAGAGGTCTTGGACTTGTTCCACTGTTATCCACAGTGGGATGGAAACTGTTTCCCACACCCTCGCCTAGGTGTTCAGGGTCCTGGCAGACATGGGAAGCCTGACCACAAGTGAAGACTGATGCAAAGCACTCACTGAGTACCTCAGCTTTTTCTGTGCTTGAGGAGGCCAGTTCTCCATTACCTTTTATCAGAGGGAAAACACTCTTCTTGGACAGTCTTCTTCTGCCTATGTACCTGTAGAACCCCTTCTTGTTATCTTTCACATCCCTCGCGAAGTTCAACTTCATCTGTGCCTTTGCTAATCCTATCTCTACACACATGGACAACAACCCTATACTCCTCCCAAGCTATACAAGCTTGCTTCCACTTCCTGTACATTTCCATCTTGTCTCTCAGTTTAAGTTGCAGGTTCTTGCTTAGCCATGTCAGTCACCTGCTTCCCCTGCATGAGTTCTGCTGGGGGATGGAGAACTGTTATGCTCTCAGAAGGGTGTCCTTAAAGAGCTGCCAATTCTGTTCTGTACCTATGACCTTAAGAACAGTTTTCCAGGGGATTCCATCCAGCAATTCCTTGAGCAGCTGGAATTTTGCTCTCCTAAAGCTCAGGGTCCTGACTCTGCTTTTTTCCAGGCCTGCATTCTTCAAGATAACAAACTCCAGCATGGCATGGTCACTGCAGCCCAGGCTGCCTCCAATATTAGCCTTTCTAATGCTCTCCTCCTCATTGGTGAGCACCAGGTCCAGTAAGGCTTCACCTCAGGTCGGTCCATCTAATACCTGGACTACGAAGTTATCCTCATCAGAGTCCAGGAATGTCCTGGATTATCTGTCACCTGCTGTGTCACTATCCCAGCAGATATCTGTATGGTTGAAATACCCCATCAGGACAAGAGCCTGCAAGCATAACACTTCCTGCAGCTGGGGCTAGAAGGACTCATCAACAGTTTCCCCCTGATCAGGTGGCCTGGAGTAGACACCAACTGCTAGATGCCCTTTACTGCACTGATCCTTGATTTTAACCCACAAGCCCTCAATCTGATCATGGCTGTTTCTCAGAGACAGATCTACTTGTGCTCCTGATCCCATCAGCAGACTTCACTGAGCCCTAAGGACCATTTTGATTGCCCAAGAACTTCTTTTGCCTATCTCTTCATTTTCAGTGTGGAAAACTAGTGAAGGATAATAATGATAGGGCTTGACCAGGCAAGTGATGTTCCTAGCAACATCTCTCACCCAGGTTCTGGGCAGGCAACCTACCTCCCTGTGGGATGGGTCTGAGCAGCATGTTGGGCCCTTGATTCCCCTCAGAAAGGCATCCCCTATGATTACAGCCCTTCTTTTTTTCCCAGTTGACACTGTAGTGATATGGGGAGCAGTCTGACTAGCCCTGGGCAACCTCTCCTGCATGGACGGACCTTCACCCACATCCACATCCCCCTGTCCCTCCAGTTCCAAAGCCTCATACCTGTTATGTAGTCACCTAGGAAAGTGGGACAGGCTGAGAGGCAGTTTGCTTTCTGCCCCAAAGAGGGCCTTGTTTCCATCCCTCGCTGTCTCTGAAGTCACCCCCTCCCACTTGGCTGTGAGAGGGCAGATGATCTCCTGCTGCTTGAAGAGCATATCCCTCATGCCTTTCCTGTAGGGATGGCAGAGTGCGGCTCTACCAATCAATCTTCCTCCTCCAATCCCAGATGTTCCTTAATCTTTCAACTTCCTCCACAAGCTCCACCACCAGGCTGAGCAGATCATCTACCTCTCACACCGCACAGAGTGCTGTCCTCCTATAGCAGTGACAGGGCCAGGCATTCTCCACAGCCTGATACCTGAACTGCAGCATGCACATTCATGCTTTCAGTCAGTTTTTAGAAGGATCTCACTGCTGTGTGGAGACCATGGTCACACCTGGATGTGTTGAAAAAGCAGCGACCTGTTAAGTGACCTGTGAAGTGTTAAGCCCCCTTCTATACAGCAAGGTGCCTTGTCCTGCCTGCTTGCCCTGCCTATGAAAACTGACATGCCGTGCCCTTCTGACGTGCCACATTCTGTTTGCCATCTTGTTTGCTGTGCTCCTGTCTCACTGTGCTCGCTAGGCTCTCCCTTTATTCATATGGGGAGTGGGTACCGCCAACACTCCTCATTCTGCCCACATAATTCAGAGCTGGCATACTGCTGGAGGCTGGAGGGGCTGCCTCACTCTCCCTCAGTTTCATAGAGCTTCTTAGATTTGTTTTTTTGCTGTGCATCCTCTAAGAATGGTCCTTTGTCATGAGCCTCTACTGCCAAGTTGACCTGCTCAGGACTGTATGCATACATCCATACATATAAATATATGTTTACAAATACAAAAAGTACATATGGAAATATTATGCGTCTGTGTTTAAAAACAAACCTTAACTTACCAAATGCTCTTAATACATCCCTTCTGCAAAATCTGTGGACATGTACAGGAACTTTTCAGTTTCTCAGAATGTAGACAAGCGTAACGAATTGTATAAGATTGTATTTTTGAAAAAAAAAAAAAAGTGAATATACATACTGATTTGCTGTATGTATACTTTCAGTGAGAATGAAATAGACATAGCAGTTGAAAAGAGATAAAACAGGAGATCAGTTACATGACAATGTTCATGAAATATTAGAAATTAATATTAGAAGTACAGGAAAGAATAGCCAATCTTTCCTCCACAGGTGTAATAGTATTTTTGCTTCTGTATTCTGCAAATATGTAAAATCAGTAAAATCTGAAGGCATGAAGTGTTATACATTATAACAATTATATAACAGTGTAACAACTAAATATTCTGTTGCTGTATGAAAAAAAAAAAAAAAAAAGCAAACCAAAAGCAAAAACAACAACAAAACAACAACAACAACAAAAAAAAACCCAGCATATCTAGTGAGAATGAAGAGACATGGAATACATAAAAGTACCAATTAACTTTAATGGCCATACTGAATAATGAGAGTATAGAAGAAATTAACTATTAAAAAAGTGTGAGAGATTATTTGACTTCAGGAGTAGCATGTCAGCTTGTAACAAAAGAAAATAACATATGATAATTTTGCAGTTTTATACTCTCTTTGCAAGATAGTGCCATACTTTTAAGGAATGACATATTCTGCCTTACAGTAAAATATGAAAGAATGTTAAGATTTCCATTTTTTTTTCGGAGAATAATAAGAAGGCTTAGAAAAAGATAAATAACTTTTCTTTGATAATTTTCATATATTTTTGTGAGGGCCAATCAAAATTGACTAAGTGGTATACTTAGTTTCATACATCAGAATAAGTACATCATACAGGCCATGTAAACTGTCATTATTTTTACATTCATGCACCTGATCAAGTACATAGAAAGAAGTATTAATGTAGATAGACAGAATTCCCATTCACTAGCTATATTTATGCTCAAATAAATCACAATGCCAGTCAAGGATTACACAGTATTATGCAACCAGTGATCAAGTTAGCAGATAAGGTTTAATTAAATTAAATTAATTAAAATCTTTAAAAGAGGTAGAAATTGTACTATTTTAAGGACAGCTGCTTTGATTCTGAATTTTTCATCAGATAGAATTCTGCATTGAAATAACTCAATTACAGGGAAAGCAGAAAAACTTTTATATTTCACTAGAATAAAACCAGCTTTTAATTATTATTATTGCATTATCAGGCAAGAGTTGAAACCTATTTTTTCTATATCAAGTTTAGATGAAAAGAAAAGAAAAGAAAAGAAAAGAAAAGAAAAGAAAAGAAAAGA
>NW_024962272.1:2125953-2134363 GCF_019238085.1 Lagopus leucura
AGAAAAGAAAAGAAAAGAAAAGAAAAGAAAAGAAAAGAAAAGAAAAGCAATCACTGGAACAAACTCTCATAGAAAGCCCCATCTCTGAAGGTTTTCTAGGTACAACTGCAGAAGGTGCTAGATAATCTCATCTAGGATCTCTTTTTACCATGAATAAATAGATAGTACGACTTTTAAAATTCCCTTCCAAGTTGGGCTGTTCTGTGGTTCTGTATCTGAGTTCATCACTTGTTTTTGCATTTACAAATTGAAGGAGTTAACTCAGTCATCAGGTGAAAATATTTCTGCTATGTTGGATATACAAAGGTTTGATCACCTTTGCAGGTTCTTAGATCACTTCATTTAAACATTGTTGATATCACTAGAAAGAAAGAAAAGGAGAAAGAGAGAGAAAGAGAGGAAGAGAGAGAGAAGGAAAGAAAGATATCTGAAGAAGACCTTGTATTTGAAATTACAAGAGAACAAGATCTTCAGTAATAAAAATTCTTCATCATAAGACCTCTAGCATAGTCTACTCTGATATATTTTTAATCACTTATTTATTTTTAATCACTTAATCTGAGAAGTTAGTGAGAGTTTGCTTCTTCCTTCTCTTTTATCTATAACTTCCTCACAGAAACTGATCTTTTTAACACCACCCTTTTGCAAATGAAAGCAACCTTAAAAATATGATGAAGTTTCTGTAAGACAACCTTTTTAGATGTAACAGTTCCGTGAAGGTGCAAAAGTAAAAAAGATAAGTCCAGAGTAAAAGTAGATTAATAATTCCTTCATGCATTACTTTCTCTATTATACTATTTTAAACTTCTGTAGTGTTGTAGTTACGATGATCCAAAGATTATTCATTTCCAAAAATGAAAGCATGGATACACTTGAGGTACTGAATTAACACATTGATATGATCAATGCAATGTGCATACAGTTGCATCCTTTCCACCAAAAAGAAAATTATAACCGAAGAAAATTCCAAGTATATGATTGATATGCAGAGGTATCTCTGGAATTTTTTCACCCATCATTACCAAACAATGTCATGTGTGATTTATGTGAAAAATTAAACAGAAATTGAAAATTATAAAAAATAATTTTCTAGCCTCAAGATTCAGACCTAGCTATATTCACAAGCACAAAAACTGCTATATTCATAGTGTGTTAGCCAGTCAACCTTATGTACACATGCATACTTCAAAGAATTAGTTTTAAAAATATCAAAAATAATTATTGAAACCATACAGAGATATATTTAAAAAAAAAAAAAAAAAAAAAAAAAAAAAAAGAAGAAGAAGAACTTACAGCATCACTAAGTTTTTCTAGCAACCCTCTTTATGCATGACTTTGATTTGTTTTTAGAAGGCATACTCTAATTAATTTGAGGACACCATTTTTTCTTTTTCTTTCCAGAGTTAAAGGTTGGAGAACCTGAATGCAACCTTATCCTGAAGGCCATGTCCATGTCTATTTACTGACAGAAAGGATTCAATTACAAAATATTAAATAGATACTGAAGATCAGAAACGAAGCAAAGGGGTCAAGGTGAACAACTATTCATAAAGATTATTATTTTAAGATATTAATATTCATAACCACAAGGAAATGTTTCTCATGAATACAAGCCAAGCCAGATCTGCAAGATATAGATGAAATATGTCAGCTTTTTAGTCATTTCCTTTGATTCTAATGACATACATTTGAAAGGGCAGAAGTGGTTGACTTTAATGCTGTTGTGTCCATAATGTGCATACTTAAAGTGACAAAAAGTGTCTCTCCTTTTTAGGCTAATGGGAACATAATAGACCTCTATAAACCCATTTTTCCCTCTTGCCCATTAGCAAAGGCCAGGATCACTAATGGGGCACATCAAATGAGCACTGACAAGTTAGTAGGAGATAAAATAAATTAAGGCCTGTATTGTGCCAAGAAAAAAGCTTAAGTATTCACCATTTATTTATTTATTGTTTCTTTATTTACCATTTATCTATTTTGGTATGTTTTGTTTGTTTGTTTGTCCATTTCCTTAAATTCTTTACTTGCATAAGTATCTAAGAAGACTTGTTTTAGGACATGAGGAAACACAGTCCAGTAGTGCCCGGAGAGGTTTAATTTTGATATTGGAAAAATTTCTTGTTGGAAAGTATAGTAAGTTATTGGAAAAGGCTAATCAGAGGGCAGAGTCTCCATCCTTGGAAGCATTTTGTCAAGAACAACTATTTTAGAGCCAGCTAAGCAAGAACTGGAGCAACCAATATCAAGATACAAGGGGACTTCAGGGGCTTTCTTTGCCAGCAAAAAATCAAGAAAGTGGATTGACCCTTCAGGAACTGGCAGCTTTCACAAGGGAGGCTGGCATGCATGGTCATTGCCATGGCAATGGAGACCACACCCACATCTCTAAAAGAAGCCTAAGGGTGGACAAACAGAGTGTGGCTGTCACCTATACCCATAGCGTTCTTCAGCAGCTGGAGTAGTAGTTCACACAGCAAGGCACTAAAGTTCTCTCAGCTTCAGAAACAAGAAACACTCATTCCAGGTGACCCTCAAAGCAGAATGGTGAGTAATTAGTGCTGAGCTAAGACTGCATTTCTGGCAGGGTGTTATGCACCACCTACCCCAAAAATGACCAGTGCCTCCACTCAGACAGAGCTGTTAAAGGAAGAAGCATCTGTGCAGTCTGTGATCTGTAGGAAGTTTCTGGACCTTTTTCCTGGTGTGGAGGTGTAAGACTTGCCTGGTAGAGGACCTCCTACTACAGCTGACTGGCCTGCAAGAAACAGTCAAAAAGCTGTGTGCTATCTGGGAGGCAGAAATAGAGTCAGCCTACAATGAAACCTGCATTGAATCCACAATCTGGAACCAAACAGCCCCAAACTCCCTCACTGGCATATCCTGTTGGAGGAAACCAGCAGTGCTAAGAAATGGCAAACTGCTACGAGAAAGACTAACAAGAGGAAAAGACTGCCTGAAAGCCTGAGGTGCCTCTACAAAACTGTAAAGAGATTCTACAGACTGAGAAAGGAAAAGAAACAGCAACAGGTAATTCATCAGAACTGAGTTAGGCAGCCAGATCTGCTCCCCAGTGCATAACAATTACCTCATCTAAGAAAAAGTGATAAGTGAAAGTGGTAGGTGATGATCTTCTGACCTGTTTGTCAGGGCACCCATTTGTTGCAATGACTCGCTATCTAGAGAGGTCTGCTGCTTTCCAGGGGTCAGAGCAAGAATGTGACAGGGAGGCAGCCAGAACCTTGTACGTCCCACAGACTATAACCCTCTGCTGTTGTTTCATGTAGGTACCAGTGACAAAGCTGTCAGCAACCCGAAGAATATCAAGAGAGACTGCAAACGAGCTGGAGCAGTAGTGGAAAACACAGGACCACAGGTAGTCTTCTCATCAATTCTCCAGGGTAGGGGAATGGAGAAGGAAAGGGCTGATAGAATTAAGTAAATCAGTAAATGGATAAGAGAGTGGTGTCATGAACAGGGCTTCAGCTATTTATTTATTGGAACTAGTCTTGAGGAATCTGGTCTTCTGAGGGAGGATGCATTTCATCTCTCAGAGAAAGAGAAGGCCATCTTTGGCAAAAAGTTTTCCAAATTAATCAGGAGGGATATAGTATAGAGTTGCCGAGGGACGGGATCCTCAAGCCATTCCACTTTGAGGCTGACGATGATGGTTATGGATGCTCTGGATTTGGAGTTGGCTCACAAGCTAGTAAGATGGCGTCTAAGGTGCAGGGTAAGGAAACTCCAATTGGTAAAGCTGCCTCAATGGGAGCCCAACTCAAATGCCTGTACACTAATGCACAAAGCATGAGGAACAAGCAAGAAGAGTTGCTGGAGTGCATGTGCTTAGAGGGCTATGATGTCATTAGTATCACTGAGATGTGGAGGGATGACACTCACAACTGGAATGTAGAAATACAGGATATAAACTCTATAGGAAAGACAAGCAGTGGAAAAGGGGATGGAGTGTTGCCCCCTACGTCAATGACCAGCTGGAATCCATAGAGCTCCATCTTAGGATAGATGAGCTGACAGAGGGCTTATGAGTTAGGGTTAAAGAGAAGGCAAGGGAAGGAAGCATCATAGTGGGTGTCTACTACAGGCTGCTTGCTCAGGAAGACTGAGTGGTGAGGCCCTTATAGGAGCATCTTCACATTCACAAAACATGGTCCTCATGGGAGATTTAAAGCACCCTGATATCTGTTGGGCAGACAACACACAGGACACCAGAAATTAAAGAGGTTCCTAGAATGTGTTGATGATAACCCCTTCTTTCAAATGGTGCAGGAACACATGAGAGAAGATGTGCAGGACCTTGTTCTTGCCAATGAGGAAAGGTTGGTGAGTATTGTGAATCTCAAGGGCTGCCTTAGCTACAGTGACTGTGAAATGGTAGAGTTCAAGATCTTCAGGGTGTCAAAGAAGGTGTATAGCAAGCAAACTTGCTACTATGGACTTCAAACTCTTCAGAGAACTACTTAGTGACACGGGATCAATCTCTGCAGGGAAAGGGGCCCAAGAATGTTGGTCAGTATTCAAGGACCATCTCCTCCAAGCCCAGAAGCAGTGCATACTGAGAAAAAGGAAAGCAGGCAAGAATGCCAGGAGGCCTCTGTGGATCAACAAGGAGTCCCTGGACTTAAGCACAAAAAGAAAGTCTATAAAGAGTGGAAGCAGAAATAGGTTACCTTAGAGGACAACAAAGAAGTTGTCTGAGCAGCCAGGGATCAGCTAGAAAAGCTAAAACCCAGACAGAATTAGATCTAGCCAGGGACATAAATGGGAGCAAGATGAAATTCTACAGGCATGTTACTGATGAAACGAAAGACAGGAAAATATGGGTTCTCTCTGGAAGAAAACTGGAGGCCTGGGTCAGAAGGAATATGAAGAAAGCTGAGGTGCTCACTGACATCACTGCTTGTTTACCTCAGTCTTCACTGGCTGCACAGAGCAACAAGAACTTGGAGAAAGAAGATCTGCATACTGTAAATAAAAATGAGGCTTGAGACTATCTAAAGAACCTGAAGGTGCACAAGTCCACGAGACCCAATGTTATCCATCCACAATTTCTGAAGGAATTGGGGGATGAAGTTGCCAAGCCACTATCCATCATACTTGAAAGGTCATTCCAGTCTGGTGATTGGAACATGGAAACATAACTCCCATTTTCAAGAAGGGAAAAAAGAAGATCCAGGCAACTATAAACCAGTCAGTCTCACCTCTGTGCCTGGCAAGATAATGGAAGAGATCCTCCTGAAGGTACTACTGAGGCACATGGAAAATAAAGACAAGGTAATTGGTGGTAACCAACATGGCTTCACCAAGGGCAAGTAATGCCTGACAAACCTGGTGATTTTTTAAGATGGAGTTTTAGCATCAGTGAATAAAGAAAGAGCAATTAACATCATCTTGTGCAAAGTGTTTGACACTGTCCCATGGGACATCCTGATCACTAAATTGGAAAAAACTGATCTGATGGACAGCCCACTCTCTGGATAAGTAATTGGCTGTATGGTTGCAGTCAGAGAGATGCAGTCAATGGCTCAGTATTTAAGGGGAGACCAGTGATGAGTGGTGTTCCTTGGGGGTTGGTGCTGGAACCCGTTTTATTTAATAACATGGACAGTGGGATTGAAAACACATTCAGTAAGCCTGCAGATGGCACCACGCCGAGTGCTGCAGCAAACACACTAGAGGGAAGGTGTGCTCCCAGAGGGACCTAGACAGGCTTGAGAGGTGGGCCCAGTCAACCTCATGAAGTTCAAAAAGGCCAATTGCAGTCATGCACCTGAGTTGGACAGTCCCAAGCACAGATACAGGTTGGGTGGAGAATGGCTTGAGAGCAGCTTGAGGAGAAGGATTTGGGAGTGGTGGTTGATGAAAGATTCAACATAAGCTGGTAATGTGCGCTTTCATCCCAGAAGCACAGAATGTATCCTGGGTTGCATCAAGAGAAATATGACCAGCAGTTGGAGGAACATGATTCTGCCCCCCTACTCTGCTCTCTTGAGACCTCACTTGGAGTACTGCTCCCAGTTCTGAGACCCCCAATTCAAGGACATCAAGCTGTTGGAGTGGGTCCAAAGGAAGGTCATGAAGATGATCAGAGGGCTGGAGCAGCTCCACTACAAGGACAATCTGAGAGAGCTTGGGCTCTACAGCCTAGAAAAGAGAAGGCTCTGAGGAGACCTCATACTGGCCTTTCAGTACCTGAAGGGGGACTACAGGAAAGCTGAGGAGTGACTTTTTATAAGGGCATGTAGTGACAGGATGAGGAGAAATGGTTTTAAATTGGAAGAGCGTAGATTTAGACCAGATATTACGAAGAAATTATTTACCGTGAGGCTGGTGAGATACTGGAACATGTTTCCCAGGGAGGCTGCAGTTGCCCCCTCTCTGGAATCGTTTCATACCAGGCTGGATGGGGCTTTGAGCAACGTGGTCTTGAAGGAGGTGGCCCTGTCTATAGGAGAGGGGTTGGAACTAGGTGATCTTAAATGTCCCTTTCAACCTAGACCATTCTATGATTTAAGATTTGTGTGGATAAGGCATTTAAAGATATCATTTAATAATTGACCTGATAGTTCTAGTTTGAGGGTTGGACTTGATGTTCTCATTCAACAAAAGGAAGTTGTCACTGCAGTCTGATTGTGATATTTACATGCAAGCTATGTCAGTCAAGGCTGATCAACCACAGTGTAGTTTTGGTGTGATACAAAGCCAAAGCCTTGTTGAGCTGATGGAGAGAATATTTTCCCTCCTTTGGCTGAAATTTAATTAATATTTAATCACTATAATTTTATTGCTACTTTTATCTGTGCAAGGGTATTGCAACAAATACTGGGATATGTTAATAATATCCCTTCTTTTCCCTGAAATCCCACATCTTGTCCACAGCTAAGTGATGGAAGACCAGAACATAGCATATATGTGTAAGGATTCAGTGCTAATTTAAAGAGTTAACAACTACCTGTCAATGAATGGAGATTAGCCTGCCTATCTGTAGAATATGGTGATGTATGGCGATGTACACCAAAGTAATGGATCACTGTAGTCTTTCAACTCAGACACCAGCTATGAAAGCTTAAAAGCATTATCTTCAAAAACAATAAACATCACCACCAACAAAAAATAACAACAGCTCTTTTTTGATATTTGAATCTTCTTTACTATTGTTCCATTGATTATGAAGCCATGCATACACAGCTATACGAGTGGTCAATGGTCATTGGTTGCACTTAGCGAGAAGGAAAATACAGCCTTATAAAGATGAATGTAGGTTAACAATAAGGATTTAAGAATCAGAGAGCTTGGTGATCATGTTAACTACTAAGTGAAATAGTTCCAGAAGATCACAGAATATGCTTCTTTGAGAAGAAAATCTGGTATATCTGATATCTGGTACTATGTTAAGGGAAAGGAATAATAAAAGGAAAGGAAAAATTGAAAAACAAAAAGGAAATAAGAATCAGAATGGGAACATTCTGAAGAGAAGGAAAAGGAAAGGAAATAGGAATGGAAATTACTTATAAATGACCAAAGGTGACATGCTTTGTGTGTGTGCATTTTGTTTTTTTTTTTTTGTTTTTGTAAATTGATTGACCAGCATTATCCTCTGCATTCAAAATAATGCAAAACAAATTGTGAAACTTATTTTTTATATTTGTAGGTTAGTGTTGTTAGCGGCATTTTCAATAATGCTCCATCTACATGACTTCTATTTTTACTGCTTTATCTTGTGAACATGAATTAACTTTTTGTGACTTTTACTAAAGACACTGTGACCTCCTATGTCCTACATAATATTTTTTGTGCTACAAAGATTATTTTTCATTTCATAATGTGTAAATCATTTAATTACTTCACGTATGTGTACTACTGTTATTCTTTAACAATCTTTACACTCTGTATTCTCTTTATATCCACTCATTCTTCAAGGTTTATACCATGGCTAGAAGAGTATAAACTAACATAACTATAACTTACTGTTCACAAATTCACTTATATGATATAGCAAAAGAAGCTGATAGATTTTTCTACCTTTTTAAAACATCACACCAAGATTGTATGTATTTCATAAGATAACTCATTAGTCAAGAAAAGGTTGCTGAAGGATTGTCAGTATCATACTGTTGTTATATAGCAACTGGGAACAAATGATCAAATGATGTAAAATCTCAGTTACAACAATCCAACAGCTGTTATGAAAGTCAAACAAACTTATACTAGAAAGGATTAAAATTATTTGAGATTACTTTGAATAGTTTTAATCATAGACATCATTATATACACAGAATAATGAAGATAATGAGATAAAGTATAAAATTCCACATAAAAATAAGAAGGAAGGAAGGAAGGAAGGAAGGAAGGAAGGAAGGAAGGAAGGAAGGAAGGAAGGAAGGAAGGAAGG
>NW_024962272.1:2134463-2149348 GCF_019238085.1 Lagopus leucura
GAAGGAAGGAAGGAAGGAAGGAAGGAAGGAAGGAAGGAAGGAAGGAAGGAAGGAAGGAAGGAAGGAAGGAAGGAAGGAAGGAAGGAAGGAAGGAAGGAAGGAAGGAAGGAAGGAAGGAAGGAAGGAAGGAAGAATATATGATTTTCCATTTCTAACACAGAAAAAGGTCAGCATAACAAGGCTTCTTTTTGCTAACAGCCGTGTTTTCTCTACTCTTTGAAATCCAAGTATCAATTAAAGTTGCAGCAGTTAAAAATTATCCATTAATTAGAGCTGGAAGCAAGCACCCATGAAATACAGGTGATAGCCATAAATCAAAACAATTATTCTGTCTAAAAAAGCAACGTGATCAAATGAGAGACTATCTACCAGCTGCTCATTTAATCTTAGTTTGCAGTGTTTTCTGTTCTGAGGAGACAGCTCTGTATGGAATGATGTTGAAATTTAACAAATATGCAACCCTCAAGGTTATTCCTTCAAAAATACACTCAGTTCTTATTCTTATTTTGAAGTAGGAAATTACATGAATAAAATTAGAACTTATGTAAGTTTCTGTAAGTTTTAGTGAAATAAGTTAACATAGTACCTTTCCTAAAATTGTTTCAATAAAATTTAGTTCTTAATGTTATGATGAAATCATCATTAGAAAGAATCACAAGCTACATGTAATAAACACCAGTATAAAAGAGAAAAAAATAACGAGATAATTTGTAGGTTTTCAAGAGTCCTACACTTAAATGGAGAGAAACATAAATAGAAAAACTAGAAAGAGAAAGGGACATATGTTGTTTATCGCTCTACCTTAAAAGCTACGCTTATCATAGAAGGACAATCAGTGATATAACTCAGATTCTCCTATCCCATACATTTTATTCAACAACTGCCCATCTGCATGTTAAAATAATTTATTTATTGTGGTTTAATAAATAATAATTAAAATATTCCAAGAATTTCTCAAATATCTGTTTCCTAGTAAAATATGCATGGTTAAATAAGAATTTCTTGCAAATAAATGAGATGGTCTTAGGGGTATTTAGCAGTACATTATTCAGCTCCATGAGTAGAGTAAATAGAAGCCAGGCATATTTGTACAGAGATTTTGCTAATTATTATACTCCATAGTTTTCTTGCTCACTTCTACATATCTTCTACAGCAGAGAGAGATGATTATTGCTCTTATGCTCATGATGCTTTCTCTTCCCTCTTATCCTTTATAAGAATGATGAAACTGAAAACCTCTGTTACATGTAAGAAAACTGGCGCAATACCATGTATTACTATCTTTAAGAAGTATTCTATCATAAAACAATAAAAACTTAATATAATATATATATTTTTTTTTTACTCAGCAGCATACTATGGTAACACTTTCTTAGAGCAATGGTCAGCCTCTGATCAGCACTATTAGCTAGAGTCACTGGACACGTTTTTGAAAGGAGTGAAAGAATTTTAGAATTTTCTTGATGGTGCAACTAAGAATTTGAGTAAGTCACATAACTGATTTAATAACAACAAAGATTTAAACAGATGAGAATTTAAATACTCTTTGAAAATAAATAATAAGAAAATCACTGGTAAACATTTGATTGTAGTGTAAATAATTCTCTTTTTTTATATATATTCACAGAACCAGCTGTCTTTTTTTCAGGTGTGTATTAAAAAATGGTAGAATGCCAGATTATTGCCATTAATTAGATTACTTTCTAACTATAAGCAAGCAAAATCATACCATTTTTAATCAAAAGATAGTGAATAACATTCTAAATTTCTGCTAGAAATCACAGATATAAAACCACTCAATATAATCAATCCAAGAGCAAAATCACACCAGTTTATGCATTGTTTCCGGTTTTCTGTATTAATATTTCATTTACTAGAATTATATTCTATGTCATGTGCTTAATAAGCACGTGTGTTGGTCAAAAGTAAAAGCTTTTAAAAATAACAGTTATCACTTGAAAATCAGACTTCCCATCAGATGGGATGTGTAAATACAGAAGAGTGATAGTGACTAAGAGGGGAAGAGACAGAGATGAAACTCTAAATAACAGCATTTTATCACTTTTCTTCCTCACAGGAATCAACTTGAACATCTATTTTTTATGCTACATGGAGTCTTTTGAAAAAAGCTGAAAATCTATCTTATGTATTCAGCTGTATCTTAGGTAATAACTGCTCAGTAAACATTCATACAAATGCATATAGTGGGTAATATTTCATAATGGCTTCTTCAGTGTTACTGTCCATTGTTTAATGCCAAACTACTGTAAATAAGTTTTCAACTGAGTTTGGATATATATAGTTAGCTATTTTACTATTAATTAATAATCAAAATTAATTTACTTAGGTAGGGAAATAGGAGTAGAGGAACCAACATTTGGAAATGTATTATTTCAACTTAAGACAAAAATGTTGGAGGTTAGTTCAGAAAAAGCAAAAAACTCCTGTATTTCCCTCCCTGTATTGCTATATATACTGTGTCTGCAAAGATAAGGTTCATGACCTCCTGAGGAACCTGGACATCCACATGTTTATGAATCCCACTTAGTTTGGGATTAGCTGATGTAGTCACCAGTTAACTCTCAATGATATTTGAAAAGTTGTAGCTATTGGAGGAAGTCCCTTTTGACTGAAAAAAAAGGCAACATCATATCCATTTTTCAAAAAGGTCGAAAGAATGATCCCAGGAGCTAATGACCTGTCAGTCTCACCTCTGTGCTAGGAAAGGTCATAGAACAGATCCTCCTGAAACATCAGGAATACCACAGGTAAGAGATACAGGAGAATAAGCATGGCTTCACCATTCAGAGAGGTGATCAATGGCTCTGTGTCTGGATGGAGATCAGTGATCACTGATCACTGTTGGGGCTCATGCTCTTTAATATCTTCATCAGGTTATAGTGACAGTGGGATTAAGTGCACCCTTAGCAAGTTTGTTAATGACACCAAGCTGTGGATTGCAGTCAACACACCAGAGGGAGGGGATGCCATACAAAGAGACCTAGACTGGCATGAGCAATGAGCCCAAGAGTACCTCATGAGATACAACAAAACCAAACACAATATCCTGCATCTTGGTCTAGGCAACATCCACTACTAATACAATCTGGGGGATGTAAGGATTGAGTGTAGCCCTGATGAAAAGGACCTGGTGGATGGGAAGCTGGACATGAGCCAGCAATGTACCCTCACAGCTTAAAAAGCCAACCATATCCTAGGCTTCTTCCAAAAGAAGCATGGCCAGTAGGTCTACGGAGGTGAATCTTCCTCTCTGTGCTGGTGAGATCTCACCAGGAGTACTACTACATCCAGATGTGGAGTCCTCAGTACAGGAGAGACATAGATCTGTTGGAGCATGTCCAGAGGAGGGATTCCTTCTTACACCTCTGAAATGTGTTTAACTTTCTGAAATGTTTGTTCATAGGCAAGGATTCTGTTATAACATAAAAGATATAAAAATAAATAAATTTGCAAGATAAGTTTCTAGATCTTTGTCATTGTCAATTCTGATTATATGTTGCAATCTTTCATTGTTACAGAAGACATGAGAACAGAAGAGCTTCTGAAATCTGATTTTCTCTATTGATTGTATAACTATAATGATTTAATCTGCAGCAAGTATCAACATTAATGTTTTCCCAGAGTGTGTCAAACCTTCTCTACCTTTCTTTTGCTTGAGATTTGAGTTGTGCTACCTGCTCTGATTTTTTTGCTTTGGTTTGTTTGTGTTTGTTTTTGTTTCTTTGTTACTGGTTCAAGAATGATTAGAAAATTAAGCAGATATTTATTTATTTATTTATTTTCTGGTTTTAGTATGATAATTGGAAGTGTAGAAATGTCTTTGTCTGCTTATGTCTGCTGTCATGGAAGGAAGAAGTAAATATATTAATTTAGATGTAGCTCTTTAAATAATATAAAATTAATCAAAATATGCCAAAAATTCAGTACTATAGTAAAAGACCAAGTGATAGAGCTTTAATAGTAAAAAATAGAAAGAAAAACTGATAAGTTACTCTAAATCAAGGAAATTATAATGAGCTATTTTGATTTATGATCTTCATTTTCATTTCACATAAGTAATCTATCTTAATACAAACACAAAGACTTGCCTCTGCTTTATTAAGTAATATATTTCACATTCCATAGTTTTAAAATGGAGAAGAAAGAAAAAAAACATATTTGGGTAATGTAGCAGATCATTTGCTTCAGATTAGCACAAGGTGAAATTTAAACAACTTTCAAAGATACGAAGATTTTGCTATTGCTTTTCCTCTGTGTTTCACTTCAGCTTCAATGTTAGTTTTCATGCTGAAAAGTTCTAACCAAGAAAAACAGCAAGGAATGTTATAAACATGCCATAATAGAACTATTACTTTTTGAACTTTAAAATTGAAATTATCAAAGTGATGATTTCAAGTTGATTCTATCAGAATTCATGAGAGTTTGTATTCACAAGAGGCTTGTCATTCTATTAACTGTGTATGTAGAAATTCCATTTTCTCTTCAAGACTTTTTTTTTTTCTAAAATTTGTGTTACATGCATAAAATAAACCTCCCATTGAAAAAAGAATGGCTAAAAGCTATTTACACACTGAAGTACACAAAACCAATTTCCATTCCAAAAAACAACTGTCCTTTAATGTTTTATATGTCAGATTGTTATATAGGTTGCACAGAAAGTAATGTCTTCTATTTATTTCCATGAAAAATAAAACAGACACAAAGAGCTCAATAACACTCAGATACAAAGCACTATACAAAGACAAAAATAACACTCAGATACAAAGCACTAATTGTTAATATAGTCACCACCATCACCATCACCATTAGCTATGCATTTTCACCCATGATAAACAAGAGCCTGCATGCTGCACTCATAAAAATTTTCATGGCCATCCGGAATGTGACTTGTCTTTCATGTACCTTTTGCCACAGCTGAATTGTATCACACACTGTAGGATTTAGAATTGACATTTTTATTTTGCATAACTTCTCATAATGAGATAAATTAATTTAACATTCAGTAGCTCACAGCTGAAAAAGAACACAGTTTTAGATAATTTATTAGAAAGTGTAAGAGCAGTGTTTATTATGAACACTTCAAGTACTCATAGTTTTGCCAACACTTCAAAGCCCGAAATATGGACGCCTTTTGCCTACCCACATATCTCACAAAAACTGTATCTCACTGTACACATAACAGATATCACTAGAACAAATCTAAATAACAGTCATGGGATTCTTTAGAAAGTATTACACCCACTGTGAGAACAATTTGGAACAACTGTTAAAAAAAATATATTCTTTATATGTCAACTATTTATCAAGACTTTCAATACCAATTGTATTTTATCTAAAATATCAGAAATTATATTTTAGTAAGATGGGAAAAAAAAAGTCTTATCAAATTAGATACTACTTTATAGATGGGAATGAATAACCATGATAACTAATACTAGTATGTGCAGTAATGGCACAAAGCTACATCAATAAAGTTTACAACTAGATTTCTTTACCATGCAAATTGTCAAACATTGGAACAGGCTTCGTTGTCTGTCAGTGTTCAAGAAATATTTGGATAATGCTCTTAAAATATAATTTTACTTTTGGGCAGGAAATTAGATTTGAGAATCTATACAGTTTTCTACTAAGTGAACTATTCATTATTCTACTCCACTCTGCTCTTCTCTATTCCAAAATCTTTTCAACAGCTGTGACAGATACAACTTATTTTTCAGTTGGGCCTTAGAAAGAATAGCTCCAGAAGAGCTATACACAGCTGATTTTTTTTTTATTTTGAACATGTGAGATTATTTATTTATTTATTTATTTATTGTTAACTATGGCCAGAATTCATGCAGCAATTGTTTCTGGAATTGATTCTGGTTTGCAGCAGTAAAAAAAAAAAAAAAAAAAAAAAAAGACCTTTTATTTTATTTTATTTTATTTTATTTTATTTTATTTTTTGTTGCTGTCGTGATCATTGCTCTTGCTCAATTTTCTTCCTATTTCCCAGTGTTTAATGTTTTCCTTAAGTAGAAATAACTGAAGTAGTATTTAGGGAAATGCATAAACATTATTCTTTTTCTGGATATTTAATTATTTTAGTAGCAGAAGCTGTCCTTTTAAGCAGATAAGATTTTAAAATTCTTTGTATAGAGAAGGATAAAATCTTAAGTCAACTAGTGAGATTTTTGTCTGAATAAAATGGAAGGATTTTCTCTTTTCTCCAGTGGAAGAATTCCTGTGAAGGTAATAATCACCAGAGACTGGAATAATAACAATAACAAAAATATCTTAAAATGCCATTCAGTTTTGCTAAAAAGTGAATATGTGCAAAACTAGAAATGGTAAATTCTTCAGACCACTAATTCTTATGCTTGCTAACACATTGTTGGAGATCGCTGCCTACCTGAGGCCTTCCAATGGTAAGCAGCTCTTTCTTCATTTCTGCATCTGTGGCTGCTGCATTTGGGCTCATTCTCATTTGCTGTAGCCAAAGACTTTGCCATCCCAGTATTATCACAATATTTTCCACCCATTAGATCATTACAGACATTATTTGTCAGTTCTGAAAATTCAGCTGAGTATCCCTGAAAAAAGGCATCAGTATCCCTCATTTGTAGTTTAGCATTAATTTTACAAGCAACAAGGACAAGGGCCAGAGAGTGGCTACAGAAATACATAGGATAAAAGTGAGGCCTTATTTTTTATTCTGTCAGTTTTGCAAAGATTATATTAATTTAAATTAAATTCTAATAAAAGCACCACGTGTCTGTTCTTTTCCATAGGACATCACGCTTGCCAATAATTTGGAAACAAACAAACAAACAAACACAAATAAAAAACAGTAGTCTACAGGCTAGGAGTTGTCAGATAAATAAATTCAGTCTGAATAGTGTTTCAAGCCAGAGCGCTTCTGGAAGTTTTTACCTGAACACACATAGAAGGTATCATCAAAATAGAAAACTAGGAAATTATTGGCCAGGATTTGAATTACAAAGTGGGGTGTGGGGTTCAAGAACAAGATCATGAGATCATAGTGTAGAGAACTGGCTGAAAAATATCCATAAATTACAGTAGGTAAATGATAACCATGTTCTTTTTCATGTTCTCTACAATGAATTTTTCAAGTAGGAACTACACGTGGCCCATTCATGCAGTTTATTGTGTTGAGTTCTTCCTTATACTAGAATCTCTGCTGAAGTGAGATTTGTCTCTTTTGGACTCTTTTAGAACTAATAGACTCAGGCTGCTACCGCATAAGCAAAACAAGGAAAAATATCCTTTATAATACAAGGGGAAATGACTAGAGACCTATTACACCACTTGACAGAACTAAGTTCTGTACCCAGATAGGATCTACGCAGTGATACTGAAAAAGCTGATGAGAGTGCTCAACAATAATTTACCAGCCACCCTGACCAGCAAGGGAAATTCCAGATGACTAAATGTTAGCTAAGTTAGCAATTAAGAGCAGGAAGAAGGACATGGGAAATTACAGACCTGCTAATCTGACCTCAGTGCCAGGAAAGACTATGGAACCAAGCATCTTGACTGGTCCATCACATAATATATACTGAAAAATCAAGTTACTAAATCCAGTCATTATGTCAGTAATGGTTTTATGATTTTTGGTTATTGGTATTCCACATCTTAACATCATGCAGTGCATTGAAAGTTAAAGAGTTAGTACTCAGTTCCAGGTAACTGTCCCAGAAGAGAAGAAAAACTGCATCTCCCAGTGAATTGTTCGCTGTTCTGTTACTGTTTCTGCTCAATGGGAAAGATAAAAAGTGTTTGCAGATAAAAAGACCCTCCTTTTTTTTTTTTACCGTCTGGCTCATGTCTGTTGCAAGCGCCATATAGTCTCAGCTTACTTAGAGTAAGGCCTTTGGTTTTTGGACACTCATTTTATTTACTATCTTCAATTCCTATCATATTGCATTATATTGTATTATAGTGCATTCTTATCTTGCATTCCAATATTTTATTTAGTAAATTAGTTTGTTTCTCCTCAGTTTATTGACACAGATTTATTTTTAGGCCCACCTTCTTACCCTTTCCCCTTTTTCGTTTCCTGGGACATGGGTCTGTGGGTCCCCCTGCCCTGCTAGTCAGGGAAGCTGGCCAAACCAGCCTGTAAAACACTGACAATGGGCTTATGAAAGGCAAGTGCTGCTTGACTAATTTGATTTCCTTCTATGGCAAGATGAGACGCTCAGTGCATGTTGGAAAGGTTTTGCGTTTTGTTCACTTAGACTTCAATAAAACACTCAATACAATTTCCTCTAGCATTCTCCCTGAGAAATTTTGAGCTCATGGCTTCAATGTACTTTCACCAAAAACTGGCATGTTGGCTGTGCCCAAAGGGTCACTGTGAATTAAGTTCAATTGGCAGCAGGTCACATGTAGTGTTTGTTAGGACTTGGTCTTATGATTGGTATTGTTTAATAGTTTTTTCAGTGATCTAGATAAAGGGATCAAGTCCTCCCTCAGTAAGCTTACAGACAATATCAAGTTGAGTGGAATTATTGATCTACATGAGAGTAGGAAGGCTCCAAAAAGTAATTTGAAAAGCTAGATCAGTGAACCAAATCTAATCACATTACACTCAGGAAATCTAAATGTTGGGTTTAGCACTTGGGTCATAACGACTTAGTACAAACAGCCTTTTCTCTGGGCTGGTGGGCCTATGGGCCTGGTGTCCCCCCATAGCAGACACAGATCTAGAAATAACTCTATGACATCACTGAAAAGCGACAAAGGCACAAGGACTGGGAAACAAGAATGACAAGGAATGGCCTTGTGGAAACTGAGTTAGTTTAGTCTAGAGAAAAGCATACTGAAAATAGACCTCATCACCTTCTATCACAACTTGAAACAAATTGCATTGAAAAGGATGTCAGTTTCCTTTGTCAAATGACAAGTGAGAAGCAGACTCCGGTTGCTCCAGAGAAAGTTTAGATTGGCTAACAGGATAAATTTGTTCATGGAGGGCTTGGTAAAGCATTGGAGTAAGCTGCCCAAGGAAGTGGTCAAGTTGCCATCTCTGAAGGTATTTAAGATACGTGCAGATATTTCCCTTAGGGGCATAACATAGGAGTGGATTTGGCAAGGATAGGTTGATGGTTTGACTTGATAATCTTAACAGTCTTTTCCAGCATAAATAATTCAATGATTCTACGATTTCATAAAAATATCTTCCTATATTTTATTTTCTAAAGGCTACTCTCCTCTGCCACCTGGTAACTGAAAGAATCAAAGTGTAGGTATTTTGTACCAACTCCTTAATAATGATGTTATCATTAAGCTTAATTAATAAATTATAATAAAGAAGAATAAAGTGTTCAAATATATTGATGGGACACAGCATCATTTTAGAATTACCTGCATTAATAAGATCTGCATTAAAGTTAAAAAAAGAAATTGCTATTTTTTCTGTTTGTATGAATTTGCATACATATAATTATATTCACACAGATACTTTATTCAAACATACATCAATTGTTATATATATTCTCCTATGTATAGTGAAAGCTACTATTTTATTAAAATGATTTTTATTTTTCCTATTATTTGTGTTTCAGTTATAAAATCATAATTGCAATCTATAGTATATATGTATATTTCTATAAGAATCAAGATAACATTAATTTTATGTTGTTCTACACAATATCTTTATACATTCAATATATTGAATTGTCAGAGCAACAATGCATTTCATATGTGCTTTTACATTTATATTTATACATGCACGCATATTTATATATTTGGTCAGTGTTGTGAATCAAAGATGGAATGGAGGATTGCAATGGGAATAGAAGGCAGCAACCAAACAGTCAGATCTAATGGCAAAGTTTTTCTTTAGTTGCACATAAAGTAAGGATAATTACTACTTACTCTTATGTATTCACAAGTAACAGAAAATCTAGTTGATGATTGAAAGAACAAGACTATTTGCCTTGCAGTTGTTGGAAGCAATCACTCATATAATGATGAATCATTTCTTTTGTATTATTACACAATTCATTGATAAGAAAGAGATAAGAACATATGAACTGCTTGGTAATGCCATCTATAACACTCCCACAGGACAGAACATATTTAGGAGACATCCTTTCTTCCCCTCCAAAAAAATCCAAACAAAATACCAAAACAACAACAACAACAACAACAAAAAAAAAAAAAAAAAAAAAACACATATAAAAACTGATAATGAATGCAGCTATTTGCAGAAACAAGAGTTCTTTTTTTTTTGTTTATTTTATTTTCTTTAGATAAATATTCAATTGTTATAGGTGCAAGAAATTGCAGCTTCATGAAGACAGAGTGAAAAAAAAACACGCGTTCTGAATTTTGATACTCTGGTCACTGCAATTCTATGATATTAATATATTGAGTAAACATATTTACTGTAAGCCGTGTGGAAAAATTAGATGGTGATAAGGAAAGATAGCACTGAAAATTAATTAACTGAACTTTTAAAAACCATTCTGAGACAAGGGGTTAGCCTCACTGTACTAGGAACAGATGTTCTAAACCAGGTGAGTTCAGTGAAAGCTATTAAAAATTCCAAACCCTAACTTATTAATTCCTACTTGCTGTGATCTATAGTGTTTTCCTATGTTTGTTGTGGAAGTTAAAACATAGTAGACACAAAACTCTTTGGTATACATGGTACTATGAATTAATACACAAAATAAATTAGAGTAAAGCATAAAAAAATGTTACTAGCACATTTTGGTATTTTATTTTTCTAAGAAAAATTAACATACTAATAAGCCAGCCTCGGTCAGGGTCTTGTGCCATTATGCAGATACGCCCTTTGAAATGTTGCTTTAATACTTGAACCTAACTTCCAGACACTCCCAAACTTTAGTATCTTTATCTCAATTTGGACTCAATTTAGAGTCGACCAATGCAAAATATCAGAAATAAACACAAAAAATTAAATCTCAACAGAAACACGTAGCTACGTTCTGAACTTTAAGCACTGTAAAGAAGAGCAGTAAAATAGCCAGTACAGCAACATTACTACAATGTTGTTGCGACAGAATTGAGTCTTAAATCCTCTCTTAAATTAGATCTGCAAATAGGGCTGTGTGAGGTTAGAATACACGCAAATTATATTTATCTCTACTGAGACTCTACTTTTTTTCTTCAAAGGGCAGAATGTCAATTGTCATTATGTAATTAGTGTATTACAGATCAGCAATTCTTTTAAAAGCAGAGCAAAAGCAGGATATTGCATATTTCTGTGAAGTTTCAGACTTTTCAAACACAGAAGCAGCAGGTGGCAGAAATTGAAGCTCAAACGTAAGGAAAAATATGAGGCCACACACTTTTCTACTCTGACTCTGAATAAGATATTGAGAATGATGGGAAATTAAAACAATTAAAACCATCCCAACTCCTAAGTGACCCCAAGTTATAGAGTGATGTTTCACTTGCATTTAATTCACATATTTCTCAACATTTTCATTAGCATCTTACTGCATTATTTCTCCAAAGAATTATGCTATATTCAGCCATTAGTATGAAAAGAGTTATACGCTTGGTGTTGGGGCTGCTTACAACTGATTTTAGACTACTGAGTTAATGCATCAGAATTATGTTCTTTAGAATACAGTTGCAACATCGCTGCCCCAGGCACAAGAAGTGATATAAGTACTGCCTTTATATTCTTATCCAGAAGTAATGATTCCTTTCTCTGTGACACTGTAAGTGCCCTTGATCTACTGCGCATAAGTTGAATCAGTAGAATTGTTGAAATGATCTTATGCAGAACAAAAACAAATGTTTCCACCCTCAGAGTTTCTCCCTCCCTGAACTACAGAGTACTAGGAGTATTCTCATCTCATTCTTGGCAGAATCAGTAGACTTTCTGATATCTTTGCAAAAAATTCTTTGAGGCTTAAAACTAAATGTCTTATTCAAGAAAGAAATGGGGAAATCATACAAATGTGAAGAAAAAGACAGACCGATTGGAATTGTGCAACAGGAAAGAACACATAGTAGGAGTTAATACTTTCACTGAAAGCTCACTTCATTAGTTTCCATCGCTGCAACTGTACAGACTTTATGATCTGTCAAAAACCTTAAGTTTCTGGTCTGTGATTGAAAATAGGTACTTGGATTACCCTTACGGTGTGTCTAGAATTGTGAACAACCTGTTGTAATTGTGATAACCTGTTGTAGATCTGTTCATATATGTGCCATTCATCATATGCAATCCTAGGTAGCTTTATTTAGGCTCCCACAGAATACGTAAAAGGAAAATTTCAGTCACACATTTAGGAAAGTTATAAGTGTAATATGGAAGTAAATGAAGAAAAGTTTTAGTCAAATGCCTTATTACATTTGAGTCACTATTCAGAAAATAGCTCTTGTTTGAGCGCAAAAAAACTGAGAAAACCAAAAAGCAATTAATGTCTACATAATTTGAAGTTTTCCTCTGACATTCACTTCCATGTAGTCAATCACAAACAGACATCAGAAAGTTGGAAGTTAAAAAACTCCAAGCCTTCTTTGCTGCCAGAGGTTTTGCTGATGCTGTTAGCTTTCCCAAATTCTTCATTTTTCCCACTAAACCATGTCCCTTAGTACAACATTGTAAGACATTATTTTTTTACATCATTGTCTCAAAGCTTGCTGGGGACACAGATGAACAAGTCCAAGCAAAACCTGGGCAAGGGTGAGAAATCTTTTGTCTGGAGAACACTGATGAACAAGTCCTGGGAAAGGATTGCAAAATCCTTTGTCTGGGGAACACAGATTGACAAGGTCAGGAGCAACGAGAGAGAGATAAGTCACAGATTAATGGCCAGGAAGCAGTCTTTTGTGTGGGCTTATCTTGAGGAAGATGGCCATCTCAGGAGGTGCTGCCCATGACTCTTACCCAAGCACCCAGGAATGCCAAATGAAGAAAGATAAAAAAATGAAGAAAGATAAAAAGGAGAAAAAACCTTGAGGTTTAGGTGTTTCTGGCAACAGATTCCTCATGAAGAAGAAGAGGTTTCTGACATGAGAAACCTCATGACCTGCCCCTCTCCCTCCTGGACTGGCTCTGCAACTTCTTGCTGCTACTTGCTTGCTGCCTAAGGCTGGCCATGCTGCTGTTGCTCTCCCCTGAAAATGTCTGCCATCAAATTCCTCACTATGGAATGCCTGCATGCTGACGGACTCTCCTGGGCCTGCTAGCTGAATCCTGCTGCTTCCTCCTGGACTTACTCTGCAGCTACCTGCTTGCTGTCCAAGGATGGCAGTGCTGCTGCTGCTCTCCCCATGCACTTTTGCCTTGGACCGCCAGAACGATGTGCAATGGGACCGCTGCTGGATCCATGGTGACTATCTCTGCTTTACACAATTCTTGCTTCTTTCCTATCTTTTCTATCATCCTCCTTCCCTTCCCCATCATTCCTAATTCATAACAGCCACCCTCCTTCCCTTCCCCGTCACCCTAATTCATCATAGTCACTGCCCTTCCCTTCCCCATCTCCCTGATTAGGATTTATAATAAACTGCTTGGACCAACATTTGAACTGTTGTTTCTTAATCTCATGCTGGGTATACAGATATCAAAGAATGTCCTTTGAAAAATATTAATTAATTGAAATTAATAATATTACATAGTGAGACTATTAAAGCTGTATTTTTTTTTCTCAAAAAGAATGTGCAAGATTACCTAATAATTTTAAGTTGCATAGCTAAAATAAATATGACATTATCTATTGAAAAAACAGCAAAAAATGAAAACATCACGATGAACTCTATCCTCAATACTTTCAATGCCAGCATCTGTCCATCATGAAAACTGTCCCATGTGTTATATTTCTCCTGCTATTTAAATATTCCTTAGTTTTCTAATTAGATCTACTATCAAAATGCTGTGTAATGTGGTTATCTCTAACACTCTTCTTTTAAGACCCAAATATATTCACAGTTGTTTTTTGGTGGTGGTGGTGGTGTTTCTTTTTTACAACTCTGGTTGTCTGAAGAAATATATTTACATTAACTAAAAGATCTCCTTCACTGCTCCAGGAAATAAAATCTAACATTTTAGCTCTTGGGCTTTTAAGTCATTAAGGGAATTTTCATGTTCAGTATCCTGTAACAGATTCAGTCTTGCATAATTCAAAAAAATTTCGCACCACTTATGGTAAATAGTCCATGAAAGAATGCTTATTTTTCTTATCTATACTTTTCCTTCTTCATTGTTGATTTTTTAAACCAGTTTTATCATTCTTTTTCCTCAATTAACACTAAAAGGAGAAGTGATAGCAGTTTGTTATAATCGTAAAGCTTCTGAAAACTAAATTTATCTACCAAGTTTTCCTGCTCATGTTTTATTTTCATGCTGTCTAACTAACACCATTCTCTACAAAAATACAGGTGAAGAACTTTTGCAGTCACAAAGAGTTTGTCAAGCTGGAAGCTTTGGATGTGGATCCTGTTGATAGTTATTTACAGTGAATGCTGTTCTGAAGAATTGCTAATTAGAAATTACTGGGTAAGATTCAAAATGAAAATTTAAGCCTGAGTGGGAAGAAAACATTTAGAAGAGCATACAGGAAAAAAAAAAGAAGTATGTGAAGTCTGGTAAAAAAAAAAAGAAAAAAGAAAATACAAACAAACAAACAAACAACAACAACAAAACAGATATAAAAGATAGTACATTAAAGATAAGTTAGTCAGCCTAATAACTAACTTTTTTTTTTTGGTGGGGGGTGGGGGGGAAGGGGAGGGTGAGGTAGGTGGAGGAAGGCTGCATAAGTTTCAAAAAAAAAAAAGTTAAAAGCAAATTGGGAATTATTTAGAGTTAAGAATTAAAAATAATGCAGAGCAATTGAATGCTGAGTAGTGTAATTCAGTTTCAGAAGCAA
>NW_024962272.1:2149448-2192288 GCF_019238085.1 Lagopus leucura
CCCCCCCCCCTCTTCCCTGAGTTAATCTTGTATATATTTAAGTGGAGTTTTCTGGAATATAAATTTTATGCATAATTCCTCACTCAAACTTAAATGACTAGACAAAACATGTGAAGAGAAATAAGCATTGTGTTATCAAGATGCTAATATTTTAGGAGAGTCTGTTGAAAAACTGCAGAAAAAAATTAAATTTTCAGACTGAAACAAGTGGGAAAAAATATCTTATTAAGTGTACTCTAAATGCCTCTCAGTTTTGTACAATTGAATTCCACCACTATAATTTGTGTAAACATCTAAAAGATTTTCTAGAACATAAATGTCATTAAAAGAAAAGGAAAGAGAAAGAAACTGAAAATAAGATGACTGCAGACCAACTAGTTGTAATGAAGTATGCTTGGAAATTTTCTAAAGCACTCAGAGAAACACCTGGAAAAACAGTTTTATTTAGGATTGCAATTTAGGCAGGGGATCTCCTGCTTAATTACACAGCATCCTTTGAAAATATTTCTGTTATGATAGATAAGAGAAATTCTCTACATCCTGTAAAATTACTATACTAAAATGCATTTGAAAAAGTTTCATGTAGGAGATGACTGGATATCATAAATGCTTCCTCATGCAAGTTAAATATCTTCCTCATTTTTTAATCTTACAAATGTAAGATTATGTAAGGAAAAACTGAGTTCTTCTCAGTGACTTTTGCTACTCTCCAGTGTCGAACAGATAAAAATGAAGACACTATCCCAGCAGAAGTCTGTATTTTCTATTTTTCTTTTCAGAAATAGCTAAATTGTCTCTTAAAGAAAAACAGATACCAGAATTAAAGAAAACATTTCATTAGCAGTCTCTGTGAGTCTCATGATATTACCTCATCTTTTATATCCTTATTTTCTAATGAGTTCTGAGGCAAAATGCATCTCTTGTATTCATTTCTTCAAAGTTTGATAAGCTTAGCTAGGCCATAAAAGTAATAGAACAATTCTTTAACTGCCTCCATTTCATATGGGCTTTCTTAACAATGAGGGAACTGCAGAACTAAGAGTTTCTGTATAATGTTCTCTTAAATTAGTCCCTAAATTCTGTTTCAGATCATGAGCAATCCATATTAGGAGTTATGGATTTCCTAAACACCTAATAACAAACAAAAAAACAATGTTTGTAGAAGAGAAAAATTTAAGTCTTAACCTTTTCATTTGTTTTTTTTTTAAATGTATAGGCATTATGTCCCTCATTCTCTCTTTATTTTATTAAAAGATCTCAACCTTGCTGTTGATTACAGTAAAAAAAAATCATCTTTTAACAAAATTACAGTGTTTGGGGAAATCTGTGGTCAATGCAGTTACTCAACCTGGTGGCCAGCCACAAGCGGTGTCCTCCAGGGCTTGGTAGTAGGGCCACTTCTATTTAACATCTTCATTAATGATCTTGATAAGGGTATTGAGTGCATTTTCAGTAAGTTTGTAAATGACATCAATTTGGGAGGGAGTCTTGATCTGCCTGGAGGGAGAAAGGCACTACGAAGGAACCTAGACTGGATTGATGGACCAGGATTAACTGCATGAGTTTCAATAGGGCCAAGTGCTGGATCCTAAATTTTGGTCACAACAACCCCAGACACCCTGCAGGCTTGGGTAGAAGTGGCTGGAAAGCTGCCTGACGGAAAGAGACTTTGGTGTACTGATGGACAGTCGGCTGAACGTGAGCCAGCAGTGTGCCAATGAAAAAAATGTTATTTACTTTGGAATAGGAAATCATTCTGTTGAGTGAACACACATTAGTTATATCTATGGAATAATGTTAACGTCACTCTTTGTTATTTTTTTTAATAATGATCAATTAGTAAGAAATTCAAAACTGAAAAGACTACTCCACCTCACTTTGAGTAGAAGTGCTTGAAATATCAAACCAATTTCATGAAGGAGTAGAACATGCCAGAATGATTATGAAATTATTAAGCAAGAAGATATCTCTCTTTTTAACAACATTTCCCTTTTTTTTGTTTAAAAGTTCTGCTTAGTGAATCTATCCACTTTCTACTGGCAGTGAGTTTTTAGAGATCATAGGATCATAGAATCCTTTGAGTTGGAAAGGACCTTTTAGAGCCACCTAGTTCAACTCCCCTGCAGTGAACAGGGATACCACAGCTAGATCAGACTGCCTGGGCCTTTATCCAGCCTCTTCAAAATCTCTAGGGATGGGGAATCAACCAGATCACTAGGTAACCTGTTCCAGTACTTCACCATCCTCTCTGTAAAAGACTTCTTTCTATTCACAAAATATTTTTCACACAGCAAGAAACAAAATATCAGTGGATTGCACATTTCACAACAAATAAGATGTGAAATACATATCTAATTGTTGACTAAATCTCTCACACTTAGTCTTAAAGCATGTTTCTAAGTATTAGGTCAGATGTAATTGCAAATTAAAAATCTATAGGAACAAACAAGACAAAAACAAATTTTAACACACACACATACAAAATCTCCAGAAATTTCAGTAGAAAACTTCACTGGTGACCAAAATATGTAAATATTGTGGAGTTTTGCCATACTGTGGAAGGCATTTATCTAACAAATCTGATTTCTTTATGTATTTGGAGACTTCCTCATATTCCTATTCCTTTCCTATTGCACTTATCACTTTTTTCTTCTTTTTAACTTCTTTTCTGCACATATGATGTGTTTCTCTCTGCCAACAAGCCTTGTGCTAGTTGTCGCTTTCTCTGAAATCTCACAGAATCTCAACAAATTCTCACAGATATTTTTCACCCTTTCCCTCTACGTTAGCTAATAATGACAAGTTCTACAGCCCAGTGCTATCCTGGGGTAAATTATAATTTGACATCAGAAAACAGTTTTTATTAAACTGTGTATGTCTATTTTTTCTCTTAGAGATATGCCACAGAGTTTCTTTGGCAGCAATATTTGCAACCAATGAAAACAGTAGTCTTAGCAGAAAGAGACTGAAAATGCTCTGACACAATTTTTACATTTAGTTTACTTTAACTTATGTTATAGAATTAAACATGTTCTCTAAATTCAGAAAACTGAAAGACAGTTAAGCCACTATCTAATACTTGTCTGTCTAAACAGCATTTTCTTTTATTTCCTAAATTCTTTGAGTCATCTTCAAATATATATACTAGAAATCTAGAATCCAAAAATCTGGAATGCAACAGTTATCACCTACTTGTAGGGCTTTAAAAAAAAGAACACAATTGATTTTTTTTTTCTTTTTTCCCCAACATTCAAAATTACATTCTTATTTGAATTTTATTGCTAATTGTTAGTCAAACTGAAAAACAATATTTTGTCTACTAATATCAGAAAAGAAAAAAGAATACAACAGATGTAGCAAAGGACTGGATACTGAAAGATAAAACTACTGGAAAAATACCTCTACTTCATTCATATTAAAAAAAATTTAAAAAAAAATAAATGAAAGAGAAAAAGATGAAGCTCACACTTGCTATGTATTCATATTACACTTAAAACACTATACCACTAGGATGGATGGATGAATGGATGGATGGGTGGATTTATTTATTTATTTGTTTGTTTATTTATTTATTTATTTAGGAAAACTACCACAGTCCAGAATAGTCCCTGGCTTTCCTGGCATTTATTTCCCACAAGTAAATTCTCAACTGTATAATTACACAAACAAAAATCTATTTAATTTCCAAAAGCCATTAAAAAGCCATCCACAAAAAGAAAGAAAGAAAAAAAAAAAAAAAAAAAAGAGTTTGAAGTTCAAATGAAAGTCAGCATCTGAATAATATTAATTCCCATGAGAATGCTTGGCACCTGCCAGACACTGTTAAATTTTTATAAATGTTGTATTCTGCAAAGTCCACTGCAAACGTTATAACGCCTTTGGTAAATACATCTACCAGCCTTTTTGTTTGAGCAGAAATATTGAACTTCCCACTGTTATGATTATAGAGAAGGGTATTTCTGATCTTTTTCTTTAAATATTTGTTTAGTGACATATCTCTTTTGCTTTGGGATTGAGTTTCAAATCAGACACAGATTTAAGTGCTTGAAAAAATGTCTACCTTATAAATGTGATCTACTTAGAAGCAGATGAGTAAACATAGCACCACAGGGACAGAAAAAGAAAATAATTTGGCAGCCTGATCCACAATATCAGGAGAAGGAGACAGAACCTTGCAGTACAACAAAGCAGTGTTGTTTGAATTGCATAATGCAAAATGTTTATCTCTTTAGCAGAGGCAAAATGACACTTCCTACATGCCTACAAATTATCTATATATAATTATATAAAATTAATTTTATATTATTATTGTTTCAAGTATCGTATTCTAGAAGTCCTCTTTTTATTTTTGAAGATCACCAAAGTAAAAATGTCAATAACAGTCACAGTGCACAGATTTGCAAATAAATAATGTTAAAAATGCTGCAATTGATTATATTGTTACATGCAATATATATGCTATTGTACTTTACAGAAACATGATCATTAAGACATCAATGATAATGGTAAAAATTTTATACTTAGATTATTTTGATCATGTCTTGCTCTTACAGTAATAACCTATGAAAAAAAACATCACTGCTTGAACAGGAGCAAAAACTATATTGACTTACTTTGCCACATGACAAATTTATAATTGTTTTCCCTTTGTTTCTATATGAGAGTGGAAACATTGAGTACCTCAGGGACAGATTTTAATCCAGATACTGAAATTATTTTCCTGACCACCTCATATCCAAAATTCAGAGAGACTCAGTATAAACAGAAAAAAACTTTGCTGCAGACAAGACATACTTGCCCAAGTGCATCTGAAGGCATTTTTTTCACTTCTTATTTATTGAATTTATGAACTGAAAAGAAGAAAACTATTGTAACACAGTTGATCATTACCTTTCTCTTCATACTGAATAAATGAAAACAGTATTTAATTTTATAGCAGTATTTTCAGGTTGTGAAGCTTTTTCAGAAGTTTGCCTTTGGAACCTATCAGAATTGCATACTGCTGTCAGCAGACTGTTGAACCTCAACAGTGTTTGTTTAATGTTATATTAAATAATCAAATAAGAAATTCTATAAAGCCCTAGTAATTGTAAAAGCTAAGATCAGTCTTATGAAGCAAATCTTGCAACATCCTTGGTTTCAAAATAGAGTAAGGAAACAAAGAGCCAAGCCTGAATGTACTGGCTTTGGTTTGTTTGTTTTCAAAGCTCTTGTGAAAAATAAAAACAGTAATATGAGAAACATAAGAAAAGCACATCAATAGTTGTATTTTTTTTATTGCAGAAACAAATTTAGCAGTATTTGATATTTAAGTTTGGGAAGACAGCCACCTTTTTCTGCTACCTTTCAAACGAAGATATCCAGAGGAAACAAAGAACTCAATAAATTTGCTGCTTCCAAACTGAAAATGAGTTTCTGGGGTTTTAACATGGATATCAGAAGATCATATTTAAAAGTATGTTATGATTATCACAGCAATAAAACCTTATAGTTTGTGGTAATGCTAGCTGTCTATAGGCTATGTATATGGCAAGCCAAGTTGCTTGCCATACATTATAAATATTTCAGAAATTGTACCAACTGGTAAATGCAGCTGAAGTCTTCTGTACTTTTCAGAGAGGGCAGTTCTCACCTTCACACTAAATATTTCAATCATTTCTCAGCATATTAGAAATAAGGTAGCAGAGTGTTGTTTTGTTTTTAGAATCAATTTCAATATTAAAGGAGAAAAAATAAGTGATTCAGACAAAAAGAGCTGTGGAAAGTTTTCTGGATGAGATTTTTTTGTCTACACTACTTTGAGCTATATGCTGAATTATAATTTTGTAAGACTGCAAAAGAACTGTTTTCCTGCTCTTGTCTATATCACTTTTTCTTCCTATGATATTTTAGTGTTATGTAGATATGTTTTACTAAATGCATCTCAGTTTTTAGAACATTTAAAACTGAATTACTGTCATTGCCACCTATAAACATTACATCTTCCTACTAATTTGGCTTTACTAAACAAAAAGGATTGTAAATTCCAATACACTAAGGAATACATAAAATACAAAATAATTATAAAAAATCCAGAAAACTAGAGAACTTTTTTTGTATGTGCAGAAATAGACACAGAACTGGGAAAAAAAAAAAAAAAAAAAAAAAAAAAAAAAAAAAAAAAAAAAAAAAACCAAAAACCATTTACCTCAAGAGCCCAAAAGAGTCCACCAAATTTTGAACTAGTTCATTGCTCAGGAGTAACAGTCTAGACCTCAATTAAGAACCAAGACATTAAAGCAGATGTGTAAAGGAGTATAGCTGAAGATCATACAAATGTAGCAGTCTTAATTCATATTGACAACAAAAAATAGGCTGTATGTAAAAGCAGAAGAGCTAGTTTTTTTATCTTGTTAAGATACAGATGCTAAAGCATGATAACACAGTTAATGCTGTCACATGCTTTATTTAATTGAAGTAGGTTTTGATTAACAAGTTTTTATTAAAAATATAGATTTGGTTTCTGTTGTTAATTTAAAAGCAACTTCACAATTATTTATGTCAAAATAAATGTGTGAACATTTGAGCACTTCTAAAGGTTTGGGGTTTGGATACTTTTGAAATGATTACATTTCAATGATATGTAATAAATTTCTTTTAGTCATTTCTTCACTCATTTTTTTCATTCTTGTCCTTCCCATAATTTCCTTCAAATTTATTTCAACATTTTTAAGTATTAAGTAATAACCTGAAATTTAACCTCATGAAATGACTTTTATTCTGTTTTCTTGGAACAGGCAGTGTTCACAAAGATTGAACTACCATCTTTATGGGGACATAAATGTTGTTTTTACGTAACAATAAGATGTTATGACTCCAAAGACGCACCATGGAGCTCTGATACAAAATAAATTCCTGCTTGTGAAATAGGAGATCTACATTTTTTACTAACATAGGGAGATACACTGGTGCATAACAGTTTTGTGGTTTGAATGCTAACCGCAGGGCAACTATGAGAGATTATCCCAGCATACCATAATAGGTAAGAACTAAACAAAAATAGGAGAACAGGGAGAAGATAACCAAGCAGGAGCATTTGCTAAGGGAATTAGAAGTGTCAAATTGACTGTAAACTCCAGTGTACTCAACCAATAAGAAAGCAGGGGAAAAAATTCACACCAGCAAGTATGAAATATAGAACTGTTGTGTCTCTCTAGTTATGAACGCCTTTTCTTAAGGTCTCCTGCTCTTGCAAAAGCATGAAATAAACTGTGATCCATAGTGATTTCTATCTAAGCCTACTAGGACTGAGGACTACTGAAAAAGAACATTTCTCATATCTTCACATTATTACCTACATTATCTAATGTAGTCTTTGTATGAATTCTCATTTATATTTTTCTGTTAACTTGTTATTTTAAAATGATTGTAATATCACCTTTGTACTCTACTCAGATCTACATATGTTACTATTCTGCCTTGCAGCAATACACTTCTGGTGTCTACTCATAAGAAAGGAAACACAGAGATGAAGATGATTTCTAATCAAATCTTCTTCAAATGTCTAGCTGACTTTGAACAATATTAACATATATTTATATGTAACAAAAGTAGAATTGGAAGTGACTATTTTCAGCTCTTTTGAATACACTGTTTTTTAGGCAGCTTTTAATCTTAACATTTTCAGAGGGTGTCATGGTTTATGATTTTGGGCTATTGGTATTCAACATCATAACATCATGTAGTGCACTGGGAGTAAAAGAGTTAATGATTCAATTTTGGGTACCAGTCCTGGCAGAGAACTACATACATCAGAGGAATTTGCATTCAGAGAGAAGAAATAACCCCTGGCAAGGTCACCTACTGTCCCTCTTTTTGCCTTTATTCCCTTTCTTGTCTCTCCTTCCTGCTGCTCATCCCAACCGCATGATTCACCTCAGCATTAAGGCCTTCAGCTTTTTCAGATACTTTCCCTCATTATATTTGATTTATTAGCTCCAATTTTAATTATATTATATTATATTGCACTATAATGTGTTATCTTGCATTCCAATATCTTATTTAGTCAATTAGTTTGTTTCTTCTCAGGTCATTGCCGCTGTTATTTTTGGGGCCCATCTCTTTTTCCCTTTATTTTCCCCTTTCTAGAGGTGTGAACCCATGGGTCCCTCCACCCCGCTAGTAACATTACTGGGCCAAACCAGCTCACAAACCATTGACGGAGGGGTATACTAATTCTACTGTAAGAAAAAGCATTTTTCATCATTATAACAAGAGAGACAAACCTTTGAACAGACCAACTGTTGGAAACTGTTCAATGTTTACAACTAATTTAAAGTTAAATATCATGTTTTCTGATATCCTAAAAGTGTTCATCTATACATTTTCTAAAATTAAACATTTTTAAAGGTTTACTTGTTATTTCTTCATACCACAAGTATAGTCCAGGATTAACCAGATGAGCTACAATTCTATAAACACTACCATGTGACATAACTTTGTAATCTGAATATTGCACATAACAGTTTTTATGTTAATCACAACTTTGCTGACATGAAGTACTTGTGTGAAAATTAATAGATCTTTTTAGACCTGTATGAAATACAATCCTATACAAACTGAACTATAGCAGCAGCTTTTGTTAAAATTCCAATACTATTAAGACAAAGGTACAGGAATTGTTCTGGTGGTTAGTACAACCTGGGAAAATGATACTAATGCACACTGGATAAAGGTTGACAAAGTGAGACTTTGTCACTGGTTAGGTGCTGCTGTGAATACATATTTGCAGTCCCAGATACATGAAAAAAGTAAAAGTCTAAATAGCACACTGTGTAGTATTTTCTACAACTCATGTTTCTAATGAAGAATTATAGAAGGGGAAAAAAAAATTAAAAAAAAAGACATTTATATATATATATATATAATATATATTTATTATATAAAAGATGTTTTTGATATCAGCAAAATAGCTTGTGTATTAATTTTTTCAATTCCTGAGTGAATTGGCTGATTGTCGCCGCCAAGATGCTCAATATTTGAGAAGTCACAGAGGTGAGGAGAAATCTTTGATGAATGTAAAAAAGGTGTTGCATCCATTTTTAAGAAAGATAGAAAGACCAACCCAGGAAACAACTGACCTGTGAACTTCACTCCTGCGCAGGGAATGATCACAAAACAGACCATCTAGGAAGCTGTGCTAAGGCACATGGAAGAAGGGGAGGTTGCCACAGAATCATAGAATCACCATGTGGCTAGGGTTGGAAGGGACCTCAAGGATCAAGTTCTAATCCTCTTGCCACAGGCAGAGTTGCCAACCACTAGATCAAGTGCTGTATCAGATTGCCCAGGGGTCCCTCCATCCAAACTGACATTAAACAACTCCAGACACAGGGCATCCATAACCTCTATGGGCAAACCATACCAGCACCTCACCATTCTCTCAGCAAAAAAGCTTCCCCAATATCTAATCTAAATCTTCCCTCCTTTAGTTTAAAACTATTTCCCCTTGTTCTATCCCCTTCTACCCTTGTAAAAAGTTTATTTCCTTTCTGCTTATAAACTCTCATTAAATATTTTAAAGCCAGCCATCTCTTTTCCAGACTGAACAAACCCAGTTTTTTCAATCTGTCTTCATAGGAGAAGTGCTCTAGACCCCTGGTCATCTTTGTGGCCCTCCTCTGGACCCTCTCCAAAAGCTCAACATCTTTCATGTGTTGAGAGCCTCAGACTTGGACACAGTACTCCACCAGGGGGTGTTCTTCTCCCATTTTGCATATGTATCTCACATAATCTCAGCACAGGTGAAAAATCTTACCCTTTGCTTCGTCAAACCTTGTCAGGTTCACAAGGGCCCACCTTTCATATTATGGTCCCTCCTATGGCATTCCTTCCTTCTGCTGTATCAGCCACACTACTGAGTTTGGTTTCATCAAACAGACTTGCTGAGGGTTCACTCAATCGTAGCATCTGTCATAGGCTTCTTCTGGGGAAACTGGCTGCCCATGGCCTGGACAGTTACACTCTTCTTTGGGTAGGGAACTGGCTAGAGGGCTGTGCCCAGCAGGTAGTGGTGAATGGAGTGAAGTCCAGCTGGCGACCCGTATCAAGTGATGTCCCCCAGGGGTCGGTACTGGGGCCCATCTTGTTTAATATCTTTATTGATGACCTAGATGAGGGGATCGAGTGTACCCTCAGTAAGTTTACAGATGACACCAACCTGGTAGGTGGTGTCGATCTGCCTGAGGGTAGGGAGGTAGGGAGGCCCTTCAGAGGGATTTACACAGGCTGGATCGCTGGGCTGAGGTGAATGGGATGAGGTTGATGGGATGAGATTGGGAACAAGGCCAAGTGTTGGGTCCTGCACTGTGGCCACAATAACCCCATGCAGTTGTTATGGGCTTGGGGATGAGTGGCTGGATGAGTGTGAAGAAGAGAAGGACTTGGGGGTGTTGGTTGATGCTTGGCTGAACATGAGCCAACAATGTGCCCAGGTGGCCAAGAGGGCCAACAGCATCCTGGCCTGTATTAGTAATAGCGTGGCCAGCAGGAGCAGGGAGGTGATCATCCCCCTCTACTCAGCACTGGTGAGGCTGCACCTCAAATATTGTGTTCAGTTTTAGGCCCCTCACTACAGGAAAGACGTTGAGATCCAGGAGTGTGTCCAGAGAAGGGCAACGAAACTGGTGAGGGGTCTGGAGCACAGGTCTTCTGAGGAGCGGCTGAGGGAGCTGGGATTGTTTAGTCTGGAGAAGAGGAGGCTCAGAGAAGACCTCATTGCACTTTACAACTTCCTGAAGGGAGGTTTGATGATGATGAGGAGAGGTTTGGCCTCTTCTCCCAAGCAACAAACAGGACCCAAGGAAATGGCTGCAAGTTATACCAGAGGAGGTTTAGATTAGACATAAGAAGAAATTTTTCTCTCAGAGAGTGGTCTGGAATGGCCTGCCCTGGGAGGTGGTGGAATTGCTGTCCTTGGCAGTGTCTAAGAGTCTGGATGAGGAGCTATGAGGATGGTTTAGAGGCTTGTAGTAGCGGTGGTAATAGGAGGACGGTTGGACTAGATGATCTTGCAGGTCATTTCCAACCTTGCAATTCTGTGATTCTATAATTCTATAATGATTATCTAGGTCACTGATAAAGATGTTAAAGATTATTAGTCCCAAGTTGGATGCCTGGGGAATACTCTTCATTACCAGTCTCCACCTGAACACAGAGCCATTGACCATAACCCTCCAGCTGTGAACTTCCAAACTATTTCTCATCCACAGAATAATACACTCTTCAAATCTATATCTCTCCAATTTAGAGATAAGGATATATTATGGGACCATGTCAAAGGGCAGTTCCTACCCTCCTACAGAGTTGCCAACCACTATATAAGGCTACTTGGGACCCCATCCAACCTGGGTTTGAATGCCTGCACTAATGGTACATCCACAACTTTTGTGGGCAACATTTAACTACTTCATCACCTCTGAGTAAAGAACTTCAGCCTAATGTGTAGCATAAATCTTTCCTCAGACAGTGTAAAAAAATTGTTCTCTCTCCTGTTTGTAAGCTCTCCTCAAGTACTGAAAGGCAACAGTGAGATTCTCTCTTGAGCTTTCTCTTCTCCAGGCTGAACAAGCTCAATTTCCTCTTCATAAAAGAAGTTTACCTTCATGGCCCTTCACTGGAACCACTTCAATAACTCCATGTCTTTCATGTGTTGGGAACCCCTGGTCTGGACACAGTACTCCAGATGGGGCTGCATGAAGGCAAAATAGAGGAGGACTCCCTTACCCTGCCAGCTATTTCTCTTTTGAAGCAGCCCAGTATACTGGTGGCCTTCCAGGCTGCAAGCACAATTTGCTTGCTCATGTTTAGCTTCTCACGGACCAAAACACCCAAGTCCTTCTCCGTATGACTGCTCTCAGTGAGAGCTTCTCCTAGTCTGTCCATATATATGGGATTGCTGCCATTCAAGTGTGATACCTTGTACTTGGACATACTAAACCTCATTAATTTCCCGTCTGCCCGCTTTTCAAGCCTACCCAGGTTTTTCTGAATGGCAGCAAATTTCTGCAGCAAAATTGCCAGATCACAACCTGAAGGTGTGGCTAACCCAAAGGAACTCAGGTGTAAGGATTGCACCTAAATGATCCGAAAGTGTGGAGCCTGGATCCATCCCTCACCAATCTCATTTAAGGTTTAGCAGACAAGGGAGTAGCATCTTTCCTGATAGAGGTTGTACTCTTGATATGTCACTGATTTTTGGAAGGGTTGAGCCAATTTTTCTTCTTTGTTACCTGCTATTGCTCTGTAGTGCTTGTATCCTATTAGAAGGTACTGTCATCACCTCATTTGCCATGCATTATTATCCCATCCTTCTGTAGTATCCACTGCACCAATATGCCCTCAGCAAGCTTTCAGATGACACCCCAACCATTTGGAGTGGTTGACAGACCTGAGGGATGGCATGCCATCCAGAGAGACTTAAACAGGCTTCAGCAGTAGGACCAGGAGAACCTCATGAGATTCAACAAAGCCAAATGAAAGATGTTGCACCTTTGTCACGGCAAATCTCATTATCAGTACAAGCTGAGAGAAGGAAGAATTGAGCACAGCCCTGTTGAAAGGGACTTGGGAGTACTGGTGGATGAGAAGCTGGACATGAGTCAGCAATGTGCCCTTGCAATTCAGAAAGCCAACCACATCCTGGGCTGCATCCAGATACCATCCTGCTGGTGGAGAGGTAATCCTTTTCCTCTACTCTCCATTGGCGTGTCCTCACCTAGAGAACTGTGTCCAGATGTGGAGTACTCGGTACTCGGTGTAGTACTACTCGGTGGAGTACTCGGAGAGACATAGATTTGTTGGAGCTCTTCTGGAGGATAGTCACAAAAATGATCCAAGGAACAACTCTCCATGAAGACAAACTGATAGAACTGGGACTGTTTGCTCAGGAGAGGAGAAAGATCCAGGGAGATCTGACAGCAGCTTTTCAATATCTAAAGGGGGCCTATAGGAAAGAAAGGGACTCTTTAGCACAGTCTACTGTGATAGGACAAGTGGGAAGGCCTTCAATCTAAAAGAGGGTATAGACTGGATGTAAGAAAAAAAAAAATACAGTAAGGGTAATGATGCACTTGAACAGGTTGCTCAAAGAGGCAGTGAATGCCCCATCCCTGGAGACATTCAAAGTCAGTCTGGACAGAGTTCTGAGCTACCTGACCTAGCTGTAGATGTTCCTGTTCATTGCAGGAGATTGAGACTATCTGGCATTTAAAGGTCTCTTCCACTTGAATGATTCTATGCTTCTGTGCTTCTATGACTGGAATCAAAATACTGGTTTTAGGAATCAAAATACTCATGTTTTCCTGTTTGCTACTCTTTTTAATTTCTACACTGGCAGAAATGTCTTTTAACTTTTACTTCCTAAGTGTAAACTGCATTCATAGAGTCTTTTTTTTTTTTTTTCTTTTAAATCTCTCTATTTAGATTTATCTTTCTGACTTATAATTTTTTTTTTGTTCAGACTTTACTTATGAATGATCTCATGTCTTTGACTTTATAATTGAAAGGTAATAAAACTGCTTTTCTTCGTCTTGGCTTTCTTCCTCCCAATTGAACTTAATCTCCTCTTGTCTATAGAAAATATCTTGAGGCATTATCAGGATACAATTATGAATAGTAAAAAATATCTTCAGAACAAAAAGACAATTGTGAAGCAAGTGACATACCAATTTCTCAGTAAGCCTGAAAGAAGCATAACTCAAAGCTGAAGGGTTTATGCCAAATGACTCTTTAGTTGTCCAGAAAACGTGACTAGAAGGATAGCATATTTTCAGAAAACACATCAAAGGTAGGCAAAAAATGAAACTCATTAATTGAGATAATAAAGATTTATGTTCAAGAAGTGAGATGTGAAAATTAATACAATTCTGTTGAATGGAATGGAACTGTGTAAATGAAAAGAATTGAAAATATACCTCAAGTTATTTCAGTGGCTGTAGGAAATTGCTTTTATGCTTGGGAAAAAAAAAAAAAAAAAAAAAAAAAAAAAAAGATTCTCACAGAAAATAGGTGCAGATTATCTACTTTTATTATTATACCAACATTTGACCTATTGTATCCTTTCTTGTTCAGTAAGACACAGTTCATTCTTCTAGCTGGAGAACTTGTTTTAGGACTGGGTTTAGTCTTTTAGCTAAAATTCAAGTTCTAGACTGATAACATCAAACCTCAAATGCAAAATTTCAAGCATACACAGGTTTTCTTTTACAGCTGAAGGCTTATTGTAACTTTACTTTTCCTGAGTGAGCACATTTAATGTTGTTTTTAACACACAAATTAGCACCTGGCATTGTGATATGATGTTATATTCCTTGGAAAATATTTAAATTGCATTAATATTCATGTATTTTCCTATTGATGTTATGACAATTTTTCAACACAGAAATAACTTGACATACCAATGATTTTGCTTTTTGTCTGTTCCCAGCAGTTAACAGTTAACATGTACATAACTGCCTCTATGACATTGAGCCATTGGTAATTTTATTGGGATTTCTTCCCGGTTAGGAGAATAATACAAAATGTGAACAAGAAAAATATTTCAATTTTAAATATCATTAATTGTTATTGGACAGAGTTATGTAAATTGTCTGTTAGTTTCATGTCATTTTCTACAATTAAAAGGGCAAAACAAGCAAAACAATGTCTTCCCACATAATTTAGAGAAAAGTGACATTTCAGACAAAAGGAAAAAAATTAAAAAAAAAAAAGAGATAAGAGGATGGCCATTAGTTAGCAGGTAAGATAAAAATACCGGTAATTTTGCTTATGATCTTTACACATTGTATGGGAACTTGTGAATCATGGCTGGAACCTCTGATTGACCACCTGAGGCAAGCAATGAGTCAGCCCTGGGGGCACAGGTGAAGGCAATTCACCTGATCTGCCAGAAGGGGTGGAGCTGGCTCCACCTCTCCTAGAATCCATTTAAGAGCTGACTACCAGTTGGGAAAATCTCTTTTAGAGATTGCTCCTTTTGGAGTCTTCTCAGGAAGCCCAGGACAAGGGTAAGCTTTCCATCCATTCTTCTTTGGTGAGATAACCTGTTTACCCTAACTTTCATGTATATTTCCTAATTATAACATCTTTACATTCATTGATTATACAGATGTTGAAGACATACATCAATAAACAGCCACTGGGAGGTGCATTTTATCAAACTTTTGTTGTTTCCCTGTTCATTTGTAAGGAAAGATCATATTCCATTGTTATAATCTGAAGAGGAAAGTTTCTTCTCAATAAAAATATCTAGGATGTTTTCCTAGTTGTATTCTCACTTGTAGAATTTTAGGAAGTCATGAGAAATCAGAGGGCTGGAGCATATCTCCTATGTAGAAAGGTTGAGGGAACTGGGCTTGTTTAGCATAAAGAAGAATAGCTTCAGACCTCATTGTAGCCTTTGAATATTTAAAGGGAGCACATAAACTGCAGGGGCAATGGCTGTTTACAAGGGTGGATAGTGATAAGACAAGGGGGAATGGTCTTAAAGTAAGACAGCAGAGGTTTAGATTAGTCACTAGGAGTAAGTTTTTCACTCAGAGATTGGTGATGTATTGGAAGAGGTTGCCCAAGGAGGCTATGGATGCCCCATCCCTGGAGGCATTCAAGGCCAGGCTGGGTGTGGCTCTGGGCAGCTTGGTTGAGTGGTTGGCAAACTTGGTCACAGCATGGGTTCTGAAATTAGATGATCTTTAAGGTCCTTTTCAACCCAGGCCTTTCTATGATTCCATGAAATATAGATGCTTAAATATTTGCTACTAACTTACAACAAATTGTTAATGGTTACATGTATGTACTCAGAACAGTGATGTCAGGCAAATCTCCACTATCATAGTGAAGACTAAATAATCATTGTGGGATCTCAGTGATAGAGATTTATTATTTAAAAAAATATCTTGGAAAATGAATTCATTTAATTGCAAGACAAGATACAGTGTCCAACAGTTATCATAGCGATAAAAGAAACAACTTACACTTCTCCAAGGCACATCCTGTAGTTGTGTCTCAGGATAGAGTTCTAAAATAATTTAAAAAAAAAAACTATGTTAGATATCATTGTGAGGGCATTTGTCAAGTATCATATTTTTATGCATACACTATTTTTTATTGGGAACAGTCAGAATTAATATTTATCAACATTGCAGTATTTGATAAACATCAGAAAGGATCAATTAGTCGGGAAAAAAAAAAACTGCCCTTCTGGAAGTTGCTGTTCTCATACAGGAAATGCTATCAAATTTTCTTACAAATTTTATATCTGAGATTTTTAAAATTTTAATTATTGTAATTAGAAATTTAATTGATGTTATATGTGAAAGTCTAAAATCACTTTTTAGTATTCTTGCCATTAATTATCTTTTCAAAATGCATCTCTGTGATTCTTGAAATATTTCTTAGGTTTGAATTGACTTACCGATTGTAATGGAATTTAAGGAACAATTCAAATAAAAATGTAGAATGTAAAACATAAATGAAGGGTTTCCAAGGCTTTGTAAAATATTCTATCACATTCTCTCTCTTTTTTTTTTTTCTAGTCAGACTCAAAAAATAAGAATCAGATGACAGACTATTAACATTAACTTCAGTGTTCTTAAATCTATGTCGTTTAAGTGTTGTAATAAAAGTATGTTTTGTGCAGAGCTTCATTATGACATTTCAGAGCTCTTATATTTTGTACGGATGAATGTTTAACCAGATCTGTTTGAAATTTTTCAGTTTATTCACAAGTGGGTTAGTCACATGTAATATCTATTCTAAAATCTCTAATGTGCACATTTCAAGATCATCATGTATCCAGGATGAATAAATGCTCAGAAGCTAAGGAGTTTTATTCTTCCATTTTCATCTCCTTTTCTTCTCCTCCCCTGTTCATACAGCTATATATGCACAAATGTAAGGAAATGTGTGTATATATATATATATGTATACATAAATATACACATTTATATATGCAATGCTAAGTATTCAGACTGCTTCTCTTCATAAAGAGTTAAGGTAGTTTGAAGTCTGAAACTATGAGGGCAGACAGGTCTTAAAATTACTTCAGATATTAGGAAGCTGAATTCCGGTATACCGATATCATTTGGGTTTTGTTTCAACCCAGCAATAATCAGAAATGTTGAATATTAGGTACACAAACAGGATGAAAGCATCAATGAAAGAACACAGCACTGTTTCAAAATGCTTAACTAATAGTTAAAAATAATTAACTAGAAGGCAAGGCAAAACTTATTTCACATTATAACTACTGAACTTCAAGTTATTTTTCTTAGAATAATAAATATGCAGTAAAATAATAAAAAAATACTAAGAACCCAGTCTTGACTACAAGTAAGTAGTCACCTCTTGGGGGTGACCTCTCACTCAAGTGTTGTCTATTTGGTTTCTGTGTGACATGCCTTCTCACGAAATAGTTACTCCCTTCTATCACTCTCCCTAACCCATTCTTCAAAATACCAACATTTTGCAGTCAGAGGTATGAGTAAACAATATTTGCAGGTAACTTAGTAATTGCTTTTCAATGGAAATCCCATCTCCACTCTTCCTTATCCAGTTTTCTAGATCTGAGCATGAATTATGGTTTACTTGAAGGGTTAATGTTTACAGGAGTTCCAGAAATAAAGACTTAGTATCGAGAAGAGTGTCAGGAACTGGGAAAAATACAGATACCTATATATATATATATATATATATCTACATAAAAGAAACAGAGGTCAAAGACGCATTCTGAGATCTTTAAGACAAAACACAGTAGATCTAAAACCAAAAACTAGCAGATAAAAAGGCAAAAATACAGTCTCCATAAGTAGACAAAGGTAGCATTTTTTTTTTTCAGTTGTTTTGAGATTTGTCCACCCACTTTATTTGTGAACAGAAAGTAATCCTTCCACTTTATCTTCTCAAACATTAAACTGTGATTGAGCTGCATCATACTTCTGCTTCTTTCAGGCTGTACAGAACCAGAAAAAAACAACAACTTGATGTTTGTAAGTATTCCCAGTGTACACTGATCAGTGTTATTTGTGGTAAGAAAAAATATTTTCAGAGAATCACAGAATCACAAGGGTTGGAAGGGAAATCTAGAGATTACATAATCCAGCGTGTGCTAAAGCAGGTTTCTACACTAGACTGCACAGGAAAGCATCCAGGCTGATTTTGAATATCTCCAGCAAAGAAGACTCCCCCCCCAAAAAATCTGGCCAGCTTGTTCCACAGCTCTGTCACTATTACAGTAAAGATTTCCTTATGTTCAAGTGGAACTTCCTGCATTCCAGTTTTTGCCCATTTATTCCTTATCCTGTCACTGGGCACCATTCTAAAGAACCTGGTCCCATCTGTTTGACTCTTGTCCATTTGGTATTTATAGGCATTGCTAAGATGTCCCTCTCAGTCTTCTTTTCTCCAGACTGAACCTCTTTTCTTCATAATGGAGATGCTCAAAGCCTTTAATCATTTTTGTGGTTCTCCACTGGATACTCGCTAGAAATTTTCTGTCTTTCCTGAACAGAGGAGACAAAGTAGGAGACAAGGACTAGACATACTGTGCCAACTATGACCTCACCAGGCCAAAGCAGAGAGATAACCTCCCCTGATCTGTTGGTCATGCTCTTTTTAATACATTGATCATCTTGGCCACTGCTGGCTTACAGTCAGCCGTTATTCACAAGGACATCTAGGCCCTTCTCTGCAGATCTCCTTTCCAATCATGTGAGCCCCTGACCTGTACTGATACATGTAGTCATTCCTCTCTGGGTGTAAGGCTCTGCACTTGCCCTTCTTGAACCTTACAAGATCCTTTCTAATCTATCCAGATAAGTTTTCACTGAACAGAAGTTTCATAATGCTCTGAATGCCAATATATATAGTCCTTAATCTTCCTGTGTCCATGATGTTAAAATATAGAAAAGGAAAAGGTATTCTGGGTGATGTATTTCTCTCTTCAGGCATAATTTTGTCTATGTTATAAAAGAAGACTATTCCTTAAGTCTTTCAGAGGGTATTCCACTTCTACTTGAAATATAGGTGTAAATTTGCTGAAATATTTAATCATCTAACCCTCAACAACACCATTTCCAAAGACATCTGTGTATATTAGATATTCAGGTGTTTTTCTGAATGTACTAATTTCTTTGGAAATATAGCCTTTTGGAAAAACAGCAATTGCTGTTCCATAGTTCAAAATTAAAAGGGATTCATCATGCTTAGACAAATATTAATGACATCAACAGCTATTCTCAAATTTACTATAGAGACATCTTAAGAGAGTCTGATCCTTCTTTTGGGACTTGGACGGATGGGAAATATGTGATCTCAGCAATTGTAGTTCTGATGACGTGTGTGTGAATATTGCTAACATGGATAGAAAGCCACAGAGTAAACATTAACTTTGCTTATGGAAAAGTATTTCATAGTAAAGTTGCAGCTAGAGGCCTTTAAACTAGATTTGACTGCTGTATATTACTTCTGTCAAATGTGAAGTGTCAGTCAGTAAGCTTAAAATATTCACTATCAGAGGCAAATGGTAATGAAACGGAAAGAATCTCTATCAACACTAAACCTCTCTTGAAAATACACTCAATTACTGTCAAAAGGCTTAAAATATTTAACCTTTAACATATGAATATTTGCCTGATATTGATTTATTAGGACTTACAAGCTAAGAAAATGTGGTAATTGAGTTTGTTGATTGCCTTCAAGGATTTTCTTTGCAAAGGCCAGCTAGCTAGGGAATACATAACTCCATGTCAATTACAGGCAAATACACGTAATGGAAAAGCAAGAAGATCCAGAATAGGGGCAGTAAACTGAAGAGTTATTTTAAATATAAAAATCTTTCTACTGGCAAACAAAAATTGATAAAAACAGATAAAATTTTCAGCTTATAAACACAGCTTATAAAAACCCACATAATGAAAATAAATAGCATTTTAAGAAAATCAATAAGTAGAAAAGCATTCTCCAGGGCATGAGTGCATAAACACATCATAAATTAACATAAGAGGAAGAAAAGTAGGGAAAGTTACATTCAAAAAACTGTTTTGATATACCATCCAGGAATCCTCACTGTATCATAGTCGATTTTGTATCTGTATAAGCAACTTTCCTTACATGACAGTACACAGGAGAGCAGAATTTGACATCTTAAATACAATCTTGCTAGATTTTGAATTAGAACAGACGAATGAATCTAGTGAAAACATATTAATCTCCAAAATCCTCTTCATACTTTACCCCTACTGATAATTCCCAAATATTACCAAATCTTTGGAAATGAAGAAGTTGCATTGTTTTTTGCTCTTATCTATTTAGTTCTTAATATAAATACTTATAAGTTAGTAAAAAAACAACAACAACAACAACAAAAGCCCTACATCACCAGTTTTTTATCAGATGTTCAGAACAAAACAATGAACTAAGAAACATGGACAAAATATTGACTGTTTTTCTCCATTTTTAATCTTATAAATAGTGGAAACCACTGAGAGGGCTTGTCAATATGTCTTTGTGTTAGTATGCATAAGAAAGTAGCCATAAAACTTACTTAACTAAGAATTGTATGAATATTGGCTGGTATAGCAGCTAAGAAACATAAGCTGTACTCAGTATACTTTTTTTTTTTTGCTTTTTTTTTCCCCCGATAATCTTGAAATTTAACAAGAACTTCAAGAACTTTAACTCCTTTAATATCAAAGGGAGGTTTTAATCCTTGTCTTCTGCCTCAGCAAATTGAAAGTAGGCGTTCATTACTTAATGCCATTTTTTAACTTTTTTTTTTTTTTTTTTAATATCTTCATTCACCGCCTGTAGTGATAGTCCCCAGAAGTGTAACAATATTTTCTATTTCAGTGTCATGTCATCCTCAAAGAATGCAGAGGTGAAAAAGCCTGGAGGTTGAATACAAATCAAATTTGTTTACTTTTGCTATATTGGTTACGGAGATCTTTTACATAGGGAAAAGCAGAACACATAAGCAACAGTCATTATTTAGAATCCAGAACAGTTATTTTGAAAGAATATATACAATTTTGTTATTATATGTATGATTCAGAGTTCATCATTAAACTTAAAATGATATCACAAATATGGTAGATCTTCATCATATACACATCATGGCATACTCTTAAAAATACATCTTAATATTATTATTTTTGAAATCATTGCATGACTATGCTACAGCCAAAGAGAATAGTTATATTAATGTGCAATGACAGTGGTGTCAGAATTATGTCAAGCTAATTCATATTAGCTTAAAAGATAAAAAAGAGTATCAGAATCTCTGAATGGAGGAGGGGGTCAGAATCTGTGTAAGTGACTTCTGGCAGCAGAACTGTACCTGTGAGTGATCAGATGGTAACTGTGCCATATGATCAGCCCACAATGCCCACATTAACATGTCACACCACAACGCAGTTACAAATGAAATATTTGTCTTTGACTCCTTTTTAAATTTACCAGAAAATTATGTTGTCAGTTCAAGACATCTTATTTCTGTAATAGTATTCTACTTATTTATATTGTTACCATATATATCTATATACAGAGATATACCATATGTCTATTTTTTGCACCTTATTTTTCTATTGCAGTAGCAGTATTTTATGTTTGCTTTTGATGTGAGCCTGCTGAAGTCTTTCCAGCAGAAGCACGCATTGCATCCACTAAAGAAATCAAAGCAGTGTTATTTCTCCTCTGTACACATACAGCCACTCTCAACCTTCAGACAGACCTTCAAGGGATAGGGCATCCATAACCTCCTTGGGCAACCTCTTCCAGTACATCACCAATCTCTGAGTGAAAAACTTACTCCTAGTGACTAATCTAAACCTCTGCTGTCTTACTTTAAGACCATTCCCACTTGTCCTATCACTATCCACCCTTGTAATCAGCCACTGCCCCTCCAGTTTATCTGCTCCCTTTAAATATTCAAAAGCCACAATGAGGTCTGAAGCTATTCTTCTCTAAGCTGAACAAGCCCAGTTCCCTCTACCTTTCTACACAGGAGATATGCTCCAGCCCTCTGATCAAATTAGTGGTCCTCCTCTGGACTTATTCCAAGAACTCTGTGTCCTTGTCCTGGGGACCCCAGGACTCAGTAGTCTAGAAGGGGCTTCACAAGAGGTGAGTAGAGGAGGACAATCACCTCTCTCTCCCTGATGCCCACACATTTTTTAATACAGGCCAGAAAATAGTTGGCCTTCTGGGCTGCAAGCACATACTGCCGGCTCATGTCCAGCTCTTCATCCACTAGGACCCTCAAGTTCTTCTCACTGGAAATCTCACTGACAGCTTAACTTTCATCTTCCTCTCATCCTTTCCTGTAGATATTCTTAACTATTTAGGTTTTCTTAACTATTTAGGTTTTCTGTCTCTCTGCTACCTATTAGCTTGATTTAAACAACTATGCAACAGTGCTAAATCTTCAATGCTAAAACATGGCTTTTTTTTTTTTTTTTTTGTAAAGGTGTGTTTTTTTGCTGCTGCTTATTATTATTATGATGATTTTAATAATAGTAGTGGTAGTAGCAGTAAAGAGGCTTATTTTGACCTTCCGTTTAGTGAAAAACTCAAAACAACTTGATAGGTTATCATTAATTTGTTTACATTTATTAGTTCACACAACTAATTTTTAACAGTCTTGACAGCATACAACATTGCTAATAACTGCAGTAATCTTTTTTCTTTCTAGTTTTAGTGTTACTTCCCTCTGTGAAAGTAGTTCAGAAGCAGCATGTCTCAGATGTCTAAAGGAAATAGAATTTTCTGCCCCATCTCTTGACTGTAAATGTTTCCTTCCTGCTGAATTGTAGATTGAATTCATTAACTTTCAGAGGATGCTTTTTTGAATCTATTGAATCTTGGCATACTATTAACACCCTTGCTATAAAGTTTGTATTGCTTGACACAACCTATGTGAAGGACAGGGACAATCTCTTGTGGATGAAATTAATATAACTTTTATGTTAACAAATTATGAAAGATAATCTTATAAGAAAACATCCTACTTGAAAAAGCATGCAGTAAGGAAGTGACCAAAGCCAAGTGCTTGCTTTGGCAAATGGGTAAGTGGCAATATGGTAATGGTGAGGATATAAATGATACATCAAAACATCCCAATACATACACATAGTAAGCAGGATACTGAAAGAAGAATGACTATGGTAATGGTGAGGATATAAATAATACATCAAAAGATCCCAATGCATACACATAGTAAGCAGAATACTGAAAGAAGAATGACTTTCCTGCTGTTACTTGCTTTTCACATTGCAGTGTAATTCTTCCAAAAATATTCTTTATGAAATGTTGCATTTCTGGCCCAGCACACAGCCTTCAACTTCAGAGAGCGCATTTCTTCAGGGTATTTGTAGAACACAATACACACAAATGCAGAACTGGGCTAATGGAAGTATATTGATGAACCTTTCTTCTGCAGAGCTAGTATTTTTTTCTGATCTTAAAATGTCCTCTAATTTCTTCCAAAAATGATCTTTTTTTTTTTTTTTTTTAATTTGATAAAAATACATTATTTACACATTAGTGTAGCAAACTGATGAGTTACACATAGATGTAGCATAATAATAATGTCATTTTCTTCCCCTTGGATCACTCACCATAGAGATGCAGCAAACCAACGAAAAATATCTGTGGTACACCAGGAATTGTCTCAAACATTTGCAAGATGACCGTTGCCAAGACAACAAATTGAAGGCTGGAGTCTTGATGGAGCCCTGAAAACAATGGAACGGCCTTGCTCTGTTGAAAACATTCCTAAACATTACTGTTTCGCAGCATAAGTTTTGTCTTCAAATTAACTTTTGACAAATTTGCTTACTGCCATCTCGTTTGTTCACGACCTCGGGACAGCACACTTGTAAATCTTGCAGGCATAAAAGGAGACTCACAGGAGCTCTGGGAGCTTTCAGAACTTCGGGAAGAGCATGTTCATAAACCAAGGAACTCTCCCTCCCTTTGCCGTTGCGTGGAACAACGCTGGAACGCAGAAGGGTGATCGCTTCCTCCGTCTGGCCCTGTCTGTCTCTCTCTTTTTTTTTTTTTGTTCTCTCACAACATTGTTACATAGTGCAAGACTTATTTTGATTTCTTATAAAGTCACAGTTTAGCTGCGCAACTTAGACAGATGTAATTATAAGAGTGCCAGTATTTTTAAGATAACTGTAGTAGAGAAATGCATCTGGACCTTGAGTGTCAGTCTTACTTTAACCTAAGCGGAGGAAAGTGGGGGAGAAGGGCGGACGAGATAAGAGGAGGTGGGAGGGGGAGAGAGCAATTTGAGAATCTGCTCACCCCTCCTTTTCTTCATGAAGGGATCTGATAGTATGTCAGCCTTAGTATTTTGGAAACTTTCCAGTTTGGATAATTGCATTCTGTCTAACAACAATTCTCCTGCAGTTTCAATTAGATACAGTGTTCTTTTTTACTGTCCTGAGCTCTTGAGCAGTATTGGTGCTCACAGTTTAACAGCTGCCACATTTCACTGTGGAAGCACTCAAATTTCAGTATTAATGAGATGAGCTTTATAAGAGGGCTTTCAATTACTCACATTATGACTTCTAAGCTGCAATCTGTAACAGGAAAAAATAGATGCTATGTGAAGTTAGGATTACTCAAAAAAAGTTCAGAGAACTTATTAAAAAGTAAAATTCCTTCTATAAAATAAGAATGCAAAGAAGACTTGAAAATCTGAGTTTCTGTGGAACAAAATTCCCAGTAGAATTATCATTCCACCATTATTCTTCTCACCCATAGAGTTTACTTATTTATTGCTAGGAAAGGCTGAGACTAACTTCAGTCCACAGCCATCCGCATCTCCTGCTTCCTTTCAGGTATCTGTAGAGGGCAATAAGGTCTCATGAGTCTCCTTCAGACTGAACAATCCCAGTTCCCTCAGCCAGACTTCGTAAGACTTGAGCTGCAGATCCTATAGCAACTTCGTTGCCCTTGTTTGGACATGGTCCAGGGCCTGAGTGTATTTCCAGTAATGAGGGGTCCAACAAGAGCACAATTCAGTGTTACCATTGTTTAGTACAGATGGATGATCAACTTCCTTGTCCTGCTAAGGACAGTACTTCTAATAAAAGCAAGGATGCCATGGTCTTCATGGCCACTTGGGCGCACTGCTGGCTCACATTCACAGAATCACAGAATCACAGAACGGCCAAGGTTGGAAGGGACCTCAAGGATCATGAATTTCCAACCCCCCTGCTACATGCAGGACCACCAACCTCCCCATTTAATACTAAACCAGGCTGCCCAGGGTCCCATCCTACCTGGCTTTGAAAACCTCTAGGAACAACCTCACTGGGCACCCTGTTCCAGAACTGCACCACTCTCATAGTAAAGAACTTCCTCCTGACATCCAACCTAAATCTTCCCTCTCTCAACTTAAAACCATTTCCCCTTGTCCTGATGTTACCTACCCTTTCAAATAGTTGATTCCCCTCCTGTTTGTAGGCTCCCTTTAGGTATTGAAAGACTGCAATCAGGTAACCCCACAGCCTTCTTTTCTCCAGGCTGAACAAGCCTAGCTCGCTCAGCCTGTCTTCATATGGGAGGTGCTCTAGACCCCTGGTCATCTTTGTGGCTCTCCTCTGGACCCTCTCTAAAAGCTCTCGGTCTTTCTTGTACTGGGGGCTCCAGACTTGGACACAGTACTCCAAATGGGGCCTCACAAGAGCAGAATAGAGGGTGACAATCACCTCCCAATTCCTGCTGGCCACCCCTCTTCTGATGGAGCCCAGGATACCATTCAGATGGCAGCTGATCAATATTCCCAGCTCCTTTTATTTACTGCTGCTTTCCAGCCATTCTGCCCCACGCTTGCAGCATTACATGAGGCTATTGTGACTAAACTGAAGTGCCCAGTACTTCATCGTGTTGAACCTCATGCAACTGGCCTCATCCTGTTGATCCAGCCTATCCAGATCCCTCTATAGAGACTTCATTCTCTCAAGCAGATCAACATGTCTTCCCAAATTGGTGACTTCTGCATACTTATGAGTGTGCACTCAATCTCCTCATCTTGGTCATCTGTCTGGATATTGAACAACACTGGCTCCAATACTGATCCCTGAGGAACACCACTAATGACCAGTTGCCACTTAGATTTAAATCCACTTACAATCATAATCTGAGCCCAACCATCCAGCTTATTTTTTACTCAGTGAAAAGTACAGCTGTCCAGGCAGTGGGCTGACAGTTTATCCAGGAGAATACTGTGAGAGATAAGGTTTTATTGAAGTCTAGATAGACTACATCTACGAACCCATGCTGGATAGGTCTGATTGTGCTCAAGATGATCTGCTCCATGAACTTTCCTGTCAGGCTGATAAGAATGTAGTTACCTAGATCCTCCTTCTTATCCCTATTGTAGACAAGTGTCTACTATGCCACCTCTATGTTCTTCCTTCCTTGCCTACCCCTACTTCAGAGCATATAGCCTTCCAGTGCAGCACTCCAGTCATAAAAATGATCTCACCATGTTTTGGTGACGGTGACTAAGTCATAGTTTCTCTGCTGCAAAATGGCATCTAGTTCTGCCCCCGCCTCCCTTGTTGTTGTCCATGATACATGTATTGGCATGGATGCACTTAAGCTATTCTTATCCCCAGCTCTAGTATGCTGCTCCTAAGCTCAACTTCAATGAGCCTGGTTTTACTTCAAAACTAGTCTAAAGCCCTCTCAATGAACCCTACCAAGAGCTAGAGTCCTCCCCCCTCCACTTGAGACAGGCAGACCTCATCTATTTCCAGCAGCTCAAGTGATGAATAAACTGCCCCATGATTAAATAAATAAGTAAATTTCCTTCAGTGGCACCTGCCTCTTAGCCATCTGTTAACCAGGTGGGTTTTCTTGTTTCTCTCAACATTTGTCCCTGCTACTGAAGGAATCAAAGAAAACACCACCTGAGCTCCAGCTCTTTCAACCAACTGCCCCAGTACACTAAAGTAAAGTATCAAATCCCTTTTGATATCTTTCAGTTTTCTTCTAACATCATTGCTGTCGATCTGAATTACTAGGAGAAGGTAATAACTGAAGAGCTCTACCAGATCAGGGTACTTCCAGACCTGGCCTTGATGGGCAGGAAAATTCCCTCTGATTAAAATCAAATCATCCTATTCGACTACCTGTTCCCCTTCCAAGGAAATTGTCTAGGACCAGTTTCCTTCTTTTGTTTTGGCAGAAGCAATTTTGGACAGAAGCTAGAATAAATTTCTTTTTTTTTCTTTTTTTTTTTTTTTGTTTTTGTTTTTGTTTTTGTTTTTGTTTATTTGTTTGTTTGTTTCATTGCTTAGCTCTCATAAAAAAAACGTATGTGGAAACAAGGAAACATTTAGAGATTCAGATTTCAGCAGTCAAAATTCAAGTTCCATCACTGAAAACTGTTTTAATATGTGATTTAATATTAAATGCCACATGGTAAAAGACTGAGCATGTCCACAGATCTTGCAAAAAAAAAGAGAAACAGAAATGGACCATCTTAATTTCAAATAGAATATTCGAATAATGCTCCTGTTTCTCAAACATCCAGTGGTATGCACTATAAAAGCACCTACAGAGGAAGCAAGCCTTAAAAATAATATCAGTTATTTATGATGTCATCAGGTTATATGGTGTAGCAAATGGTTATAATAAAATAAAGTCTCAGTGGTGGGTGGATTTTTAGAGATAGCTACATAAATTTTTTGGCAAGATAAAGAAAGAATAGGTACTAAATAATAGGTGTTCTATTGTTAAAATAAAAGCATGATTTTCCATAGTCTTTTTTTTTTTTTTTTTTAATTCTAATCAGCTTATACACTTTAATCAAGGTGCCTCTTTTTCCACTTTACATTACTTAGATCTGGATAAAGGAATTATAAGGTACTAGTGGTAGAAACCATGTAAAATGCAGACATACTGATAAATACTTTGTGGAATTTTCTGAGTTTATGTACTTATCTTGCTAGGTCTATCTTGGATCTTCACAATTACTATATAATAAAATCACTAAACAATTACTCATCAAAGAGTGCCAACAGCTATTTCTGAAATAAAATGTATTTAGAAAGGAATTACATTTTATACTGGATTTTTTTTGTTTGTATGTTTCTTTTCAGAGCAAGAAAAATAGAAAATTACATACACTAATTCTATTTGCATATGAAAAAAGTGCACCTAAAATCAATATTTCCCATAACTCTGTGAGATACAAACACTTGTTCACACAAATTCTATTTCATAAAGTGTTTCATAAGGCTGTAATCTTCTATTTCTCTTTACTAATCACTTCACCTTCCAGCATATTTTATTAGATCACTGAATCATGACAAATTATTCTTTACTTATTAAGATACTCAGTTCACTCAGATGAACTAACAAATTAAAATGTAATATGAAATGATAACACAGAATATTGGGATTAGTGCTTTTGATGTGAGAAGGAATTAATAATCAGAGAAAATTTTGCCCTTTATTAAAATATTCTCACATTGATAATGCTGAATGAAATGAAATTTTGAGGAATTCAGTGAAAAAACATTTAAACTACAAGAACGTATCATATGGGTTTGGGTACTTATTTATTTATTTATTTATTTATCTCTTCTTCTTCAGAACCAGCCATACTTCTTTTGCATATTACTGAAGGTTAGAAATCAATCAAGTGTGTTTTTGCCATCCCTGCCTCCAGCTATGGTAATTATCAATCTGAGGTTTTGTCTCTTTCTCTCTATCTCTCCCTCTCCCTCTTTCTGCTTTATTTTTTAACTGTGCTTAGCCAAGAGGAAAATGAACCACAGTACTTATCAGCACAGTGCATACATCAGTGAAACTGAAGGCAAATGACCACAACTGGAAACACAGATTGCCTGGAAATCCATTAGTAGTAGTAGTACTAGTATTAGAGGCAATAGCAATAACAATAATAACAACAATAACAATAATAAACCTAGGCTAGAGCTAAATATTAGATGTAGAAAAAGCCATGAAAACTGGAGATATAAGTTATTTTAACACTGGATCAGAAAGACTGTCAGAAGGTCAACTAACAAAGGTAAAGTTGAGAAACATGAAAAAGGACTAAGAACAGGCTTCCTATAATAATAATGATATCAAAAATTCTTCACGCATGTACATGTTTGAATTCAGTTTGAAAAAAAATATAATACAATTTTTAATTAAAAAAGCTTTGACCAGAAAGATGGTAGCTACTGAATGATTAGCTAAGGAATAATATAGCAAGAATAACAATAATGGTAGTAATGATGATAATAGTGATGGTGATGATAATGACGATAATAATAATAAACCTTAGGGTTTTAAGTCGGACAATGACCATACACACTAAAAGAACACAGACATTTCTGATTAATGACAACAGATAGAAAAATCATTTTAAAATAATATCTGTCTTTTTTTTTTTTTTAGATTAATTGCAATGATAATTATATATTTTTAAATTTGTCTAAAGCCTTCATCTGGCAAGTGATATAATTTAATGGGAAGTTGAATTTGAAAATATTTGTTTATATGTTTTTATATACTAATTATTTGTAATAAAATTATGTAGGAATTAATGATTGCAATGTATATAAAAATCTACTATAGCATTAAATATTTCTATTTAAATAAACATATATTTGCATCTTTTATTGAGTCTTAATTTCTTAAGAAAAATATTCTTAAATCACTCTATAAGAGTTGATCCAGGTATTACAAAGACTAAAAAAATCAGCAGTTTAATGTTTTAAATTGCTGGATAAACTATAAACACCTGAAAGATGGTAAACCCTTGATTATATAGAAGTGACACATGTACAACCTGTATTTCAAAAGTAATTGTAGTTTTTGTTAATTAATAGTCATAATTAATGCAACATTGTGAAATACATTTAAGTACTATTAAAATCATCATTACAATATATATAAATGTTACCTAAAATTCGGTTGTCCAAAACACAGAATGAAATTTGTGTGTGGTGATTGAAGAATTTTATAAACTAAATCTGTACATTCATTTAGAGTTTATGTGTTAACTCCCTTGTTAAAAGAGGATTATGAAACTAGTGAAATCACAGGACTCAGTAATGGGAATTGTTTTAAAAAAATACAAAGTAGAAATTTGAGAAACTCATTTTTCTGTAGCGTATTATCGTTGTGTTTGAAGGGATGAGAGAATTGGATTTCTATGACTGTTTAGAAAAACAGGTGTCTAGAATATTAACATTTGGCTTTCAAACATTTCAATTCAAGTATTAGCTGCATTGTTGTTTTCTGATATTGTGTCTGGAGATGTCTTTACCTCTCCCTCATATTTTTAAATATATATTTTAAATTTAATGTTGCTGTTGCTTTGCTTTTTTTTTTTTTTTTAATTTATGAAATTCACTTTTAGATTATTCTTGTATTATTACCTGGTTAAAACACAAAATGCAACTTTGAAGACTGATTTTCTCCACCAAACTGATTATTTTTGGAGAGAACTAATACTTAGATGTATCCACCCATTTCTCTGCCACTGGAGCAGTCTTCATGCAAAGTTCTCTCTTAGATTCATTCCCTGCTGAAGGAATCAGTCTGCACCCTTTCTTCACATCTCTGTGTGTGTTTGTCAGTTCATGAGTGTGTACTTACATCTGTTTATTCACTCTTCTGTCTGAGCAGCACATTTTTTTTGTGCTCTGTGGGTGGATACAAAGTTCTCCTGGGCTTGCTGGAAAAGATGAATTAGTGACTTTTGAATAACTCCATTGTTCATTTATACTTTTTCATAATGCCTGAGCAGAATAATCCAAAATAAATTTTAAATGTATGTTATTTGAATAAGCCCAATTGACAGCTTGACTAAAGAAATAGGTACCATGAGGATGAGGATGAGTGTAGGAATCACATCTGGCTGTTTCTGCTACAGTTATTAAACTGTTGACTAATTTAGGCTGTAAAGCATCTCTGGAGTTCATCTTGTATAACAATCTCTATGCATAGCCCACCTGCATTACCTAGTACTGTTGGCCCAATAAACACAGGCAGAAGTGGTAGGAATAGCAGTTGCAATAGAACTTGAAAACTGGTGATTTAGATTGAATACAGATATTTGTTTCCATTATATATTTCTTTAATTAATTATTTTTAACAAAAGGGACTGACAATACCTACGTACCCTTATATCCCTCTGAAAGGTGAAGTATTACTGGTGATGCTAATTCTCAACTTCCAATTGGTGGATAAACACTTTTGCTAGGGAAGACAAACGAGATTACTTTATTTGAAAGAACAAATTTTCTAGGAATCCAGTAAATAAGTTTGGGTATTTTTCGAGTCTTTCCTTCCTCTCTTTCCTTTGGGATGAAATGTGTCAACTACTCATGACCCTTTCAATTCTGAAGCTCTCTGAAAAGAAATCAAACAAAGTACTTAACATTGTGTTGTTTCTTTGTTCAGTATTCTATCAGTGCTTTTTTTTTTCAACTTCAAAGATGATGGTTGTGTGCTTCTTTGTCTAGATTCCAACATTTTTTTTTCCTCTCTGTAAATGTAATGACCTTTATGCCTTTTTAGTTTATGGAACATGACTTAAAGGTTTTCAGCAAATAACAACACTTCACCCGAATCTAGCACAAACAAGCTGCAACAGACTATGCCAACAGATGTATCTCCTGACTGCAAATGCCCTATCTACTTGGTTATGTTTTACAATGTTAGATCACTACTTTTGTTTTCAGAACTTTTTAAAATCAAAACAGAAAGTCCATCTTTCAAGCTGACTTTCTGTTCTGTTTTCTGTATAACGTGTGCTGAAGTTGACTTTCAGGACATATGCTCAGCCCTTTGGAAACTATCTCTATTGCCAGCTATAATTTGCTAGAGATTTCCTTACCATTCTACCTATACCAAAGAGTGATCACACTTGAACTGAATTTATTAGTCCTAATTCTGAAGCATGTGATCAATCTGTCAAATAAGATTTTCCAGAACCATTACATAATGAAGAGAACTGCTCAGACTCATCAGTGATTGCAATAGCTCCATATAAGAATGATTCTCAAGGACCAGATCAGAGATGATCCATAACCAATATTGCTTAAGCCCTCTAGGATGATGGAACTTGAAAGTCCATCATGTTCAGTAGAGATCCATGGAACCATAGTCTCTCCTCTAGAGATTTCAAAAGTTCTGATAAGGAATCAGCTGTGAAAAGAATTGTACAATACACTGTCACAGGCTTTCTTGCTTAAAAAGTGATAATTTAGTGGTTATTCTTTGCAAATGTAAGTCATTGGTTGAGTGGCCGTGAATACTGTTTGAAATGACTTTGGACACTGAGAAGTCAGCCAGGAAAGAGAAAAGGGAAAATGTGAAGAAGTAGTCAATCTAGTAATAATGCCAGAACTAAGCCAGAGCTGCTTGCCATAATTCCCCATCGGACATTGTAGGTAATTATAAAAAGTTGCTTACCTCAGAGAATGGCCTGGATTGGAAAGGACCTCAAGGATCATCAAGCTCTAATCCCCCCACCACATGCAGGGCCACCAACCTCCATATTTAATACTAGACCAGGCTGCCTAGAGCCATATTCAACCTGGCCTTGAACACCTGCAGGGATGGGGCACCTACAACCTCTCTGGGCAGCCTGTTCCAGCATATCACCACTCTCAAGGTAAAGAATTTCCCCCTGATATCCAATCTAAATCTTTCCTCCCTTAATTTAAAACCATTTCCCCTCCTCCTGCCATTATCTACCCTTGTAAAGAGCTGACTCCCCTCCTGTTTATAGGTTCCCTTTTAGTACTGGAAGGCCACAATTTGGTCACCTCACAGCCTTCTTTTCTCCAGGTTGAACAAGCCCAGCTCCCTCAGCCAGGTTTTGTAGGGGAGGTGCTCCAGCCCCCTGATCATCTTTGTTGTCCTCCTCCATACCCTCTCTAACAGCTCCCTATCTTTCTTGTGCTGGGACCCCAGACCTGGACGCAGTACTCCATGGAGTATCACAAGGGTAGAGTAGAAAGGGACAATCACTTCCCAATCTGTGCTGGACACCCCCCTTTTGGAGGAACCAGAATACCATTTGCTTTCCAAGCTGAAAGAGCACACTGCTAGCTCATGTTAAATTTTTCATCCACCAGGACCCCAGGTTCTTCTCTGCAGTGCTATTCTCAAGGATTGTTCCTCCCAGTCTGTATATATGCCTGGGATTCTTCCAGCCAAAGTGCAAAACCTTGCACTTTGCTGCATTGAACCTCATTAGATTCTCCAGGGCTCCACCTTTTAAGTCTGTTGAGGTCCCTCTGAATTGCATCCTTTCAACCACACCACTCGGTGTCATCAGTAAACTTACTGACAGTGCACTCAACTCCATCATTGATGTCATTAATAAAGATGTTAAAGAGCACTGGTCCCAAGCACTGTCTGGGGGACACTGCTCATTAGCAGCCTTCACCTGGTCATAGAGCTATTGATCACCACCCTCTGTGGTGATCTTTCAACAAATGCCTTATCCACCAGCTGGTCCATCCATCAAATCCACATCTCTCCAATCTGGAAATAAGGATATGGTGGGGGACCATGTCAGAGGCCTTGCACAAGTCCTCATAAATGCTACTGTTCACCTTCCCCTTGTCCGCCAATGCTGTCACTCCATCATAGAAGGCCACAAGATTGGTTAGGCATGCCCTTCCCCTGGTGAAGCCATGCTGGCTTTCTTGATCACACACTCATTTCTCATGTGATCTAGCATGTCATCCAGGAGGACCTGCTCCTTGTTCTTCCTAGGCACAGAGGTGATACTCAATGGCCTGTAGTTCCCCATGTCATCCTTGCTCTCTTTCTTATAAATGGAAGTGACATGACCCTTTTTCCAACCACTCAAGACCTAACCTGACAGCCACAGCTTTTCAAATATGATGGAGAGTGGCTCAACAACCACTTCAGTCAGCTCCTTCAAAACCCTGGGATGCACGCCATCCCCATAGACTGAAATAGACTTGTTAACAGCATCTGTTGGTTTGATTCTCTGGGGGACAGCAGGAAGGAAGTTGTATGTTTTACACTGAACACTTCTCAAAAGTGAAGGTAGAGTATTGTAACTCTAAACTTGTAACTTCTAAAGCTTCTCAGAAAAGTATTTGAAAGTTGTAATTTCAGAAAGCTATCCTGTATTCTCATGCTATGTACAATGTACCCACAAAATATTTCAAGGTTGTGTTTTAAAGCAAAATAAGACCAATAACAAAAAAAAAAAAAAAAAAAAAAAAAAAAAAAAAAAAAAAAAAAAAAAATTCACAACAACAAATACATATATGTATATATTTCACTCAATTTCTTTCAGAGATAGTTATCACATCTTAGGATAAAATTATTTAGATAAAACTGGCCTTTCTACTCTTTACATACATGTAAGAAAGCGAGTTGTAAAGACGGCGTTCATTCTTGCACCTACTGGCAGCTGCACAAACATGACCATTGCCAGCAATTTCCTTTGGTTTCCCAAGGATAGATTTGAATGTTAATACACTATTGCTGTTAACAGTGCACTCACTCGTGAGTGTTTTGCGGCTCTCAACCCATTAGCATAGCATGTGTCCATGTGTGATTTGGAGCTAAGTGACCTACACTCAAGCAAGAACAGGGCTCAGAAACCCCAAGGTTCATAGTGGAAGAGGATGCAAAACATTCCAAGGCTTCATAAGCCTAGTTTCTATCTCTCCTTTGTCCCAGAGTATAATTTTGGCTTATATCAATAAAAGACTACACATTATTGAAAATCCCGTATGTGTGCACGATTCACAAAAATTCAATGTTTTCCTCTGAGCAATAAGACAGAATATCCCTATAAAATCAAGAAAATAGCAACAACAAAAATAAAGTAAAATGAAACAAATGCATATATATGTTGTAATGAATTAATGTAAGGAACATAAATTTAACTATGAATCATAATCTATATACTATGTATTCATTTTACACATGAAGCAAATCTAATAAAATCACTTATTTAGTAGATAATTACCACTCTTTTGTTGTTATTGTTCTTTCTGAGATCATTTCAGATGGTATTCATTTCCACTAGTTTTAGTCAAAAATTGTTATACAGTTGTCCATTTTCACACAGGATTCTACTTTCTCCAATGCTGGAAATACTCTAACAGTGTTTGAGCATTGTGAATATAGTTCTTGGTCATCAATACTCAGGAGACAAGATCTAAAATTCACTGGCTTCTTTAATAATACAAGGCTACTCTGAAAGTAATAGCCTCTATTTTATTATGTTGGCCCAAGACATCAAAAGTGAATGTTGTTGTATGGTAGTATAGTAGTATGCTGCGTCTTCTTTTCTTTAGGGTTTTAAACAGACATTGTCTAAAAAAAAGTCCTTTTTAATTCCCTTCTATGTTGGTAATGAATCCAAGGTCTGTAGATGATCATAAATTTGTGGATTCACATAGCTAAATAAGATATTTTATCTTAATCTGATGAAAAAATGGTAGGCATCTAGACAGGTTTTTCATAACTCTATGAAGGGAGATCGCACAATCTCTCTGTTCCAGTGCTCTCTCACCCTTACCACAAGGAAGTTCTACATATTTGTATGGAACCTCCTATAGACAAGTTTTAGGCCACTGCTCCACCAAGAAAAGCCTGGCCTTATTCATTTGCCTCCTAGCTAACTTAAGATATTTATAACATTAACCAGATCCCCTCTCAGTCTCCTTTTCCCCACGCTAAACAGACCCAGGTTACTCAGCCTTTCCTCATAAAGGAAATACTCCAAGCCCTTTATTATTGTAGCTCTCTGCTGGACTCCTAGGATATCCCTGTCTTTTTTGAACTGAAGAACCCAGAATTTTCCACTCTATTTTTAAGGTACCCCAGAATACCATTGGTGTTCTTGACCATAAGGTCACACTGCTGGCTCATGGCCAATGTATTGCCCAGCAGAACACCCAGGTCCTTCTCTGCAGAGCTCATATCCAGTAAGTCAACCTCTATTCTATACTTATGCATGCAATTGTTCCTCTCCAGGTATACTACACATGCTAAACATCATACTATATACACTACTATAACACTATACTTGTTAAACATTACCAGGTTCCTTCCTGCTCATCTCTCTGGTCTGTCCAGGTCTTGTTGAATAGTCACACAGCCTTTTGGTGCATCAGCTGCTCCTCCCAGGTTTGTATCATCAGCAAAACTGCTGAGGCTGGGCTTTGTCACTTCATATGGATTGTTGATGAAGATTTTGAACAAGACCTGACCCATTACTGACCTGCGGGAAACACCGCTAGTTAAAAGCCTCCAACCAGGCTCTGCATTGCTGATGACAATCCTCTGAGCTCTGCCAGTCAGTCAGTTCTCAATCCTCCTCACCATCAATACATCTATTTCACACCTTCTATATTTAATATCAAGAATACTGTGGGAGAGCGTCAAATGCCTTGCTAAAGTCAAGGTGCACAACTGCCTTCCTCTCATCTACCCAGCCAGTGATGATACCACAATAAGCTACCAAATTGGTCGAGTATGATTTCCTCTTGATGTATCATTGCTGACTACTCCCAATAACCTTCTTCTCTTCCAAGTGGTTGGAGGGGGTATCCAGAACAAGTGTTCTATCATCCTTCCAGGGGTGGAGGTGAGGCTGACAGGTGTGCAGTTTCCTGAATCTCCCTTCTTGCCCTTTTTGAAGACTGGAGTGATATTTGCTATCCTCCAGTCCTCAGGAACCACTTCTGTTTACCAAGAACTTTCAAAAATGATAGACAGTGATTCAGCAACCACCTCTGCCAACTTCCTCAGCACAGGTGAATTCCATTGGGGCCCATGAATTTGAGAACTTTAATTTTGGCTGGACGGTCTCTGACCAGATCCTCCTTGATCAATGGGAAGTCTTCCTTACTCTAGACTCTCTTCCTACCTCCAGGACCTGTGATTCATATGATTCATAAAGAAATTCCCTAAATATTTCCAAAGGTATTTTCTGTTAACCTGCAACTGTTTCAAAACAGCGTATTTTGACTTTTTTTTTTCCCACTGTCCTCATTTTAAAATATTGTAATAGATATCCATAGTACATCCTTATTACAAAGTAAATTTAATGCAGCAAATCTATAAGGTTCAGAAATTCATTTTGAACTGTTGTAAAATGGCAATGCCAAGATTGTCACAAGAACAAATTATTTCGTTTTGTGATATTTTTGTTCTCATTGTTCTGAAATTGTCATAAAGATGGATTCTAAAGTGTTTGGCTTTCTTTTTTGTAGCCTTTGTTACGAATACTGTCTGGTTTTGTGCCAACCTTCGTCATTAAGAACAAGAACAAGAATACATTATGAAAAATAAAATGTACCAAGCATAAAAATTCTGTGATAGCTCATTGTTATGACAAAGAAATTGGTGAGAAACAATGACAAAAAATTCATCAATTATAGTGATAATCCCACTATTGTGATAGAAAGTGGAACTACATTTTGTGCATTGACATAGTTGAGGAATGACTTGAACTTAACTCATTCATATCTGGATATTCATCTATTTTACTGGAAAACAAAAACTGATAATCTGACTACTGGTCATGGATAATTGATACACTCTGATATTCTGAAATTATTCTGGTCATTTTTTTGAGTTATTTTCTAATATTTTCACAATATATACACACACACATATACATACATATGCATTCTCTCCCATAATGAGGAAATTTGGACTATCAGCAATTAAACTCCCAGTACAAATCTCTCTAAAAAGAGACTCAGTGAACACAAATATAATAGTACTGAGAAAACTCCTCTGACCTCTTTACTGTCTCTTATTCTGTTTATGGTGTGTATTTATCAAAGTCCAGCAAGAGCACGGGTATACACATGAAGGACAGAGGCCTCATATTAGGTAACCTGTTGAGGTGTACCATGTAGGAAGCTTTTTAGCAACAGAAAGATAGTTATAGCACCGTTCGTGTGTCAGCAGGAGCTCTAGAAAGCCTACTTAATTGTGGAGACAGCAAAGGATAGCACATGGGGTGCTTTTACTGATTTGTGGCTAATTCAAAACAGCTCAGTCCAAGGCAAATTTTAAAAACAAAATCTGAGAAGCTTATAAACCCTCTTAATATCAAGTAGAAGCAATGTTCAGGCAGTAGAAAATTTCAGTTGATATGAAACTCTTCTGTACCTAGACTTCAAGAGTTTGTCCAAGCATCTTGTCAAAGACAAGATAAATATGACAGTCTTGTGTTTCTGATTCAGATTCCTGTGTTTCTGATGTAAGCCCTATCATTACTCAGATACGTATTCATTCATAGATAGTTTTGAACTCATTATTAAAATGATGAACTCCTTCACAAAACAGTTAAAGGAAAAAAAAAAAAAAAAAAAAAAAACAAGTGTTCCTTAGTTAGAAGATCCAGTTGCTTCATTAGATTTGTGACTGTGCAACTGGAAAACGTTAAAGAGCTTTGTTTGTTATCTGGATATCCATAAAAAAACAGTGCAATCCTGGAGATTTGTCTCCCACTCTGTGAATTCTTTCCATCATAGTACAGTTGTGTAGAGATGGAGATGAGAACTGATTTGAAATTAATCCTTTTGATGGATAAATGTAGTAAATGTCAGGTTAGTATAGTGGCCCATGCTCCCTTCTTTAGAGTTGTTTTACAGTGAATAAATTACAATACTAGGATGTCTAATACAATAGAGCATTCTAAATAGAATAATAGAATTATATATACTATATATACAATATACAATTATATATACAACACAGAGATATTGAATCTCAAGGAAATGGGTGTATGATTTATGGTTTGATTTTTTAGTTTAGAAAGTTTTGAACTAAGTTTGAAATGAAAAAAGGATTAATGCCTCAAAATTATACTTTGACTGCAGATAATTGTCCTCCTGTTAAAACTTACAAAAAATGTACTAAAAATGTTCAATTATAGAGTTTACACTTTTGCCATATGATCACCAAGTTAGCCAGCGCTCTTTTACAGTTTTATCATGTGATTCTCATGCTATAACTTCTGGTGAGTCTATTATTACTAACTGTCCTATACACAGTGATTAAAAAATACTTTTTCTGCGAGTGAAAGTGTGGGATGAAAGACAAAACAAAATAGAGAAGAATAACCTTCTGTAGTTTGGCACCCAAAAATGTTTGACTGAGTGTTATCCAGCTGAACTGATGGAAGGATAGAACAATTTTGTATTTCAAATTAGAAATGGAAGACAATTCTATATGCTATTTTATCTTCTAATGTTTTGTTATTATTTTGACATATGGTGAGTAGAAGGAATTTGTTAAAACTTACAGTAAAGTCATGGATCTTAGTTTATATTATTAAAAATTAATTCCAGAGAATAAACAAATACTTCCTAACATAAATTGCAAGTAGTGAAGTAGTGAAAATGAAGTATTTCTAAATAATAGCTCCAATATCTTGGAATTTCAGTAAGATATTATCTGATTACTATATCCCCATTTCTTCCCATACCTTAGGAAGAAAAGTAAAGAAATTGCAAAAAATAACTTAATACTTAGCAACAAAAAGTTAATGACAAACAGTGGATGATCACCCTGTTCATGTCAGTAACAGACTTTTCAGTAGCTCACAGCAATAGGGACCTGTCTTGGAAAAATGTATTGATTCTTGGAGTAAACTTGCAAAAAAAAATCTTACTCACTAACGATAGAAATGTACAAGGGGTGTTTATTATCCTTTCTTTTCTTTTTTTTTTTAATATTTCATAATATTTTGATGTCATGATACACAAGCAATGGTCATAGGTGAAATTTCTTCGACAAAAGAAGTTTCTGTAAAAATACAAAACCATGTCTTTCATAAACTTACATGAAACAGATAATGTTTCACCAGTGCAGATATAGATAGCATTTTAATATTTAAAACATGATTTTAACCAACATTCTACATTATATCGAAATAAAGAAATAGAGCTAATGACTTCATAAACGGTGTTCTTTGTTTTTTCCGCATTTACTTTCTTGTTCAAATCATTGTATAGCCAAGACTTGCATAAAAATGTTTACATAAACATATAGCTGAAAGATTGTTAAACTAAATCAATACTCATATCTTTTTCCCCAAAATATCATAATTTATTCCATCAATTGAAAAAACTAAAATGTGATTTTTTTCTATATCACTACGTATGCACTGTTGCTTTGTATGGGATCATGAAGTAGTTCATCAGAATCACAAAGATCCACAGAATTAAATACTTAATCTTAATTTGCTCATGGGGAATAATATGCAAAATAACAGCATAATTATACTAGGTTTTCTCAGGAAAATCATGTGCATGGTGACCATAACATTCCTAATTAAAGTCCCACAGTTTAAATTCAGCATGATTACCTCAGGTGATGATAATGTTCTCATGACATTTAGTCCACTCAAACAAACTGTGGTGTTCTGATTATAAAAGCAAACCACTCGTTGAAATGTGTATTAAACTCAAGAAAAGATGTTTTTTACTCTTTAATACATTTATACATTTTCAGCAAAATTAAAGAAAATGTAGAAGTACCACTACAATACTAATAATTAGGGGAGTTAGATGAATAGTGTGCTAATGGGATTCATACAATCTTAAGATTTTGGACAGAGTGGGATGGTTAAAATATTTTGCATTAGCATGATTCAGTCTTAGTAAGCATTTTTCTACTGCACAACAGCTTCTATATCTATTATTAGTTATTTTAAGGAATCTCTCTTTCATTTTCCTTTGCGACAAAGTAATTTTTTTTTTTCCCTATTGACATTTTTTTGGCTAAATTTATTCCACTCTTCATCCTTGGATTTCCCTCCCTGGAACACAAATAATCATAGAATCATAGAACTATTAGAGTTGGAAAGCCATCTGGTCCAACTCCCTTACAGAGAACAGGGACACACAAAGCTAGATCAGTTTACCCAGAGCTTATCCAGCCTCACTTTGAAAGTCTCCAGGGACAGGGCATCAACCACATCACCGGGCAACCTGTTGCAGGGCCTCAGCACTTCCACTGAAAAAGATTTTTTCTTTATACCTAACCTGAGACCACAGGCTGAAACATGGTCTCCACTAGATAGCGGGCTCATTCTAAGAAGACCAGGGCAAACCTGCCTATGGCAAGGGGTTGGAACTTGATGATCCTTGAGATCCCTTCCAACTCAAGCCATTCTATGATTCTATGGTTTGCCATGCTGTTAAAATTAATACAGTAAGAATGAAGAACGTGGATATTGAAAAAAGCCTTTTGGATTTCCACATGCCTAATGCTCTCTATTCATGTTTAAAATTGTAGTTAGGTAAAAGAACACAAGCAAGGTTTGTTAATTACTAAATGATTCAGTTTGGGTTTTCTTCTTAATTATGAAGGAAATACAGCAAAGGGTCTGAAAGCAAATATGAGCAGAAATTGATATCATTAAAGAAAAACAAATCAACAAACCTCACACTTCTGTTTATTCCCATACTCTCTTCTCTTTTTTATTTCTTTCCAATTCAAACACATTTCATTGATGGGAAGCAAACATGAAAACAGAACCTTTCCTATCCCTTTCCTAATCACAACTTCACTCTTCTCTCTAGTCAGCATAGAGTGGATGAGGTCAATCTGTTTCTCTCTGCTGCACTTCACTCTCACACTTACTGTGCTCTAGAATGAGCTTCTTCCTCTACACAGGATGCATAGAGGTCTTCCCTGCTGCCAGTAGCAGGATGCCTAAAGATGTTCATTAGTGAATGATACCAGTGTTGCAGATATCCTTGCAGAAAGAGCAGAAATTTGAGGGCTGACAGAAGCGGATTCATCCCAGTTTGACAAGATCCGGAGCTGCAAGCCTTGGATGCAGGCTCCTACTTCTAGGACGAGTGTCTTCAGGGAGATTGGCCTGGTAGGCTGCTACAAGTTTGCACTTGTAATTCGTGAGATTCAAGAGCTAATTGCTCTCATTATGTGAGAAAAAAGCCAGTGCAAACCTAGCAGTTATTCTTTTAAACATTTTGTTTGGACAGCTGAAGCACCAAGTAGCCTTTGTATCACTACATTGCTAGTGGAGTATATTCTTCTTCTCTTTTAGTGGAAGTTATTTCTCATAACTTCTAGGTCCTAGGTGATCAAAATAGCAGTTAACTTGCTTGGGTTTTGTTTTCTGTTTTTTTTTTTTGTTTTTTTGTTTTTTTTTGTTTTTTGTTTTTTTTTTTTTTTGTTTGTTTGTTTGTTTGTTTTTAATTCTGATTTTAGTTGATTTTTATCTGTTGTATTTATTTTCTGGATATTTTACAAATATCTAAATAGTCCATCAAAGCCTAAGCTTAGCACTTAGCGAGTTAAAAAAAATAATACTGTCAGCACTAATCTGATAATTGTCAAAAAGAGGGAAAATTGTCATTGATAGTTGTAAGCATTAGATTTTAAGGCAATATCTATAAAGCCTTATCAAAATGCACTTTTTGCAACTTCTGCTCTGGTAATACATGTAATTCTTTGCTTGTGGACTTGCCTTTTTATGAGAACTACAAAGTTATTGTGCTTGCCAATTTCTACATACATACTTTTAGACATCGATAAAAATTATTCTGTAAAAAAATAAAAAAGTATATTAATTTAAGCTCTTTTGTGAAGTATAAAAATTATTCTGCAATCCTCCATAAATGCATCAAGAAGTGCTTAAATTACAGACTAATGTCACCATGAATGTAGGCTGTTTTTATTTGCTTTTTGTAGCTTTGTGGTCTATTTAATTCAGTTGGATAATAATAATAATAATAATAATAATAATAATAATAATAATAATAATAA
>NW_024962272.1:2192298-2211621 GCF_019238085.1 Lagopus leucura
AATAATAATAATAATAATAATAATAATAATAATAATAATAATAATAAATAAATCCCAAGGATTAATGGCAAAAAAAAAACACTTCAGATTTGGGACTGAAACTAGGCTTTAAGCATACCAATTTCACTTTAAAGAGGAAAGCTAATTATTATCAGCAGTGTGTTTGTAAGGGAAATAAAATAATGTATTAATTTAGAACATTTATTTGTTCCCTCCTCCCATTCACATTAGCATAATTCTCTAGGATGTAAAGGTTCCAACAATAAAGCAACAAAATTGAGTTGAAATTCTCTGCTATTTGTGACGTGTCTTCATAGGAAATGTTTTTTTAGAATGAAAATTATCCCTAGAAGGACTTCATATGAATATGTTTTATGTTTCAAAATTGCATATTTGGTATTGATCCAAATTTTTCATTATTTATCTGTGTGTTTAGAATTGAGAATGAATGGCCAACTATTTTTTATATGCAGAGATAAGACCAAGCGTACTGAAAACCAGTGAGAGGAATAAGTAGAGCTGTCCTTCATCTGAATTTTGGGGATACCTCATATATCTTTTGAGGACTTTTTTTTTTCTTTTCTGGAATGTGGAAGCTTTTGAGATGATGTACAGTTCAAGCCAGTGAAGAATTGACTGAACATTTACATGTATTTTTTTTGTCTAATCTTTATAACAAAGATGGATACTAAAAAGATAAAGGAGGAGCAAATGGAGGGGGGTTGTAATTTTGCAACTTACTTGTTTGAAAGTCTTTTATTTTGAGAATTGTTCTCCTGCCTGCAAGTACATGTGTAGCACATTTACTGTCATACAATCATTTTCCTAACATTTTAAAGGAATTCTATTTATTAAATAAAAGAATAAACTTATTTTAAGGAGGGTGTATAAACCATGCAAAATATTCAAAATAGAGCTCTTAATCCTGCTTCTGATTAATATTTTGTAGACTGAATATTTAACATATTTTTTACATATTTTCTCTATGGCTTGCAGGAATCCTTCTTTGCTTGAAGCAGGTACTGGCAAAAGTACTTACAATCCTTGGCTTTCTGGCTTTTTTGTCAGTGATCTGAGCTCTGAGATATATATTCAAACAAACAAACAAACAACAAGCAAACAAAAAACTATCAAAAGCAAAAACACCACCACCAAGAAAAACACACAGAACCCTAAACGCTGAAACTGTTGCAGTATTACTGTTCTTGCGCCTTGGAAATCAGCCTAGGAGTTATACCTCTTCTTTTTTCCTTCACACTATTTAAAAGTACTTGCCACACTGCCACCTTATGGCCAATTCAGTTTTTAAATCTAGGAAATAACCTCCCTTTGAGCTTGTGTCTTGCTTCTTAAGCATTTCAAGTAGTTTCCACCTCACACTGTGCAATTTAAAAATGTCTACCCTTAGTTTAAACTGCTATGTTATTGCTTGACTGGCTTTGCACCTCAAATTGTAAGTACACAGAAAAAGGACACATGAGAGACACAATATTGGATGAGTATTCAACAGCGAATCTCATTTTTTTTAATAATTGTGAAACTTTACTGATGACTGGTAAGTCACTATATCTTGTTTGAATTATTAACATCCAGTGAAATAAATAAATGAAAGCCAAATCCATGAAATAACTTTTTTTTCCACCTCCCTTTCCACTGCATCTGTGAGCAGAGAGAAAAGCAGCCGTAGAAACAAAATTCCTTTAAAACATTATGAAAATAATTGTATGTCTAGGCAACTCTTAAATTGAATTAAATTAAATTCTTAAAATAAAACACTTTCAAACTATTGATTCTGTGATTTTAAGCTGACCTATGGCTCTATGATTTGAAGTTGAAAATTCACAAAGCCGCTTCATCTGTTCCTCTTCTCCTCTGTCCTTAAAATTATCTTAATTAAATTATATTCAAAGACAAAAGTGATCCCATAGTATAATACATGGTTCTGAATACATTCAAATTTCTCAGTTGTGTGCAGAGTATCTTGAAGTGAAATTATGCATCGTTCCTTACTTAAATAATTAAATATGAAGTATATGTCTGCCAAAGATGAACCTGGACATAAATGACTTACTTTTATAAAACGCATTAAGATTTAAATTAGGCAGAATAACTTATCCCTCATGGGAATAATAATTATCATTCAAATTATCCAATACTTTTGCTTTATAAGTCCTCCAAACAAAATTCTGTCAAACAAAGTCTTAGGGAAAAGCAGATCTCTACTGGAAGATCAGGAACTCAACAGTGGCATTAGCAGACACTTAACAAGGTGAATGTTAAAAACAAGTATGTTGCAGCAAACAATATCTAACAGTTTTGATTTAAAAAAAATGAAGAAATTATTGTGCATCTGGTAATATTATTATTTGAATAAAAGTATTCATTAAAGCCTATGAAAATATAGTAAAAAAAAGACAGGAACATGAGTTTCACACGCTACAATAGCACAATTTGAAAAATAATATTTATAATACTTATTATTCAAGAGAAGTAAATACTACTCCATAATTATATTACTATAACTGATTTAATTTGTTTATGTGACTATAAATCTCTTTAACAGGCATGATGGGAGGACTTTTCACAGCCACCTGAAATTCACTATCAGTCAATGTACTCTAACGTTTTGTTGTGTCTAATTCATACTGTCTTGGAAGGATTCATGCAAACAAGTAGCTTTGCTGTAATATCATAAAAGTGAATTCAAAAGAATTTTTGAATGGAGTTGTGAGAATGTGTTAGGTTATTGTCTTTTTTTTCCACTTCAGTACTCATCAGATGTAGGCAAAAGTGTGAGCATGCATAAAAATACTAGTAGCAAAAAACCAGTCATTTTTTTCCTGGTTATTAAAAATAAAATAAAATAAAAAACCGCTCAGTATAGTACGAAAATAAGAGATGCTATTCCATATGAAGAAAGTTAGTTCAATGACATTATTGCACAATAAAACAAAGAATAAAACATCCTGCAAGAAAATATGTAGCAAAGCAGAATGACAACAACTCTATGAGAAAAAATTTCTCTTTAAATCAGTAAAATTACTTTAATGTGCTCTCAATTTGATTGATGCAACAGATAATACCTAACAAAGAAGACATAATTTGGATTGGTTGAATAGAGCCAGAAAATTTACTCAGATGGATTAAGTCTGTAGTGTTTAAATATTATGTTTTTCTTAAAGTGAGTAGGAATATATTTCCTACTACAGAATTGTGTAACATATGTAAAGAATAATCTTTTCATAGCACTGAATAATTTATTGTATTAACAATCTGAAGATAACTACTATTATTACTTTGTTAGTAAATTAGAAAGAATATGTAGCTCAACTATTCACTTCTAAAGAAAAAGCAATGAAATTAATCAGTGCCTCTCCTGTTATGCTGGGTTTCACTGAAGTGATAATTTGAGTGTTTATATCAATTTTCACATTTTTATGAGGGATCAAATTACATCCATATAACCAGAAGAAAATTGAGCTAATGAACTAAATCTTTAAAGATGAAAGGGTAGAAAGCATTCTGTGACAAAAAATAAGTGTGTTATACCTGTGCCCCAAGTAAACTGAACTCCTTTTTAATGGACTATGCAAATTTACTTCAAATTACTATAATTACTATTTGCAGTTGTTCTTCAGGACCCAAAATACATATTGCTGTGTGATTGTACAGAATATTTTACTGTTTTGAATAACTTCTGCTTATATCAGGAGCCAAAACATTTGCATACATCAAGAAGTGAGGTTTTGGGGTTTTTTTGTTTTTTTTTTTTTTTTTTACTTAGTGTTCAGTATTGCAAACCTCTGTAACATTCTCTGTGTCAAATTCTTTTCTAGGAATAAGGTGAAAATGATTGATTTTCTGCTGTGCTTTTCAGCAATGCATTTATGTATTAACATTTTAGCAATGTATTTTTTTTCCTTAAAACAGAAATATGGTTAACTATACTGACCTTCATGTATTACTAATGGAGAATAAATACACAGAAATTTAAAGGCAGTAACTATGTAAAACTACTTTTGAAAAAAAAAAAAAAAATTGAATACAAAAGAGAAATCAGTATTTAAAAGTGATTGTAGACATCTCTTGCAATAACCAACCTCAAGTCCTTAGCACATCCATGCAGATGCTAAGGCTTATTCAAAAATTCAAAAGGTCTAGAACTTACTGACATATGAAGATGCAACATCTTTCAGATCAGACATCAGAAGACTCACTCCAAGCGCACTAAAAGCTGTAGAATTCTACTTCATATCCCTATTGACAGAGCAAAACTGAGTATCATTTTTCACTATTATCACACAATCACAGAACTGCAGGAGTTGAAAGGGACCTCTTGAAAGGTCCCTTTCAAGGAGTTGAAAGGGAGATCGTCAAGTCCAACTCCTCAGCTAAAGCAGATTTCCTAAAGTAGGGTTTCAGGAAAACATCCATACTGATTTTGAATATCTACACAGAAGAAGACTCTACAACATCCCAGAGCTACTTGTTCAAATACTCTCTCACCACAATGTAAAGTTTTTCCTCATGTTCAAATGGAACTTCCTGTGTTCCAGTTGCAGCCCATTAACTGTTTTTCTGTCACTGAAAAGAGTTTGGCCTCATCCACTGGACAGCCATCCATTAGATATTTATAAGAGTTTATAATCTTCTCTTAAACTGATCTTCTCTAGGTTGAACAGTTCAAAGCCTTTCAGTCCTCTTCATAAGGTGCATTCAGCCTTGAGAAAAGAAAACTGAGAAGGGATCTTATTAATATATATAAATATTGTCAGTGTAGGAGACAAAGGGATATGGCCAATCTCTTTTCAGTTGTCTGTGGGGGGGACAGGACAAGGAGAAATGGCCATGAATTGGAGCACAGGCAATTCTTCACCATTATGCTAAAGAACTTCATGGTGAGGGTGACAGAGCATTGGAGTGGGCTGCCTGGAAAGGTTGTGGAATCTCCTTCTCTGGAGATATTCAAGATTTGTGTGGATGCCTACCTGTGCAATCTGATGTAGGGAGCCTGCTTTGGCAGTGAGTAGAACTCGATGATCACTTGAGATCCCTTCCAACCCCTACAGTTCTGTGGTTCTATGAACCTGGGACAAGAGAGATGCTCCAGGCCCCTAGCATTTTTTGTAGCCCTCTCTGCTTGACTCTTTAAGTAGTATTCCCATCTTTCCTGAACAGGGGAGTCCAGACCTAGCGACAGTGTTCCAAATGTGGGATCACAGAGAGGAAGGATCACCTTCCTCAACCTGCTGGCCACACTCTTCTTAATGGTCCCTGAGATCCCTGGCCTTCCTCACCACAAAGACACATTGATGGTCACACTGTCTACCAAGACAACCAGGTCCTCCTCTGCACTGTCTTTCCAACAGGTCAGCTCCTAGCCTGTACTGATTTGTGTGGTTATTGCTTCCCAGGTGTAGGACTCTGCACTTGCCCTTGTTGAACCTCATCATGTTCCTCTCCATCCATCTCTCCGTCTCAACCAGGTCTCAATGGCAACACAGTTATCTGGTGAGTCAGCAACTCCTCCCAACTTTTATCATCAGCAAATTTGCTGAGGGTACACTCTATCCTTTCATCTAGGTCATTGATGAAGATGTTGAACAAGACCAGACATAGTACAAATTCCTGGGGAACACCTTCAGCTACAGGCATCCTCTGTGCAACTGATCATACCCCCTGAGCTCTGCAAGTCAGCTAGATTTCAATACAGTTCACTGTCCCCTCATCCAGCCCACACCTACAAAGCATACCTACAAGGATTTTAAGGCACATAGTGGTAAAAGCTTTGCTGAAGTCAAGGTGCACAACATCCACTGCTCTCTCATCATCTATTCAAACAGTGATGACATCATAGAAGGCTATCAGTTTGGTCAGGCATGATTTCCCCTTGGTGAGTCCATGTTGACTCTTCCTGATAAAATTATTCTCTTTCAGTGCATGGCAGTGGATTCCAGAATAAGTTTTTCCATCATTTTTCCAAGGAGGGAAGTGAGGCTGGCAGAGCTGTAATTTCCCAGCTACTTCTTCCTGCTGTTTTGAAGAATAGAGTGATATTGGCTTTCGTGCAGTCCTCAGGCACCTCTCCCATTCTCCATGGCCTTTTGTAAGTGATAGAAAATTGTTATACAACCATTTCTGTTCTTTTGCTCAGTGGTTGTGCATCCTACTGGGACCCATGAATTTGTGTGTTGATTTTTACCTAGGAAATTCCCTCCCTTGATCAAGGGAAGTCTTCCTTTCTCCAGACCTTCTCTCTCTTATCACCATGTTCTGAAATTCATGAGGCCCGTCTAAGCAGTGAATACGGAAGTGAAAAACTGCTTTATCAGTGTCTGCAAGAGATTATTCGTCTGCATATTTGTCTCAAGTCTTGCTGAGGACAAGTCCAGGCAATTCCTGGTCAATGATTGAGAAATCCTTTGTCACACAGATGGCCAAGTGAAGGCAAGTCCTGGTTAAAGTTGGCAAAATCTTTTTTCTGAAGATTTGCAGGCCAGGGGCAACAAAAGAGATACGACACAGCTTAATGACTAGAAAGCAGTCTTTGTGTGCGCTTACCTTGAGAATGATAGCCATTTCAGAAGGCACTGATTCAAGTGCCCAGGAATGCCACATTGGCAGGAGAATAAAAGAGACCAACAACCATGAAGGTAGGTGTCTGACATCAGATGCCTCATGATGTGATGCCTGCCTGCTGATGGATTCTCGTGGGCCTGCTATCTGAGATCTGCCACATCCTCCTGGACTTGCTCTGTTGCTGTACCTGCTTGCTGCCTAAGGCTGGCCACTCTGCTGCTGCTCTCCCCCTACGCTTTTGCCTCAGAGCTTTGGAACAGCATGCAGCAGGATGCTGTTGGATTTTGGTGGTGACTATCCCTGCTTTATGCAATTCTTGCTTTTTTCTTATCTTTCCTTTTGCCTGCTTTCCCTTCCCCATCACCCTAATACGTAATAGTTGCTGGCCACCCTTTCCCCATCTTCCTGATTAAGATTTGTAATAAACTGGTGGGATCAGCATTTGAATTGTTGTTTCTTAATCTCACATCGGCTATACATATGTCAAAGAACTTCTTCTCTCTCCTATAAAATGGAGTGAGACAGTGTCCTGTGTTATAAAGACACTCACCTCATTTAGCAGCAAGCTCACATAGTCTTCCTTTTGCTACTGACACACTTAAAGAAACCTTTACTCTTGTCTTTGACCTTCCTTCTAAGAGGGCCTCAGCTTTCCTCGCTGTACCTCTGCATGCCCTGATGGTGTTTCTATATTCATCCTAAGTGGCCAAACCCTTTTTCCACATTCCTCATACTTCGAATTCCTTGCTCATCCATGCAGGTCTTTTGTCATCTTTGCTTGATTTCTTACTCTGATGATCTTGAGTTTGGAGGAAGTGGTGCGTGAATGTCAACCAACTCTCTTGAATGTCAACCAAAGCCCTTTTACTTTCTAATGCTTTAACCCATGAGATAACTCCAAGTGGTCAAAGTTAGCCCCCCTGAAGTTCAGGGATGCAATCCTGCTTATTTCCTGGTTTCTTCAATGTAAAATCCCAAACTCCACAATCTCATGTTCTCTGCAGTCAAGGTTGCTCGCAGACTTCACATCCCACATTAGTCCTTTTTTGTTTGCAAGAACAAGCCTCATCAGCACAACTCTTCACCACCTGCATCAGAACTTTATCTTCAGTGCACTGCAGGAATGTCCCAGACTGTGTGTACCCAGCAGTGTTTCTTTTTCAGCAAGTATCAGAGTGATTGAAATTCCCCATGAGAATCTGTGTCTGTGATCTTAAGGCTACTTTCAGCTGTCTGTAGAAAGCCTCATCAACTTTGTCCCTCTGACGAGGTAGCCTGTAGTAAACACCCACAACAATGTCATCCATGTTAGCCTTTCCCTTAATTCCTACCCATAAGATCTCAGCTCATTCATCATTTAACTCTTAGGCAGAACTTGATAAAGAGCAACTTCACTGCCTCACATTCATGGCTTGGTTTTCCTAAAAGAGTGCATAAAAGCATTACAGTCATGTGAGTTGTCTCACTGAAGCTCTTTGATCACAATGTGATCATAGCCCTGCAACAACAGATAGATCTCTAGTATTTCCTACTTGTTCCCATGCTGCATGCATTGATACTAAGAGAAGAAAAGGGAGAAGAGGATGCTGGTTTCTTTAGGCAAATTTTAAACGGTCCCCTGTAGCTATACATAGCCTTATATACAGCTGATAGTAATCTGTGCTCTTGACAAGTTGTGGCATTCTGTCATCAGTATCCCAGATCTTGGCTCCTGGGAGGCAGCATGTCTCTTGAGATTCCTTGTCAAACTGACAGAGGAGAGCTTCAGTGCCTTATAGAGGGGACTTGCCCATTGTGAGTTTTAATCATTTCTTTTTACGGAATCCACTTCAAGCTGCCAGTATGAGTTCTCCTTACAGACCTTGGTCATGAGTGTCAAGGGTAATTATTGCTGCAGAGATTCATATCTGCTTTTGGTAGTGAAGTTGGAGAGTGGGGATTAAAGTGGAGCCCAGCTTTTGTGGGTTTCTTGGGACCAAGAGGCCTCATTTTCAGTGTTGCCCACTATTTGAATGTTATTATTAGACAAGTTATCTCTTTTTCACTTAGTCTAATGCTATGCAGTCTTAACTGCTTATTGCAGCTCATCCATTTGTGTTAAAAATCATCTGCTTTTGTGCATCTTGTACAGGTGCTTACCTTATTATCAGGAGAAGTTTCAAGGCAGTTGGTGCAACCAGCTGCCTGAACCAAAAGTCTTCTTTCTCACTAATTCAGTCTGGGTACAAGTACCAGATATTTCTGGGTATTTCCCCATAGGGGCACCAGTTTTAGCTCTTATGGAGTGCCCACCACCAGAACAGCAGAGTTCAGAAGCTTTTCCTTGGGTTGTTATCCTGCATGCAAGATACAGAACCCTGCCTGTGCAAACTGCGATGATAGTGTTGCATCCAGAAGAGAGAAATTGGACCTCCTGCCTCTGAAAGGTGGAAAAGGGGCCCCATAAGAAAAGTAAAAGGCAAAAAGAAGGTTTCACAGTAACTGAGAATAGGGGGGAGGATAAAAGGGGATAGTTAGGAATAGTTTATAGAAGCAGGAATGTAGAGCTCGTTAGAGAAAGGGGAATAGCAGGCACAGGGCCTGGGATAGTGAGGGGGATGAAGGCCACGCTGATAAGGTTTGAGACATCTGGCAGGGAGGTGATTAGATGTTCACAAGAGTGAGACGAAACTAGTTTGGGGGATGCCCCCCATTCTCTGTCAGGAGTTATGGTGAGGAAGGTCAGAAGCCTTCACGAAAAAGACAACAAATTCTTCAACCCACGACCCACTACACACGCACAACAGGGGAGGGTCTGCATGCTTTGGGGTATAATGAATATATATCCAAATTCCGGGAAACTATTGATTATGTATTAGTTAGCCCTATATCGGTAGCATGATTTTTCTAGACGGTGTGCAAGCTCGGAGGAATTATCCCCCTTGCACCAGGGCTTTTGCACAATTGCCAATAAAACATACCTTCTCTATATCCTTAAAGGCTATAGGGTTTGATTTTCCGCACATCACCTCCTCCATGCCTTCCCACACAAACTGCCACTCCACAACCTTAATGCTGTACCACATCTTTACTACAATGTCACAGTATGTTTGCCCTGGTCACTGTGTTCCTGATCACTAATTACCACTAGGGGCTGCCTTTTTACATGTGGAGGTATTATTCTGCTGCTACTGACTTGCCCTCCTCTCCTCAACCACACTCACAAAGGCTGGGATCTCTTAGCACTTCCAAACATCTCTCCCCTTATTCCAGTGTCTCCTTGATTTCACAGCAGTGCCTGCACATTCTGATCCCCTGCTCCACTGCAGGACTCACCTGTACCAAAGCTAATCATCTTGAAAATAATGGATAAATTTTATACGCATTTTATGAAGAAATATTTAAATCTTTATTTAAGAAGTCAGTTTTCTCCTACCAAATGTAGGTCTTTGGGATAAAGAAACACATATAACAATGTGACTAATAAGAAAACTCAAACCTAGAGTGAATTATACACTCTTCTGAATGCATTTAAATGAAAACAAACACTGAAACTTGAAAAATAATTAAAAAAAAATAAAATCTAGTTCCCATAAAGGGTTTCATGACATACTTCTGTGATTTTAACATCATAAATGTGTAATTTCAAGATGGAATGCTTTCCTGAAGAGTAACTTATCAAAATGATAGCAATTGATCCTGTGATTATATTGTCAGATATTTAGAGAACACACTTTCTCATTTCATAAAGAAATAGTTTTAGCAACATCTAAACTCTGATGTACAGTAGAACGTCTAAAAAATAAATTACTTCCCTCTCCCTGCTAGCCAGCTCTCTTTTGATGCATCCCAAGATATCATTGGCCTTCTGAGCTGCAAGTGCACACTGTTGGTTCATATCCAGCTTTTGGATGGCAGGACCCGCAAGTCCTTTTCTGAAGGTCTGCTATCAATGAGTTCTTCTCCACATTTGTACTCATATCTGGGATTGCTTTGACCCAAGTGCAACACCTTGCGCTTGGCCTTACTAAACCTCATTAGATTCTCATGTCCCCATTTTTTGAGCACATTCAGATCCCTCTGGATGCTGTCCTTCCCTTCTATTGCGTCAACTTCCCAACTCAGATTGGTATCATCGAGAAAATTGCTGAGATTATACTCAAACCCACTGTCTATATAATTGATAAAGATGTTGAAAAGCACATGTAGTTCCATGAGCCTTTTTTTCTCCCTTTCTTTTGCATAGGAGTGATGTTTCCCTTTGCCTGACTGCCATAATTTTTCAAACATGATGGAGAGAACCTTGGTCATCAGTTCCTTCAGAAACCTTGCTTGTCATCTGGCCCCAAAGACTTGTACATGTTTGTGAGGTGGTCTGAGATTTACTCCACTCCTACACTGGGAGGAATTTGTCCACCCTGACACCTGCTTAGAAGTTCTGCATCATAAGAGGCATGAGGAGCCAAAAAGATGAAGGCAAATAACTCATTAAATATCTCAGTGTTCTTCATGTCTGAGAAGGCCAGCTCTCCATTTTAATTTTTCAGAGAGGATATACTTTCCAAATTACACCAAAGTTTCCAAGTCCTCCTGCTTATTTCCCATGCTGCATGCATTGATATAGAGACAATTTAGCTGGGCTTTCCTCTGGGAAAGATCTGAGATTTTCTCCCTCTGTTTCCTAAAGGAAGTACTCCTTGACTGTTTTCTATTCCATAGCATTACATTCCCTTCCCACATCAAATCTAAAGTTTAAAGCCTCGGTGTTGAGCCTGGCCTGCTTGCTGCCTAGTATATTCATCATAAGATGCAGCAGGATGAGGGTCCCCTACCAGTACAGGTAGGATCTGACTTACATATGGGGCCCTCCATTCCCCTCAGAAGGGAGTTGCCTACAAAAATTATCCTTCTTCTTTCTTGGCAAAGGCACTCTTGAGGTGTGGAGTCAACCACTTTGCCCTAGACAACCTACTGGGTAGACTTTCCACCACATCCTCACTTACCTGCTCCTCAAGTTTCAGACTCTCAAACCTACTGCATAAATGCACCTGGAAAGGTGAGGTGGGTAAGGAGGAGATTATCTGCAAAGCGAAACAGGGACCTGATTTCATTCTTCCTCATCTCTTAAGTCCTATCCTTCTGCCTGACTGTGACAGGGAAGAGGATCCACCACTGTTGGGGGGTATCATACTGGTGCGTTGCTAGTAGGTATTTCAGGGAGTTGTGCCACCACCAGTCTATGTCCTGCTCACAATCCCAGTTGCTCCTTAACCTCTCCACTTCCTCCTTGAGCTCTCCCACCATGCTGACATGCTGAGCAGATCATCCACCTGCTTACACATCATGCAGGTGTTATCTCTAACATTCTGTGGGAGCAGATACGGTCCCAGACATTCTCTGCAGCCAGAGACCTCAACAGACGCATTTCTGGGAAGGAACTCAGTCTCGGTAGCCTCATTCTTTCTGGCAAGACCTTTCTGTCCAGTGGAGACCATGGTTAGAGACGTTATCTCTTACTGACATGCTATGCCCTGTTTGCCTACTCTGTTTGCAGTGGTCCTGGGAGATGTCCTCCTTTGGGACCATTTTTGTAATTGTATTTTGTGATGCTGCTGCCCCCGGTCCTTCCTCCACCATGTCAGATCCATTGCCAGACAAAAAGCAATGGTGCCTAGCAGCCCTGCGCTGACAGGAATTTGGCTGCCCTGCACAGGTAATTCCTTGCTTCAGTGCAGAATGTGACCATACTAGAGGGGTCTGCCTGTGGAGAAATTTTGTTAAAGGTTGTTTTCCCCTTTTTTTCCAGGATTCACTATGCATAAGTTTCCAACATTCCACTACCTTCACAAGGCCACATTTTAATCATTTATTGGGGTGATGTAGGTTCCTGCAAGAAGTAGACAGCTTCTGGAGCAAGTACTGATATCTTTAGATACTCAAGGTGTAAACAATCAGAATCATGGAATGGCTTGGTGTATGAATCCTTCTTCGCTTTCAAAGCTTGCTTTCTGAGCTATTCTTTATGATAAGACTTTAGGAAATGAGATGGGTGTTGCCATGTGGCAATCAACATCACTCTGTGGACAATTTTACATTTGAAAGCATTTCTTTGGAGCTGCTTACCTTCGGAAGAGAGTGCTTAGGACTGTTTACTGATGGAAGACCTAGCCTGTGACCAAATAACTCCAGCTTGCTATGGGAGATTAGGGGATGATACCATTGTATCTTGTGAAGGAAAGATGCAAGTTGGCGCATCTCTGCTCCCTCTTATCTACTGGCAAAGCAAGGAAAATAAGAACAAAGGAGTTTCTGCTGAGATCCCAGAGCCAGAAGCTGCCACTCCAAGGAGAGCTGACTCAATTACTTTGGATTTGAGCTGTCACTCCAAAGAGAGCTTACTCGACCACTTTGGCCCTATAAATAAGTTTGTACTATCACTGAAAGGGAGCCATCATTACCATGGTCACCGTCAACATCAACGGAACAACGCACAATGACCCAGTACTATTGAAGACTGAACAACGAATTCCTTTTACTTCCTATTAAGACTCCTTGCTTCTTCTTTCCTATGGTTTTTATCGCTCTCCTTCCCTTCCCCATTACCCTAACTAATAATAGTGTCCATCCTTCTGTTCCACATCTCCATGATTAAGATCTGTAATAAACTGGTCCGACCAACATTTGAACTGTTGTTTCTTAATCTCACACCGAGAATACATATATTATAAAGAACCTCCTCTCTCTCCTGCAAATTGGAGTGAGACACTTGGGTTGGAGAGGCGCTTAATAATCACTCAGGTCCAACATCCCTGATGTAGTCAGGGTTACCACCTACTAAATCAGGCTGCCCATGGCACCATTGAAACTGTCCTTGAACATCTCTAGGGATGGGGCATCCATAACCTTTCCGGGCAATCTGTTCCATCTAAGTGTAGAATTTCCTCCTAACATCTAATCTAATTCTCCATTCAGTTTCCTCCATGTCTTCCTCCATGTCTTCCATGTCCTACTACTGTGTGTGTAAAAGGACAGCTAAGACAGGTCTTAACAAGCAGGATTCTGTGCAGTGTTAATTATATTAATAATACCATGTTTTGTCTAGCAATGTGGATTATCTCCAGGAGAAAGTAAATAAATAAATAAATTAAAAGGGAATTATCATGAAAGATAAGCTTATGACAATGAATTTTTATAGAGTAACCCCAAAGTTGATTATTTCATGTGCCATCTTTTCCTATTTTCACTTTTTCTTGGCCTACTTGGAAAAAATAAGAATAAGCTTATATATAAGTATTTTACATATTTAAGCAGAATAAACTTTTTGTGAATAGAAATATCATAAGTTTATCACCTTGATTAAATATCATTCTAATAAACTAGGCACAGTTACACTTTAAAAGATAACTGCAGAATGTATGTAAGAAAAGGTTATAGCATTCCAAAGGTATGTGTGTCGTTTAGTGCTACTCAGCTAATTTTTATTTTTACTTTCATAAACTTGAGGTATCTTGTTATAACATCATTCTACATTCCTGACTTACATGACAATGGATCTCCTGATTTTCCAGAAAAGAAAACATACAGGCAAAGAAAAATAAACAAATAAATAAAATCTAAAACGAATCAAACAAAATCCCCATATAATTAAAATATTTTGTTCCCCCTACAAACATAAATATCCCACTACCTAGCAAAATGAGTATGCTAATTAGGATGTACTAGATTCTTTAGGATTTGCAAACTTATCCAAAATCCTCAGGCACTTCTCAGCCACCTGACAAATAGTAAAACAGAGATCTCTCTTTATCAGAAGATTTTTTGCTGAGTTCCAAGTTATCTTGAAAGTTAGAGCTCTCAGAGTGAGGAGTTAATATCAAGATAATAGCTTGGAGAGAAAAACAAGTTGAAAGGTTTAGTAAGATAGACAGTGTTTACTAAATTATGTTACTTTCCTTCTTTAAAGGGATCATCATCATTTATTTGTTTAAAAAGACTGCTGACTGGACTAGCTGTTTTGAAAAATCTCCACTTTCACACTTAACCAAGTGTTGACAGCTGTAGCTTCAGTAGATTTACATTTTCGATGAAAATTTGCTGATATTATTTACTTGGCTTATACTATACATTCTTGTTTCTTTAAAGGGGCAAAAATTGATTTTTACTCTGAATTTTTACATCAGTCTTACTTTGAAGATGGCCAACAACAAATAAATAGTTTATAATGGTGCACAAAATACTGTAATTACAATCTCCCCTAAACAAATTTGCACTATATGTAAAGATTTCTGTGTGAAATGAAATTACTCATTTCTCTGCTACAAGGTTTTTGTAGTACTTGGTCATGTTTTGACAAATATATTTCATTACTCGATTTAACTGAATACAGTGTTACTCTGTCCTCTTTTATTATTTTCAACCTACGCATTCTTTGAAGAATATTTGCAAATACTATACCCCTCTGGAGAGTCTCTTAAAAGTAAATAAATTGCTTAAGTTTATAAAAAGGGCATATGCACATACTTTCTATTAGGCAGAATATAATAGAGCAGCGGAAACAAAATTATGAAAAAGAGTTTTTGTATTCCCATTTTTAACAGCATACCTCCCATAAAACAAACATTAGCAACATTTTGTTTCTGGTGATTTTACTTGTTTATAAGGTTTATTTACAGATGAAAAACAATAAATTTTACTGATTTCTGCATATAAAATTTCAGTAAACGAAAAAGTTCAGCCAAATATGTCAGGGCTTACCTAGATGCTATTAAACTATGTACAAAATTTACAAGTCCACAGGCTTCTGGAATTTCTGTTAAATTCAGCTCTCTCCACTGAATTTAATACAGAATCACGTGATGTTTTTGGAGATGTAAACTCAAAACTTGCTTATAAATGATGTCTTAAAAAATACGTAGTTTTATATTTTGGGGAGAAAGAGAAGGGAATAGCGATTCACATTAATTGTAATGTTCTCTCCTAGTTAATTCTCTACTAAATAACATGAACTTTTATAAGGCTTGCTATATTGTGTGTATGAAATTCATAAGAATTAAAGAATTCTCAGAATGATAGTCACTTATGGATACTTGGATAGCAAGCATCTGTATAAAATAAATCCACTGTTTGTGCTAATCTGTAGATTGATGATGCAGGAGCAGAGAGGTGATTGTTCCCCTATACTCAGCACTAGTGAGGCCGCACCTCGAGTACTGTGTCCAGTTTTGGGCCCCTCACTGCAAGAAAGATATTAAGGCCCTGGAATGTGTTCAAAGGAGGGCAGCAAAGCTGGTGAGGGGTCTGGAACACAGGCCATATGAGGAGAGGCTGAAGGAGCTGGGAATGTTCAGCCTGGAGAAGAGGAGGCTCAGGGGAGACCTCATTGCTCTCTATAACTTTCTGAAGGGAGGTTGTAGTGAGCTGGGGGTCGGCCTCTTCTCTCGTGTCATTAGTGATAGGACCAGGGGGAATGGCTTCAAGCTACGGCAGGGGAGATTCAGGCTGGACATGAGGAAGTATTACTTTTCAGAAAGGGTGGTCAGGCACTGGAATGGACTGCCCAGGGAGGTGCTGGAGTCACCGACCCTGGGAGTGTTCAAGGAAAGGCTGGATGTTGTGTTGAGGGACATGGTTTAGTGGGAGCTATTGGGAATAGGTGAACGGTTGGACTGGATGATCTTTTAGGTCTTTTCCTTGGTGATTCTATGATTCTATGATTCTATGATTTATACTTTGGTTGTGTTAACTGGAAAGCCTGTGGGTAAATATCAGAATATTATCTGTATTTCATTACTTAACAAGTTTCATAGTGTAACTTAGCACTAATTATTTTATGGGGACAATTTTATTTTCTTCCTTGGATAATAATTATTGGTTAACTCTTTGTGGTGCATATGTAAAAAAATTATTTCGTACTTGATGTCTCAGAAACAGAATAGCAACTTCCAGCTGTAGGAAACTGCCCTTGCTCCTGGCAGAGGAGATAGCTTACTCCATTAATGAGATAAATAAGATTCTAACATTTTTAGCAAATACATAAAAAGTTCAGAAATTTTGGTCTGTAACATTGTGCTAGAAAAATATACTGTGTAATGCTTTGGGAAAGTACAGGTATAGTAGATATGTACACATTGTAAAGACAGGGCAGTACCTGCTCCTGACCAAGTTTAATATTCACTATAAAGGAGAATAGAGTTGAACTGAATTCTACTTAACTGGAATTCTCTGAAGAAAAACTGCAGGAGAACTGGAAGATGTAATTTTGTGGCTAAAGTCTTAAATATTCTCATTAAATTTCAGCCATATTACAGGTAATTGGAGACAGTGATTTTCATCTTTGCAACACCTTGAATAGATACAAAATTCTGAGAATCAGCTGCTACTGATGCTAGGAATCTATCTCAAATTGCAAGGAAATATTTCTAAGCAAAATTCTCTCCATCATGAAAACAAAACTGTAGCAGTAAGCAGACAATTCATAAAGAAAACACTGTGTTTTTACAGTGTATGAGATTCATTAGTTAGAATACTTTTTGGTGTCTGCTTATTAATAAGCAAGTAAGTAGAGTGTGAAGGGTACTTTTACTGCTTAACATGAAGAGAAACTGATACAATAAAAATAGCATAGCATACACATAGCTGTGGAGAGAGTGGGGGAAAGGGAAGTAAAGAAAACAGAAGATAAAAGCAGCTTTATCAACCACAACTACCTATATCACTTAAGAAGCCCTTAAATCTAAATGCCTTAGCAGAGGCTCATAGTGATGAAAGAGCAGAAGCAGTATGTTAGCATAGCAACACTTTAACAACAGCTCAAGAGGTCAGGTACCCTGGAGCTGACTTTTGGTTAGAGCTTCATGGACTGAATGCTGTGTGTATTCCCAAGAGAGTTCGCCAGTCACTGTTTAACAAGAGTGTTCTTGGAGTGTGTGATAGATTTTACCTGCTTAGGGAAAAGAGAAGTCCTAAACATAACAGTCAGGAAAAAAATGATGATATGGCACTGCTGTGATAGAACACAAAATAGTAAAACTGATACAAATTAAGTATTTTTGGTAAAGTACATGATGAAATTTGGGAAGAGCACGAATCCACTCTTCAAGGCTCATTCTTCAAGATTTAGCTTTTCAAATACTTGGCAATTTGCTTTTTGCAAGCAATGCACTCCTGTCTTCTTTATGCTTCTGAATTGTGATATTAAAATAAATAAATATATAAATTATATATATTACATATAAATCACATATATTGAAATTTATACAACTGTTTTGTTTTAAACATATATATTCTTCTTCTGTAAAAGTATGTTATCTTATTTTCCATTCTCACATGATAAATCACATTTTTAAAGATTTTACAGAAAGCATTTAGTACAGCTTTGTTGCTGACGTTCCAAACATGCAAGAAGAAAAGATCAGCCAACCAAACAAACATCAGCAACATGCATTCTTCTTAATTTCCAAATTTGCAAAATTATACAGATTATATGATACTTCTTCCCCCTCCTCCCCCTCTTTCCTCATCTTGAGAACCATCTGCAGTATTTCAATCATGGAAAATGATTGTTAATGCCATAGGAGGACTTACATATGTCATGGTTTTTTGATTTTTGGTTATCAGTATTCCACATCGTAACATCATGTAGTGCACTGGGAGTTAAAGTGTTAATGCTCCAGTTCCAGGTACCTGTCTGGAAGAGAAGAACTACATACCCCAGGGGGCTTTGCAGTCAGAAAGGAGATATAACCCCTGGCAAGGTCACCTGATGCTCTTCTTCATCAGGCTCTCCTCCCTGCTGCTCAACTAGACTGTGTATCTCACCTCAGCGTTATGGTGAGGCCTATCCACTTTCTGGACACTTACTCTCATTATATTTGACTTATTGGCTTCAATTCTGATTATATTGTATTGTAGTGTGTCACCTTGCATTCTGATATCATATTTAGTTTGTTTCTCCTCAGATCATTGCTGCTGTTTTTAATTATCTCGGGGTCCTCTATTTCCCTTTTCCGGAAATGCGGATTTTGCGAAATTCCCCCACTAGTCACCGAACTGGGTTGAACCAGCCCGTAAACTGTTGACAACATAATCTCTGTTTAGTTTCCCTGAACGTGCTACAAATGGCTTATAATGACACACTTGATCAAGTTAATTCTTACAGTCTCCTAAGTCTAGTGTCACAGTGAAAAATCCCTACTATTACTGTGGTTTCATAGTAGTTAATAGAATCATAGTCAAGGAGTCATAGAATGTCTTAAGTCAGAATGAACCTTAAAGACTATCCAGTTCCAGGATTGCTCCCAGACTGCTCAGGGTTCCAACAAACCTGATACTGAACACCTCCAGAAGTGAGATATTCACAACTTCCCTGAGCAGCCTGTGAGTAAAGAATCTCTCCCTAACATCAAGCATTAATAATTTAAATCTCATGTGTTTTGCTTTAAAGACATTCCCTCTTGCCCTTTCACTATCTGCTCATGTAAAAATACGGTTCCCCTCCTGCTTGTAAGATCCCTTCAGGTACTGAAAGATTGCAACGAGGTATCCCTGAAGCTTTCTCCTCTCCAAGCCCAGCTGCCTCAAACTTAAAGATCATCTTAAGTTAAAGGGGAAAAGGGAAGAAAGAGTGAAAGACTGAAAGAGTGAGAGAGAGAAAGAGAGATGGAAGGAAGGAAGGAAGGAAGGAAGGAAGGAAGGAAGGAAGGAAGGAAGGAAGGAAGGAAGGAAGGAAGGAAGGAAGGAAGGAAGGAAGGAAGGAAGGAAGGAAGG
>NW_024962272.1:2211721-2226425 GCF_019238085.1 Lagopus leucura
GGGAGGAAGGGAGGAAGGGAGGAAGGGAGGAAGGGAGGAAGGGAGGAAGGGAGGAAGGGAGGAAGGGAGGAAGGGAGGAAGGGAGGAAGGGAGGAAGGGAGGGAGGGAGGGAGGGAGTGAAACAGTAAAACATATTTGGATTAATATTTCTATGAAAAAAATTCTGAATCTATCCTTTGTCATGGTTTGTCTATTATGGAGTCACGTCTTGAAAGGCAAAGTTGTGAACCTAACAGGTATGTGCTACTCATTAATTTCCCATGTGGATGTATCCTTGCAGCAGTGAGCCAGATCTGCTGTAGTAAAATGAGCATCTACCTATGCTCTGTAATCAACATGCTCACCTGTCTTTCAATTTGAGTTTTGTGAATTACCTTGCATTTTTTAAAGGACAATAGCAATCATTTGGATAATCCGTGAGATTTAGCTGACAGACAGTGATATAGACATTGCTTTCCATTAATTTCTTCTCATCTCTAGGGAGATTCCTGCTGTCTAGAAAATACTCATATCTTCTTAAACAATATTATTATCTAAGGCTGTGAAAACACTTCTCGATTATCATAGCAGGGTACAAGGTTAGTTCTTAAACAGAGTGTATCCTGTATATGTGGAATATACTTATGTACTGTGGAATTGAGATTAAAAGAATACTCTTCTTCAACTGGAAATTGTTATTCGCTTCAGTGCTAAATAGAGAACGAGTATATTAATTATCAGAAAGTCTAGTGTGGTAATAGTTAATAGTATGATGAGACTCTTAAAGACAAACAAGGATCATCTTGTAACCAAAAAAAATTTTAAAATGTTAATGATTATGCTAAATATTTGCACTGTGCTTATAATAATTCAGTTTAATTAGCAATTGTTTATTCTGCTTTCAAGCAGAGAAGTATGTTGTCAATGGTAATAGTTCTATTAATGTAATTAATGTAATAATAAGTAATATTATAATAATCATATATTAATAAAATAACAATAGTATTTAATAATTATAATTATATAACAATATGTAATAATGTAATGTAAATTATATTGATATTTTGGTATTGAAAAATGACTATAACACACTTAGATAATTCATTCAGTAACTGAAAACACTTTTTTCCAGTATTTACACTGAAGTCTCTCTTTCACCTGAGCTTACGAAGTACTATTCTTTATAGAACAGAATCGTAAATACTAAGCCCTCAGTGATAATGTGGATTAAAATTCATGTAAGCTGCTTTTTATTCACATTGACAATATCCGCAGTGTACTAGATGTTTCCTAAAATATACATAAGGCATGAAATATTTTATGAAACTCTGAATGTGATAAACAATTTAAAGTGTTTAATAACTGCTGTTTCTTAGGTTATGAAAAAGCTATATATAACATAGTTTTAGAAATTTGTCATGGAAAATACTTTGTTAAATGTTTTATGTTACATAAAATTAAGCTGAGCAGCAGGTTTTCCTGGTGAAATACACTGAGAAAAACAAATACTGTTCAAAGTTTTATTACACATTCATAGAAAATGATCAGGAGAGAAAAGAGCTTGTTCTTCAAAGTGGGTTCTCTCATTTCAAGTCAAGCTGCAACTGTCACCCTCACTTTCTTCAGTTCGGTAAGCATTCTGGATTAAGACACGTGCAAATATCTATAAGGATTTAATCCAAAATGATTACTTCTGATACCACACAGAACTTAACAAATACGTGTAGCTGAATGCACTACATTCATACTATGCACAATTATTGAAACAAATTTTAATCTATGAAAAATGTTTTTGGAAAAAACATTAAAAAAAAAAAAAACAGATTTCACCAGAATCTGTTATTTAAATCTATCCCAAAACTTGTATGAACTGCCTTGGTACTACATAGCCAAACACTTAATGTATTGCTTGGCTGTAAAATGAGCTATTAAAAGAGACTGACTTAAGATCTAATGAGCTATGAGTGCTGTTTTCAGCACATAAGTAAGAACTGTGTAAAACAAAATGTTTTGAATAAGTACTTTAGTACTTAACCTGTATGTGCTTTATTATGATGAGTCTGAAAATATTAACGAAATTGACTTAATTTATATGAACCTTTCCTTTTTTTTTTTTTTTTTTTTTTAAACTATATGTCTAAGGTACAAAACAGTTAGTTTGAAGTGCTAAAACAGAAGTATTAGAAAACACTACAAACAATCTTGTAATTTATTTCTAATAATATATTCCCTGTGAATACATATCCCCAGCTCTGGATTTATTTATAATGCATCCTATCTTCCATTTTATCAGAGAAGTAGAGGATGGGTTCTCATTGATGAATATTTTTCTTCAGTCAGGAGGTTACATGGCACAATGCAATTTGTTGATTTTCAATTAATTGAAACTGTTCTGGAAAGGGATAAACCTCGCATTTCCAACTTTGTTGAAAGAAAGTTTGCTCCTACTTGTGTAAATTGCAGTAAATCCCAGCATCACATAAGGCAGCTGTGAAGACGCAGTGCTACAAGGAATTTGTAAGGACTATGTATGCTTTTGTATGATATAAAGCCTGTTCAGTTTGCAAAAAGCAAATTACTTCAGACATAAGTGACTCATGGAAGCATTTTAAAATGTTCAAGTAATTGCAGATTATAGTAGAATGAATGATTCAGGAGAAAAGATCAATGGAGAAACTGAAGACTCATGATATTTAATAACATTTTGCTTTATTTTTTGAATATCTGCTTGCAAATGTGAAAAATTCTCTCTAATCTCTAAAATAAATAAACACAAAAGTAATGTACTCACAGAAGTGAGTATTTCATCTGAAAATAACTCTTGCAGATACAAAAAAATAACTAATCAGAAGATATTGTAAAGCAGAAAGTTATGTTCATAGAAATCACAGAATCACAGAATGGCCTCGATAAAAAGGACCACTGCGATCATCTAGTTTCAATCCCCTTGCTGTGTGCAGGGTCACCAACCACCAGACCAGGCTGCACAGAGCCACGTCCAGTCTGGGATAGCATCCAAATATGTCTCCAGTGGAAGAAGCTGTAACAACTACAAGGGATAAAATTATCCATAAAAAAGTAGTCAAGTAACCTAACCAAGCAAGTGGAGCATCAGAATGTAAAACTCAATTGTTTTGAAAGTTTTGTAAAAACTCTGATCACTACTAGCATATGGTGAGTACCCACAAGCACAGAATATCAGTGATTCTCTTCAATGATTTTTCAAGTACGGAAACTATATAAAACATTCATGTATTTTCATACATATTTATAAACAGGTTATCTACTTTTCACAGTAATAATTTAGACTACAAGGGTAAAAAATAAACTTCTCAGTACTTTCCTCTCTTCTGCATTTTTTTCCTAATGAAAAGACAGTCCTTTACAAATGAAAATGACTAAAAACTGTACTGTCAAGCTCACTGGTGTGCATGAATACATGAAAAGCACGCACTTGCTTAAATATACTAAGTTTTTTCAGTCAATCATAGACTTCAGTAATTATCTGATTTTACTCATCTAAGATGCTGAAGACCAGGTAAACCACGTATATTGCAGAGAGAAACCCTGTTACAGCTGGGGTAGGCCTCCTCTCTTTGGATTTCCTGTGCTTCAGCGATATTTTCTAAAATAGTGTAATAATAAATAAGTACATAGAATAGCATTACTACTGTTTGTAGGTATGTGTTCATCTCAGATCCCTAGGAGAAAAGCATTATTTACATCACTTTTATAGGTACTTTCTTGTGACAGATATTATTTCATAGACACGAATATCACTTAGTATTTCAAACCATTTCCATGGCCAGGAATCACTTTAAGCAGATGCTATTTAGTGCCTTAGCAGCTATAGAAAGCAGGCATGAATATCAGTGTTTCCACAGATCAACTAGTCAAGACTTTTCATTGATGACTTCATGACCTTAATTATGAACTATTTTTTCTCTTTGACATGCCAGATTACTGTTTGAGCCTCTTTCTTGACTGAGAGACCCTAGAATTCACCAATTAGCTGAACTTGATCAGCAGCACCTTGTGTTTGTTGCTGCTGTTTAATGCTTTGAGAACATAGCAGTTCTTCTAGAAAAATTCAGAAATCTATAGATACTATGTTTCTGTCTCAATCTACTGATATTTAAACACAGAATTTCTACTCTTGTAGATATAAACTGTCTGTAAATATAATGTTTGGCTGAACAGATTATTGATTCAAAAACCATCACATGTATTTTCTTGTGGGTCTTGGAAATGTACCCTTAAAGCCTAAGGTATTTTATTTAAAGTGCTGTAACTTCAGAGGAGGGTTGTTGAAGTTTTTCAGTGGCACAGTAGCATTTTATAAGAAGAATAATATTACAGACCCTTTAAAATAATAATAATAATAATTAAAAAACAGTTCCGGGAAACTCACAGGTCATATTGGTATTTGCTTTTATTCCCCTCTTTAATGAAAGGAAAGAATTCAAACTTCATAAAATATTCTTCAGGTTTAGCTGTTATTATCCAAGTATAAGGAAGATTAGGAAATCTTTCCCTTACATATCAAAAGGATTTATAATTAAAGATCTTGTTCTGCACTCCGACTTTGTCTTCTCTCTTTCCAGTGCTGCTAAAGATTCCTATTACTGACTGATTTGTACAATGGGAATTTAAAGAAGGACTTTTTTCCTTTGTGTACACATAATTCTCAGTGAAATTGGACATGATGTATAAGAAATACAGGATTGAGTTCTTTTGTTTTCTGAAACCTGGACTATAAGAATCTGAAATTACATATTGTTACCATACACGTCACCTGTGGTTCAGTTCTCAACCTTCCTTATCTCTACCCATGACTTTTTCATCATGTTTTCCCCTCCTTCTGAAGAGTAAAAGAGTGGTATGGTGATACATAGGTACCTACTGCTGTTTAGCAAGCGCATTCTATTGACAAAGTCACTGGCCTAGCAAGAATATGTTTTTTTTTCTCCTTGAACGCCAGTAAAATAAATAACTGCAATAATTCCTTTAACCATTCAGAGATCCAGGAGAATCCACAACTTTCTTTCTTTCAGCTTGCTACAGACTGAGATAGCCAATTTGTTTACCACTGTCTGCTTTAGTATAATTTCACTGGCTGTACTGTGGAAATCATCTTTGAATTTCTGTCACTGGGATATGTCTGCCTGCAATATACATTATCACTTCTTTGAAACCTCATCAGAAAATAAGGTTTCTGCCTCAGATAGATCTTTGAGTTCCTTTATCTTTCATTTTGCATTCAGCACTCATAAATTTTTAAGAATACAGCTTCTAAATAAAGTTTGCATATAATAAAAGACAGGGATCTCTTGGAAAGAGTCCAGTGAAGGGCCACAAAGATGGAGATGGGCCTGGAGCATCTCCCCTATGAAGAAAGGCTAAGTGAACGGGGTCCGTTTAGCCTTGAGAAAAGAAGACTGAGAGGGGACCTCTCTCTCAGGGGTCTACAAATATCTAAGGTGTGGGGGACAGAGTGGCGAGGCCAGACTGTTTTCAGCAGTGCGTGGAGACAGGACAAGGGGAAATGGCCAGAAACTGGAGCATAGGAAGTTCTGCACAAATGTGAGTGAGAATTCTCTAGTGAGAATTTTCCTCAAGTATTATCTTTTCTCCCGGTGCCATGCTGTGGCCTTGTTGCTCCATTGAAGCTATTGTGGAGACATGAGACACTAATGAAAAATGAATATAATAATAAAGAGAAAATACATTAGTTTGTCTTCAAGTGGAGTGTAAATGTACTAAGATAACACAACTGAAAAAAGAGTGCTTTACAATACATTTATGACACAGATTTTACTAAAGAGAAAAAAAAAAAAAGCCTTCAAAAGATTTTAATAGTAGATTTTGCTGTAGAATTCTGTCTCTGAAATGAGCTCTTGTTGGATACTGAAGAATGCGAAATATTCTCTCATACTTTCATAAGATTTAAGGCCTTGAATGTCAAGAAACCAATGGGTCCTTAGGTTGGAGGAGGGAAAGTCAGGTATGAAAAGAATGGAAGCTGTTGAATTGAAGCTGTTAGTTGAATTGCTCTGAGGTTCTCAACTTCCACTCTTCTTACCCTAATAGTGTTATTGAATGAAAATCAAAAAAAAAAAAAAAAAAAAAAAAAAAAAAAAAAAAAAAAAAAAAAAGTTGTATATTTCAACTTTCATTTCCTTGTTACTTTACTGAAACTGCACCTTTATGTAATGGTACATTCAATATATTAACATTTTCAAAAAAAGAAAAAGAAAAAAAAAAAGAAGGAAAAAAAGGAAAAAAGAAAGGAATTATTACAGTACACCAAACTGGATCTTGTAGTTTTCTCTGACTGTGTGGTAAATGAGTGCAGTATTTCTCTTCTAAAGTTACAGATGGGAATCTAAAACATGCTTGTCTGTTACGAACAAGATAGATAAGCAACTTGTCACCCAGTTATGTTTTTCTACAATATTCATATATAAACATTCCATAGCACGTACTACATTTCTCTTTGAACTAACCAAAGCTTAAAAATTATAAAAATAGTAATTATGAAATATTTCATTAAAATCAAGTAAAAACTCATAGGAAAAAACATTTCTGAAAAAGAAACTGTGAAGTTAGAAAAAAAATTGTAAGAAAACTATTACACACCTTAGCTACTTACATGCTTATTATACTTTTAATCAGAAAAATAAAAGCTTTCACAGTAGGATTTTGGTTTTTAGGATTATTATTTTTTTTTTTTTCAAAAATACCTACAACAATGTAAAAGTTTATCACAGAGATTTATTCATACATATATTTGCACAATTTTTAAAATGTGTTTTATCTTCAGGGCATTTTTTACTATACAAATTTGCAATATTTGTTTGCAGATAAAGAGTGGGTCACATCTTCTTTACTGCACATTTAACACAATCAGATTAGTTGCATCATTGTTCAGTGGTTGTAAACAGGAGTCTCAATTATTTTAGTATTGTCAATGAAAAATTATGAAAAAATACTGTAAAAAATATCTTTTGCTTAAATAAGTACATGTGCCTTACTGTTATATCACTAACAACATAACCCTTGTTCATTTTAACATGAAAATTTGACCTTGCATAGCTCTTTCATCATCTTAAAATGCACCACAATTATATCTATATTTTATCAGAATTACAATTTTGCTTTTGAAATGACACACAATTTGACCAAGAGCGCACAGTTATCACTCCTTTTATTTTTAATTCTCTCATTTTTCACCTGCTGGAAAGTAAGAAAAACTGTTGAAATGATTTGCATACTTGCTTGAAAACAGAGCTTTAATTTGTTAGGAGTTCCCTCTAAAATAAACTAACTTTATTCTTCTTCCCCACAGACAATTAATAGTAGTCTATACCAGAGGGCAAAAGTCTCTAGAGAGCCTATGAGAAAAAAAGAAAATAACAATCTCATCCGTTATCAATAAATTAATTGTTTTGGAAAACAAACAAACAAACAAAAACAAAACAAACAAACAAACAAAAAAACAACAACAGCAACAACAAACATGGACTACATCTCTAGCTTGCATAATTTTTCTGTATATACATTCTTGTACATATGTCTTCCCTGAAGGCCAGTGAAGGACAGCTCGCAGAGGGCTGTATGGCAGTGATTTAAAACTTGAGAATGGTAATGTGTGCAAGAATGAAAGCCAGTGTTATCAGGACAATAAATAATGCAAGTATTAGGATTTAAGCAGTTTAACTAGCATCGTTGTCCTTCCATGCAGGGAGTTGTGTTCCAGTCTTTTTGGATTTCCAAATTAAAAATTTATTGAAAAAAAATTCTGCAAAAAATACTGAATTGGCTTATAAGCAAAATATAAACTGTTGAAGTAACAATTGCAAAAATGTAAAAAATCTTTTTATGCTTTTAGAATTTCGATTTTTGAAAACCTATAACATTTTGAATTGTAATCCCATTTTACTAGCAAAATAATACAAAATCACATGATTTTCCTTGTAATTTCTGATCTTTCCTACTACAACAGAAATGGAATTTAGCTTTGCTGTTGTTTTTAAAAATCACTTCAAAACAAACAAGATTGTTAGTGATTGGAAGTATTCTTACTATATTTTCATTGCATTTTATATTTTTAGTATATGAATTTAATATCCAATAATTTTTGTTTGATACCTCGCTAGTAAATATTTTTCAAACTTCTTGGTGAGCAGTTGCAGCTTTCAATAGCTAAAAACAGAGCTAGTCTTAACACTTGATTCTCACTGAGCACAATGCAAATGCAGATCCAAATGGTGTATATCTAACTTCATAATGCTTTCTGATTTTTTGTGTTTTACGTAATTAGTGAAGAAAAATACTCTCCAAAGCCAACAATAGGCTTTGGATATGTTTGTTCCTTTGCTTTCTATCACAGAATGGCAATTGAACTGTAGTCATTGTGAAGCTTCATTATACATTGATATTTCTTATCTTTTAAAATTGCTACAAAAATAACTGCAGTTATCTCTTTGAAATTAAATAATGAAATATTTTGTAACTGTACATATGATTTTATTTCAAAATGATTTAATGACAATGTAGAACATAGAAAATAATAAATTGTAAGACAAAAGTCAAAATTTTCCACATTGTAGAATACAAAAAAAGTATTGTGGCACATGCCAGTGATACTGTTGATTAATTCTTGATTCTTTACTTGTTTTTGTGGAGAAATTAACTCTACCCCTCTGCCCCCATCACTAAATCTGATATTTTTCATTAGTTCTATATGTGTCCTGATTAAAATATTTAAGGGTAACTAATGTAAAGTGTCAATGTCATGAAAATTCAACAATTAGAATTGTTGAAACTAGGTGATTTTTAAAGGCCCTTCCAATCCAGGCTGTTCTTTGAGTTTATGATTTTGTGGTTTGGAGAGGACTAACAAAGATAATTAAATGTAATAGTGGACAGCCAGAATGCAGCAAGTTCTAAGAAAAGAGACTAAAAAATACATATTTTTTGAAGGTTTACACGTTACTCCTTAATATTTCTGTGTGGTTCCACATGTCCCTGCCATGAGCTAACGGCTATGAAATTTTTGAGTTCTTCATAGCTCAATTAGCCTCGTATTTCAAGTTCAGCACATGATTTGGGATCATGGAAGGACAGATGATAAGTATTAAAATATCTTTAAGACATCTGATAAAATAGTTTCTGTGCTAAAATTGCATTCATTTGTTGCCATTTCTGAGGCTTATTCTTTATTAATTTAGCATGGGAAGTGATTTAACTGGGATCTGCCTCAACTGAGGCAACACTAAAATATAATCTTGTTATTAAAAAACAGCATGGAAATTTCTTCATCCAAATGTGAAAAATACTTCTTAGTGATAATAATAATAATAATAATAATAATAATAATAATAATAATAAAAGAAGTCTGTAGGACAGAATATTGAGAATGTGAGATAGTCCCAAGGTTATTCAAAAGAAATGATAGAGGACATTCAATGCAATTAGTGCATAGTAAGAAGAGAAACCACTTTCCTGGGCTGGAACAGTCAAGCAAATAGAAAAATCTGATGTATAGTTGCAGTTCCCATATTAAGCTTTCCTGAATGTTTCTTTCATGTGCAGCAGGATATGCTAGACAACAAGGAAAAAAAAAGGGAAAGAAACCAACTTCCTGATGTATGAAAATCTAAACATGAGCCAGCAGTGTGCTCTTGCAGCTCAGAAGACCAATGGTATTCTGGGCTCCATCAGAAGAGAAGTGGCAAGCAGGAAGATGGAGGTGAATATTACATACCTCTTTCTTAACAGAGGTATGCAAACTATATTTAAAAAATTCAGGTATAAATTGCTGTTAAGCATAAACAGGAGAAAATACCTACTAGCCTGGAAACTACGCCTAGACAAAAGGCATCCTTGAAGTGCAGATGAATACTGTAGGCATCTTGAAAATAATACTGATAAAAATGAAACAACAAATTGAGGAATCTCATAGGAGAGTGGAAATTGATGTGAAAACTAAAATTTTGACAAAATAAAGAGAAACAAAAAGCATGATCCTTAGTGGGCTGTCTCAGGAAGAAGACTGAAATTTACAGCTCTTGTAATTGCCTTAGTGTTTGTTTCCTACGGGTTCTTAAGTCTCATCTAAAAACGTCTTGATTTATAACTGAAAATAGACCTTACTTCTCCGAGAAACTTCCTGTCTTTATCATAAACCTTATTACTTTTCATCTTGTTTTCTCCCTATGTTTTTTTAAGGAATGGGAATAAAAGAGTATCTGAATAGATAGCTAGCTACTGGACATGGTTAACCCATCACATTAGTGAAGTGGAATGCCTTCCATCATAATACACTGGCTAGTCATTAGCATACACTTCCACATGAATTCTTTTGTCAATACGATGCAGTAGCTATTTATGAACAAGAAACTAGAGAAGATATTAATATGGTTCTAAAGACTGCAGTGTCAAAGAAAGCATCATGATATACACAGCCAAAGTGTAATTTTATTTAAAAAAAGTTCATTATTCCTTGATATTACATGTTTCATAAATTCAGAAAATACTTGGATAAGCAGTTGTGCCAAGAAAGGAATCTACTATATGTATTTGCACATAGTTGCTGATGTTGGTATTGGTTTATTTCACCAAGAACAGCAACAAAATGTTTGCCTTTAGATGTATGGTTTATTTTAAACTTCTCCCTTTTGGATAGGGACTTGGGTATGGGAACTGTGCCAGAGGGACATTCACAGATCCACTGACTTCAATGATCAGAACTTAAAAAAATCAGACCAAAAAATTTAGATAGATTAAATAAATATTTAATTGTAAACATGCAAGCTAGAATATTGAATGAATAATTTTGCAATGTGATAATTCATGTTCAATAGATCAATCTTTTTGCAGTTATTTCAAGAAGGGCTGGACAGGACAGATCTATTAAATGTAGAATCTTTTTCAAGAATTTTAAAACAATGAAACCAACACAGATATGCACAGGAAAACTACACCACTTTAAAACTTGCTGAAAGACATGATCCATTCAAACAAGTCAGTTCATAAAATCCAGCTGTCTTCCATTCCAGACAAACTGGGAACAGCTTTGAGGTGGATAACAGTGGAAATTGTAGATAATGAACTTTTGAGGGTGTTGAAATAGATATAAATCATATTATTAAAAATGGGCATTTGTAAAACAAATTAATGCAGAAATTACTGCAAGCTGATTGTGACAAGATACATTTTTTTAAGCATCGTGTCTTTTCAGAAGATGTAGGATAGTTTGTCTCAAGATAGCTCAACAAATGAACTAGATATTACTGCTTCAGTATTGATCATACAATATAATTGATAATACTGATCCAGTGGCCAATATTATATTTACATCAAGACTAGTAAATGCTAAAATAAAAGCATGGATTCTTTGTATCTGTAAATAAACACAGAAGAGAATTATTATCTATATTCAACAGGTGGAGAAACTTGCCTAGATCAGTGGGCAGTTCAGTCTCTATTACAACAGTTCCACATAAATTATTATCCCATAAACTATGAGTTCAACACAATACTGAACTGACAAAAAAAAGACTATTCTGATATTATTTTCTACAGCTTATTTATTGTGAGCAATAATTTTCCTGTTTACTATTTCTTTAGAAATAAAAGCAGATCCAAACAAAAAGTTCAGCTTCTGTTTTACAGACTTTAATAGCTTTTGATTGCTCATGCACACACTTTGTTCATCGTAAACAAAGAAGACAGATTTCCACCTGAAGAAGCATGTCTGTCAAAAGTGTGGTTAGCATGGTGTTTTGCATAAAGTTGTGTTATGGATGGCTAACACACTGACTAATGGATTTTAAGGACGAAAATGCAGTTTTGAAGGATAAGCACTCTTTCTAATTTAGCAATGAAAAAAAACTGAGATTTTTTTTTCTCCTGCAAATATATGCACATTTATTTATGGTCAATATATTAACATATGACATCAGCTGCAAAAAGTCATCTAGCATTAAATTAAATACATTTCATACCCTGCTTGCTTTAAATGTGATATCTTATAATATATTATGTATGCAATATTATACAGCAACACTACCTAAATGATAATCATAAAGTCCTGTACAAAAATCAAAAAAGCCTGTTTGTTTGATGAGTTAAAATAACTTTAGATTATTTGTAAAAATTAATTATTTGAAAATACTATAGTCTTGTGTAATTGTTTTAGCACTTCAATTTTTTTTTTTTTAAATTTATTTTAAAGAGTAAGAGAAAAATTCTTCTTGATTGTCTCTCAGAAAAATAACAAAGAATACTTATGGTATTTTTGGTATATGTTATATGACAAAGAAATATAAAACCCATTTCTTGCAAATCTTTAAGTTCTACAACATACACAATCTATACTCACTATTAAAAAACATTATTGACGAATCTAAATTTCATATGCAATGTCATTATTGCTTCTCCAAGTCACCATGTGCAACTTACTCTTTTTGGAACAGAAAAGCAAATGGTGGTGGTTTGGAAGTAGGGGTTGAAGATTACCACCAGTATGTTCTTACATTTTGTTGCCATGTAACAGATCACAGCTGAGGGGCAGTCTGACAAAATGGTGTCTGACGTGGAAGCAAAAGTATGTAATTGAATTCACAGAATCACAGAATCACAGAATTGTAGGGGTTGGAAGGGACCTCCAGAGATCATCGAGTCCAACCCCCCTGCCAAAGCAGGTTCCCTACATCAGGTTGCACAGGTAGGCATCCAGGCAGTCCTCCATACGGAAAAAAAATAAATGCATCCATTGACATTTCTTGACACTTACTGAATGTTTCTGGAGACCAAACTGTGGATGTGAGCAGAGTGAGGAAGTAGGTGATCCCTTTCAGCAGTGGCAACAGCAACAGTGGGTCACTTTTGCTAGTACAGATTTTTACAAACATGTAATGCATTCTCTTGTTCATTGCTGATGAGAATGCATAGCTAATAGTGGTGCCTATGTTGAAAAACAGTGTTTTGTAGCTGAGAACTCATTTTACCAACTTAGTATCTATTTTGGTTTCCGCTGAGATAAATAGGATGCATTACTTTCAGAGCAACCTACATAGATAATGCACAAGTTACAGAACTTCCCAGTTCTATTTCGTTCAGTGCTTTTCTGTTTCATTCCAGATACAGCAGTTTAAAAATCACTGAATAGTTTTAATGTTGCAGTTTGTACACAGTAAATCTCCAGTCCCCTGAGAAGCTATGGCACACAAATAAAACATCTAGCTGCAAGCTATGATGGGTACAGATTTCTTAGTAATAAAGATACCAAATAATCTTCGGTGATGAAAAAAATAAAACTTTTGTTAATCTTCAGATTTTTTACTTTCTTTTTGGAAAGGAGAAGGTTCCCCATTTGATCATTAAGTTTTGTAATTGTTACTGTATTCACCAGTTTTTAACTGAAAGTTTGACCTGTTTAAGACAGAAGAATAATCTGGTTTTGAAAAATAATTTAAACTAAGTTTCCTGCAAAATTTTGTATGTTGCTCAAATTATGTTTGAATCTATGATTTCAAAAATGTTATTATTTAAAACATAATATGTAGGATTTACCAAGTAATTTGTGGGATATATATTTCATCCTTGAAAAAAGATAAATAATATTCATATGCAATTTTGTATTTTTCATATTTCGAAATGTATTTTGATTTAACAATGTGCTATTATCAGTGGTTACTTTTATGAAAGACTTTGATTTCTATTTTTTTAATTAAAAAGTTGAATATTTACAACAGGTACAATATGCTGAGAATGTCTACTCCATTACAATTTGATAGATTTTCAGGAGTTTATATGCAGAAATAATCACGGTCAAAATCAAAAAAACAACTTTTGACTAATGCCACAAACCAAACACAAAAGCAATCACCTTAAGCAGTACACAAATTACAATGCCTATGTTAAGAGCAGTATTTAAAAAAGAATATATATATATATATATATAAAATATATATATATTATATATATATAAATATATATATATTATATAAATATATATATAAATATATATAAATATTATATTATATATATATATATATATATATATATATATATATATATATATATAAAATTTATCTTTAAAAGATCATTTCTTCCCCATACACTTCAAAACTTATTTGGAAATTCAGGAATATATTTGTTTTGTGTGTTACTTCAATACATTAATGAAACAAATAATATCTGAATGGGAAAATGTCAAAAATCCCATTAAAATGATAAATTGTAGATATGGTCATATCTTTTAATTAAATCACATTGAGAAAGCAGATCGGAACTTTAGTTAACTTTGAGGTAACAGAGTGGAAGTTCCATTGATTAAGCAGAAGATCAAAGAAAGAATGGAACTGCAATAGCTAGTAAGTTATTTAAAAGCTGTTTTAATTAAAGAATGTTAGCAAATATTGAATTTAAAAGTGTTAGAGGCAGCAGCCCTCTGATAATAAAGCTGGGAGATATAGTTAGCATGTCCTTTATAAGTAGTATCTTCATTGATTGAATTGATACAGTTCTGAACACAGAGACTTGAGGGAAAAAAAGATAAAATAATAATAATAATAAAAACACTAATTTAAAATTTATGCAGAGGAAAAAGAAGATATTTATATTTATATTTAAAGAAGAAAATTAAGAAAGAATAGTGGGGGGAAAAAAAGGGAAGGGAAGGGAAGGGAAGGGAAGGGAAGGGAAGGGAAGGGAA
>NW_024962272.1:2226435-2257900 GCF_019238085.1 Lagopus leucura
AAGGGAAGGGAAGGGAAGGGAAGGGAAGGGAAGGGAAGGGAAGGGAACTGTTCTTCAGTTCTTCAATATCCCATTTTATTTTTTACATCAATTTGTTTTATAAAATAATGTAAATCTTCCTAAAACTTGTGGAGGAAATTGAGGGTGAAAATTTCTACCTTTGAAAGTATTGCATCTCTAATAACTCTTATATGAACTGTACTGTGATTGACACAAAAATTACTTTCATTTTTATCCCAAGTGGTTTATTTCCCAGAACCTACATAAATTCTTCTTTAGCTCTTGTCTTTTCTATTTCAGTGTTGACCACTAAAATGTAACTGATCTTCTGTCTCAAAATTCCTGCTGTTTCATGAGCTTTGTTACGATTCAACATAATCTATTTCCTACTGATGTTGGAAAACATAATAAGGTCACAGCAGGAAAGTTTTAGCTTCATTAAAGCACATTATTATATAAAATAAAATGATCTAGGGTAAATTGGTTTTGTCCTTGTGGTACAGTTTGCATATATTCACATTAATCTGAGCATATAAAACAGCAATAAACTTGCTAGTCTTATTGTATTACAAATGAGCCTCCTTATCTTTTATTTCACCATAGGAACCCCTAGTGGCAGATGGAAATGTCAATACTTCACATTCCAGGTGATATTTACCTTTGTTGTATCAAAAGATATTAAACCTCACTGCAAGAGCTGGAGAAACAACAACAAAAACAAAAACAAAAAAGCATAGATAATAGTAATAACATTTATTTAATTTTCCAAATTATCTTGAAATCTTGAAATCTTTGCTTCTGTCCAGCAAATACGGATTTCAGAATTATGTAAAAAAAAAAAAAAAAAAAAAAAAAAGCAAGAAAGGAAATGAATTAAAACTTTGACCTCAGAGTTTAATTTATCACATAAACCTATAGTAGAGAGACTATACATAAAGATTTAAGATAGTTTTAATGATATGAAAATTTGAGCAAATTACAAGTCCAAGCAGTAAGGCTTACCAATTTATTACTACTTTCAAGGTTCTCCCTTCTCTTTCACTTTGCCTTCAGCTGCTGGCAAAGGATAGGCTTTTGCAGTTCAATTTTTCCGTTTATTTTTGACTGCTTTTAATTAAATTTGATGGTCTGCTTCTGCACCAGTGAAGTTATTGGAGTTGCAAAGCACTTTGCTGTTCTAATGATGACTCCCTTGATGTCTGTTTGTTATTAACTGCTTTTCAAAACTGCTTCTCTCAAATCTCATTTTATAAATATTTAAATAACTGTGAATTTCTATAACGTAAATATCTGTGCACTAGTGATAGGAATTCTATTGCTTATTTAATAGGTTTTACATAGTAATATGATTTTTAAATAAAGTTACACATTATAATGTTAATTAGGAAAGTGTTGTCCCTAAATCATGTTACTTGTAAGTGTCAGCACAAATTGTAGTAATATTTCAAAGCAGCAGTAATCAATGAATTAGCCACTAGCAACAAACTATTGCTTATGGGGGTATATTTTTCACGCATATTAATTATTCAGGGAAACAGACAGATAAGTAAATAATATAAATGGAAAAGTTCACTTCTGATGTTTTCATTGCAGTGCTGAAGTGATTTTATACATTTTCAATGTCTTCTGAAATAAATTTCCATTTAAAAAACATTTACCTGGACACAGAATGGCAGGGAGAGCAGGGGAAGAGAAAGTTTAATTACCAGTAATTTCACTAACGTGAGAAGAGAGACTACTGGTGAAGGTTATAAAAAGCCTAAAATTGTTCAAGAGATAGGACTCGAATTATCAAAGAAGTAAAACATTAGCTGAACATGTGGTTCTGGAAACCTAGCTTTATTTTTGAACATTTTGTTTTACAATACTTTAATTTGAAATTACAAACTGTCTACTTCCTTGGTAAAACACTTACTTTCCAGAGTTGTTGGTTTTGTGTTTTCTTGTTTTCCATTGCACAGAACTGAAAAATTTAAAGTCACAACAACAATGGAAGTAAGGGTTTGATTACGTGTTATGCTACAATTTATCCTACTTGCAATGAATTTACCTGTAGCCAAATGACTTCTTTGTCACTCTGACTCAACATACCTTCTTGAAAGATCCCAGTTACTGGGACAAAAGACTCTTATCAAAGACAATCACAGTGTTAATGTAATGCATCAAATGTTGAAAACAGTTAAGAAGGATGGAGAACACCAGTGGTGGGAAGCCCTGTTTGGATGATCTCCAAAAGCAAATGGTATACTGAATCATAGAATCATAGAATCAAAGAATAGCTTAGGATGGAAAAGACTTTAAAGATCATCGAGTCCACCTGCAATCTAACCATACTATCCTCAATCTCACAAGCCGCTAAATCATGTCGCTGAGCAGCTCATCCAGATGGTTTTTAAACACATTCAAAGATTGTGACTCAACCACCTTCCTGGGGAGCCTATTCTAGTGCTTAAACACCCTTTTATAAAGAAGTTTTTCCTGATATCCAACTTGAACCTGCCCCGGTGCAACATGAAGCCATTTCTCCTCGTCCTGTCACCTGTCACCAGTGAGAGGAGACCAACCCCACACACTACAATCACCTTTCAAATATTTGACAAGAACAATAAGGTGTCCCCTCAGCCTCCTCTTCCCCAGACTAAACAGTCCGTGTGCATAATTATGGATTATGCAGGGCCTATTCTGTTCCCATTCCTACCTACCAGCACAAGGGCTGTGTGCCCAGGGAGCAATCAGTCTTACTATAAAAGACTGAGCCAATGAAGTCATTAAGTACCTCAGCCTTATCCTGATTCTTGGTCACTGTGTTGACCTCCATTTCCAAAAAGGGATTGAGGTTCCCCCTTGCCCTTGTCTTACTGTTGATGTATTTATAGAAATATTTATTGTTGTCAGTTGTAGCTGAGCTTTGGCCTTTCTAATTTTGTCCCTGCACAGTTTCACTACATACTTGTAATCCTTATGCGTTGCCTGCCCTCTCTTCCAAAGCCCGTAAACTTTCTTTCTGTTCCTGAGTTCCAGCCAAAAGTCTCTATTCAGCCAGACCAGTCTCCTTCCCCATGGACTCGTCTTCTGTGACTTGGGGATGGCCAGCTCCTGCATCCTTAAAAGAACTTCCTTAAAGTATTCCCAGCCTTTCTGCACTCCCATGCCCTCCAGAACTGCCTTCCAAGAGACTCTCCCAATCATGGTTTGAAATAGACCAAAATCTGCCATCCGAAAGTCCAAGGTGGTAACCCATGTTGCACCCTATCATAATTCTACTGGCTATAGTTGTAATTGTTCTATTATACAAAATCACAGAATCACGGGGATTGGAAGGGATCTCTGGAAATCACCTAGTCCCACTCACCTGGTAAAGCAGATTTTCTAGAGCACTTTACACAGGAAAGTGACCATGCAGGTTTTTAGCATCTCCAGAGGAGACTCCAAAACCTCTTGGCAACTAGTTCCAATACTCTGTCATAGAATCATAGAATCACTAAGAATGAAATAGACCATCAAGATGAATGCACTCCAACCATCCACATATCACAAATATTTACCATTAAACCATGTCTCTCAGTACAACATCAAAATATTTCTTGATCACTTCCATGGACTATGATTCCACCACCTCTCTGAGCAGTCAATTCCATTCCATTCTAGTTTCTTAGCACTCTTTTGGAAAAGAAGTATGTCCTAATGTCCAACATTAATCTTCCCTGATGCAATATTGAGGCCATTCCCTTTAGCTGCTTGCATGATTGAAGAGTCTGACCTCCACCTTGCCATAATCTCCCTTCAGGTAGTTGTAGAGAGCAATGACATTTCCCGTGACCCTCCTCTCCTCCAGACTGAACAATCCCAGTTCCCTCAATCACTCCTTATAAGACTTGCAGTCCAGGCCCCTTTGTTGCCCTTTTCTGAACATGTTCCAGGGCCTCAGTGTCTTTCTTGTAGTGAGGGATCCAAAACTGAACACAGTACTTGAGGTGTGGCCTCACCAGAGCTGAGTATAGAGGGATAATCAATTCCTTGCTCCTGCCGGCAACACTATTTTTGAAACAAGCCAGCACGTCATTGGCCTTCTTGGCCACCTGGGCATGCTGCTGGCTCATGTTCAGCCAAATGTCGACCCACATCCCCAGGTTCATTTCTTCTACACAGTCTTCCAGCCACTCTGCCTTAAGCTTGTAGGATTGTCTGGAGTTGTGGCCTAAGTGCAGGTCCCAGCACTGGGTATTGTTGAACTTCATCCCATTTGCCTCAGGCCAGCTTTCCAGCTTGTTCAGACCATTCTGCAGGACATTCCTACTTACAGGCAAATTGACATTTCCTGCCAACTTGTCATCACAAAGTAAAGTTTTTCCTTATGTTCTGATGGAACTTCCTGTGTTCCAGTTTGTTCCCATTGGTCCTTGTCATTTTACTGGGCACCACCAAAATGGTCCTGGCCCTACCCATTTGGCTCCTGCACTTCACATACTTATAAGTGTTAATAAATTCCCCTCTCAATCTTTTCCAAGCTGAACAGTCTAAAGACTCTTAGCCTTTCCTCATAAGGGAGATGCTAATCTCCCTAATAATCTTTATTGCCCTCCACTGGACTCTCTCCAGAATATTCCTGTCTTTCTTGAACTGAGCAGCCCAGAAGTGAACACAGTATTCCATGCGTGACTTCACTGGGGCAGAGTAGAGTAAGAGGATCACCTCCCTTAACCTGCTGACTGTGTTTTTAATGTATTCCATGGTAAAAATGGCATTCATGGACACAGGAACGCACTGCTGGCTCATGGTCAATCTGGTTTACTTTGTCTATTTGGTCATTGAGAATTTTCTCTGCAGAGATCCCTTTCAACAGGTTGTCCTCTAACCTGTACTGATGCGTGTGGTTATTTCTCCTCCCATGCAGATCGCTAAACTTGTCCTTGTTGAATCTCTTTAGGTTACTCTCCATCCACCTCTCCTGCCTGTACAAGTCTCTCCGAATGGTAGCATAACCTTTGATGTGTCAGCCACTTCTCCCACTTTTGCGTCATCAGCAAAATTTCTCCAGGTCACTGACAAATATTGTTGATTTTTATATATCAGTTTGGAAAATTATCAAATTACACTTTTCCAAAAGTTCTTCATGTTTAAGTCTCCTCACATAAATAACAATGCTTAATCTATTATTAGCATCAATTATTAAAGGTTAATCAAACATAAAATTATTTTTGAACTATAACTGGAATGTGGTCATTATTTGTTTATCAGCATAGAGCTAAGAGGCAACTACTCCTCCACATTGCGGATGACAAAAATTGACTTTAGTCACAAGGTGGATTCTGATCACACAGATTCCCTCCACCCTTCTATTAACCTTTTTGGTTCTTGGTGTAATTCTTCTTGCATGAAAATTGTGATACTAGGACATGAAGACACTCTTTTTTCTTCCTAGTCCCTGCTTGCTTGTAAATTATAAAAATCAGGGAAGGTAGTATAGAATTTGCAAATCTAGCAAGTTTGCAAATTGGTGGAAAGTTCAAGAATATTTCACCATCCAAGACAGATGGTATGGAAAAAATAGGTTACAAAAGACAGTTGTTTCAGATCTTACAAATAGTGATTCCTTCGAGGTCTCCTGGATCATAATGACATGTGACCAGCATCTTCCCTGGATTCAGATACCTCATACATAGTGCCAAACCCTTGAGGCTGAAGAAATCCAACTTGAGTAAGCTTCAATTGTCACCCATTTAGGAATGCCAATGTATTGTTTTTTCTCTAAACTAAAGCATAAAAAAATTCTAAGTATATGTTAGCTTATTCTTCTTCCACTCATCTGCCTATTTCTGTACGTGTTTTAAAGATGCACATTTGTTTCACAAGTATGACTGTTGAGATATTTCACTGTATCCACATATTTCTGTTTATCTGTGTTTGTATATGTGGATATGTATGTGTACAGTGATTTAAGATGTCCTGTTAGTAAGTTAATGTGGATCTTGTCATCCAGAAATTTCTAAACAAGTTTTATTATCACGTATTTCACTAAATCACCTTATAAATCTCCAAACTGTTTCATGTCTAAGTGTTGTTAAAATTCACTCATTTGATCTACTTCATGTTCTCTGTAAATCTTAAATTGCTACTAAGCATAAACAAGTGAAATGTTTGACATTTCACATGACATTTCATGTAATGACATAATCCCAACAAAAGAGTTAAGATGCTGACTGTTAGCTTTACCTTCCCCATCACCTCAGACCAATATCACCAGTCTTACAACCTCTAAGGCAACAAATAATTTCAGAGGTAAATACCACATGTGTGTGTGAAACAGTTTTAACTGTTATTATTATGGAGCCCTCTTCTCTAATGCTTTCTTCTTACTTGCTCTTTCTTTATTTGTCTTTCCTTGTAATTTTTTCTGGACTAATAACAGGTTTTTTTTAGAGTATAAATAAATATTAATTTAAAATATTAATTAAATTAATCAAGAGAAAATTTAAAATATTATTTATATAATGTTTTTTTGAATTTACTACCAAGATATGTTACCTTTTCAACTCTGACAAGATTTTGAAAATACATTCAGTCAATTTAGCACAGTGACATAAAGACTGCATATCCATAAACTGGAGAAGTTGAGCGCAGAGATATTTTTGTACCTCCATGCAGATGATAGCTCTAAGAAACAGAGATGTTCATAGAAAAAACACTTTGCACTTTGCAAGATCTGGCAGTCTTTGATAGAAATGGAAGCAACATCTATCCACTGCCTTGTCAAATATCATTACATATTCCAGTGGCAGAAGTAATAGCTTATCTCAAGGAAAAGCTGTACATTTCTTAAAAATCATGGTGTCACGGAGTTGACTAGATCAATCTATGTCTGTGACAGGGGCAACAGGCCTCTGCCCTCCCCCCCCACCCCAGTCCCACAAAAATGGGAAGGAAGGAAGGAAGGGAGGAAAAGAGCAGCGGCAACAATCTATGGAGGAAAACTTATTTTACTATAATATCGGAATACAAGATAACAAAATATAATACAATTTAATTGAAATTGAGATTAATAAATCAGACAAGATGAGAGAGAGAGTTCCCGGGACCGATTCAAACCTGAAAAGCTTGGAACGGCTAGGAAAGCACCCTCCAGCACCCACTGCAAGGCAGCAAGAGAGCGCCCCCCCCACCCGGAAGGGCCAGATCCCGTGACTGCTGTAATGTACAGGGATAGGTACCTGGGACTGGGGCAGTGACACTTTAATACACCGTACACTACATGATGTTTTAATGTAGAATACTGAAATCCAAAAAACAAACAAAAAAAAACCACCCAAAAAAACATAGAACCAAATCACATGGGCAAAACAATGCATTTTGGCAAAGCATCACCTCAGAAATGACTGAATAGTGTTAAATGAAATATTAATATTTAACTCAAGGCAAATATTTTGCACAGTTATCAGTTTGAATGCTTACATTTAGGAAGTAAAAGATGTCTGAAATCAGTATTTAAAAAAAAAAAGAATCAAACCTGAAGCAACCCATATGTAGGAAAAATCATATTACATGTCAAAAACAAATTTTAAGCTGCAATCCTAAAAACAAAGTAAGATTACAGTAATACTTGCTTCAGCTCACACGCTGTGCATATTTTCTATCCGAGGTTATTTCTATCAGATACTTAACATTGTACTTAAATAACAAATTATGTACCTGTTGTCTATATACTACTTACTATCTCAAATTAGGATTGATATTCTAGGATTGATACGATATTACTCATCCTATTAAACTGAGCAGACAGTTTCAGAATGGGGTGCTTCACTATAAATTGAGATTTTCATGCAAGAAGACTACCTGTGCAAAGTTCTTCTGAGATTAACATAGATGTGGACAAATAAACAGATCTGTCCAATTTCATCTAAAACTCAAAAAGCAGCCAGGGATGTTATTATCCATCCATAATATATGGCAAATTCCTTAAATAATCCTATTGTGACATGTATCTAAAAGAAGGCCAGCTTAGTTTTGGTTTTAATGACCCTAAATGGAATTTTGTAAAGGATCTCTCTCCCTTTCCCTGTAATGCTTACATTTATCTCCTCTACATATAGGAAATGGCTTTACCTGCACCTCATTTTCACATCTGCACAACCAGAAAGTAGTTCCAAATACACAGTACTTAAGAAAGTAGAAGTTGCCAGCTTCTGCTGATATGTAATAATACTGATATGTTAGAAAATTAAATTATATTCAAATAACATTGGTATTTAGTCAGCTCTTAGATTGCCTAATTTATTAAGTAGATACTATGTCTGGCACAGTTATATATAGTTACTATTAAGCATGAACAAGTTCTTTGCTTAAAAATATGCAAAGCTGCTTAAAGTTCTATCTTTGAAGATATTCATGCTTCAAACGTCTTTAAGAATGTTGTTTATATAAGCATGCTATTATTCAGAAGATTCTTAAAAAGCAGAGAATGACTGGAAAGCAGCCCTGAGGAGAAGGATTTGGGAGTGTTGGTTGATGAAAGATTCAGCATGTGATGGCAATGTGTATTTGCATCCTAGAAGGCCAGACATATCATGGGTTGCAAGAGAAATGTGACCAGCAGGTCAACGGAGGTGATTCTGCCCCTCTATTCTGCCCTTATGAGACCTCGCATGGATAACTCTGTCCAATTCTGTAGCCCCCAACAAAAGAAGGTCATGGAGTCATTGGAGCATATCCAGAGGAAGGCCACAAAGATGATCAAAGGGCTGGAGCACCTTCCCTATGCGGACTGGCTGAGAAAGTCATAGAATCATAGAATTGCAAGGTTGGAAAGGGCCTACAAGATCATCTAGTCCAACCATCCTCCCATCACCATTATTACCACAGGTTACTAAACCATATCTTGTAGATCCTCATCCAGACTCCTCTTGAACGCTGCCGGGAATGGTGACTCCACTACCTCCATGGGCAGGCCATTCCAGTACCTGACCACCCTCTGAGAGAAAATCTTGCTCCTTATGGTACAACTTGTGTTCATTTCTTCGGGTCTTTTTTGTCACCTGGGAGAAGAGGCCAAACCCCTCCTCATCACAACCTCCCTTCAGGAAGTTGTAGAGTTCAATGAGGTCTCCTCTGAGCCTCCTCTTCTCCAGTCTAAATAATCCCAGCTCTCTCATCTCCTCCTCATAAGACTTGTGCTCCAGACCTCTCACCAGTTTCATTGACCTTCTCTGGACTCATTCAGGGACTCAATATCTTTCTTGTAGTGAGGGGCTGAAAACTGAACACAGTACTCAAGGTGCGGCCTCACCAGTGCTGAGGGGGATGATCACCTCCCTGCTCCTGCTGGCCACACTATTTCTAATGCAGGCCAGGATCGTACTGGCCCTCTTGGCCACCTGAGCACACTGTCGGCTCATGTTCAGTTGAGCATCAACCAACACCCCCAGGTCCCTTTCCTCTTCACAGACATTAGCCACTCTGCCCCAAGCTTACAGTGCTGCATGTTATTGTGTTTTGCACAGGGGTTATTGTGGCCAAAGTGCAGGACCGAGCACTTGGTCTTGATGAACCTCATCCCATTCACCTCAGCCCAGCAATCCAGTTTATCTAGATCCCTCTGAAAGGCATCCCTATGCTCAGGCAGATTGACACTACCTCCCAACTTGGTTTCATCTGCAAACTTACTGAGAGTACAACTCAATCCCCTCATCAAGGTCATCAATAAAGATATTAAACAAGATGGGCCTCAGTACTGACCCCTGGGACACCTCTTGTAACAGGTCACCAGCTGAATTTAACTCTAGAACTGGAGCTCTTCAGAGTTGAGAAGAGAAGGCTCTAGGGGGGCCTTCCAGTACCTGAAGGGGGCCTTCAGAAAAGTGGAGGAGGGACTTTTTATAAGGGCATATAGCCATAGAACTAGCGAAAATGGAAGAAAATAGACTTGAGACTGGATATTAGGAAGAAATTCTGTACTGTGAGAGTGGTAAGACACTCGAGCATTTGCCCGGTGAGGTTGTGAATTGTCCCATCCCTGGATTCATTCAAGGCCAGGCTGGATGGAGCTTTGAGCAACCTCATCTAGAGGAAGATGACTTGCCCATTGTAGAGAAGTTAGAACTATGTGATCTTAAATGTCCCTTTCAACCCAAACCATTCTGTGATCCTGTGATTCCTTGTTGCCCTTAATTAATCAGAAGAGAAGTCATCATTTTCTCTATTTCTACATTAGCATGGCCAGTCTTCAAAGTTTGAGATTACTCTTCACATACACAAATGGAAAAATTGTAGATTATGAGACAAATAATAAGTAATTCTACATTGGCAAATGCTGTAGTCATAGAAGATTTCAGGAAAGCTTCAAAAGCCTCAAACCTTGAATTCCAAGATGCATTAAAATCAAGGATAATTAGCTGATAATCAGATAACTGCACAAGGGAAAAAACAGGAAATCTCAATGTAGTGAAAATCTGATCCTGACAAAATCCAGATCCAAAGCCTTAACTTTACATAGGAAAGAAAGAGTGTAAGTCCTGGAGAACGTGTTAAGATGAACAGGTTCCATTTCTGGCTTATCAACAGAGTCCTTGTATCAAATACTCATTTTCCTGTGTCATGGTTCCCAAATGGAAAATTTATACATACATTTCCTTATCCTTGTTAGCCTAGAGGAAGAGCAGTACAAAAACATTCTCCTAGCAAGATAGTTTGAAATTCTGTAAAATGAATAGTAAGAGTACTTGTTTTCATACACTTCATTTTACAGGATTTATTTGTAGTCAAGATTGCAAGTGCTAAGCTGTATTGGTTAATACAAAGGAAAAGCAATTTTAATGTAAAATAATACTCCACTTTCACTTCTACACATTCTGAAATTGTAATATTTGTGAAATATGTAATTTAGTTTCAGTATTCTGTCAGACAACCCTCACTATTTTTTTTTCCCCTGTAAAAGTCTTTCATGACATTACAGTGAAGTTTTTGTGAACTATCTGAAAAGTATATGCTGAATATATATCAGTGTGAAGATGAATCCTAGGGTACACTTAGCAGCAGCCTGCAACAATGTATAACGTGACCACATTCCAGCCTGAATTTCAGGTCATTTCACTTAAGTTTACATACCTCTGTAAAGAGAATCTTTTTTTTTTTTTTTTTTTTTTTCATCAAACTTACACTGACATCTAGAATAAAAATGGCTCAATAACTTATGGTAAGGAGATTTTTCCATATAAATGAAATTTATACTTCTTTAAAGAGAAAGATTCCATAACATCAATGCAGACTGAATCTCTAAGTATTCCAGGAACAGATACTAGCTGATAAACTCTCAAAGATATACACCCCTTGAATAAAAATCAAGCTAGATTGCATGGACTTTAGTTCTGTTATTTTGTGTTTTCAGTCAGAAAGGGTCCAGTCAGGATCCTGTCCAGTCAGATTTGGAGTATTTTCATGAAGTGCACGTTCCAAGATTCTCCAAACAATCTTTCTTAATGTTCAACCATCCTTACAATAATCTATTTTCTTATTTCTATTTAAAATTTCAAATGTTACAGTTTGTATTTGTTGCCTCTTGTCCTTCCTCTTGTTATCTTTTAGAAGTTTGGCTCAGCAAAATTGACGATCTGGTATCTGTACATGCCAGTAGGTCCTCCTCTTCCAAACAAAGATATGATTTCCACAAACTGACCAAGACCTGTTTCTGCATTTTCTCCTTCAATGGCTTGCACTCCAGTCCCAGAAGCATAGGTCAAAACTGTCTCCATTACATCAATGTCTGTCTTGTACTCATGTGATTATATGCCATCACACAAGTACTGAATAACAGTGTAGTGTCATTTCCCCAGTCCTTCTGGCTGCCTGCAAATGCAGTCTGGGATGTGGAAGGCTGCTGCCTTAGGGCCAGCTTGATATTCCTCAGTGATCCCAGAACATTTACTGCAGAGCTGCTTCAAAGCTGGTGATCCCCAGTCTTCAACATTACCTCTGAAGTGCAGGGCATTGTGTTCAGTTTCATATGATTCCTGAGTCATTTCTCCTGACTGCTCACATTTATTAGAGAAGAATCTCTGTATTCTCTAGAAGATTGCTCCTTCCATTAAGTTTTTGTGTGACCTCTAAGCTTTATGAGAGTGACTTCTGAACCATTCCAGTTGTTAATGAAAGATGTTAAACTTGAATGGCCATGGTACTGGTCCTTAAAGGCAGCTACTACTCACTGATGACTATCTGACCATAGATCCCAGCACAGTAAGTTCAGCAGTTCAGGCTATTTTCCACCCACATTGTAACTGCTTATAGAGTCCATATATCACCAATCTGGCAATAAAACTACAGTTAAAATACTTTATCAAAGTGAGGTTGCTCAAATATAAACATTTTTAATGTGTTCACATTTTCCTCTGAAAGGTAATCACATTGGATTCATGTGACATTTATAATGACTGTATATAAGATATAAAGTGAAGTAAGGTGCTACTTACATTCCTTATATTTTTGTAACATTACTGTATAGTTACTAAATTTAGCATTCCATTTTGAAAAAAAAAATTATGTGAAACTTCTGTGACTACTTCCTCAAAGGTGTGTTCTGACTATTCAAATTCCACATTACAAAGTTAAGCTGTGTTATGTATTTATTTATTTTCACTATAATCATCAACTCTAGTAATTTAGGATCATCTTTTCACACATTGGTCATTTGTTATGCCAAATAAATACACCACTTTGATGAAAAGAAATTTTTCAACATGAAAATTTTCAAACATCCAGGTCAACTGCACGTTTTTAACACAACTACTAACTATGCTTCTCTCCTTTTAATGCTAAATTTATTAATAAAATATTCTTTTTTCTTCAGATATTACTAGATTATTTCTTTAGTTTTTCATTTTGAATAAAACACAGCAAAGTACACAGCACTGTGCTGAGCATAAACTTCAAATTCCTTGTCCAGTGCTAACTTTGCCAGCTTCTTTGATCCCAAGATGAGTTTCGAAAACGGATTTTGAATGTGATGCTGTATACAAAATGGGAGAAAGATCTGGGGAAATTCTGTGTGTTGAAATGAAGGTATTGGTGCTAATTTTACCTGGCACATGAGTAAGTGAATTATTTCTGTTTAGGATTTAGATCTCTTGGCCTTTTTTAACTGACCTTATAACTGTGAAATATATAAAGCAATTTAAAATGTCTTAATTATTTTAATGGCAATAAAAATATAATTAAAAAAAATCCTCCATGAAATGTTGTAGTAGCAAACTTTTCCATATTCCTTATCTTTCAGTTGCTTTCTGAAAATCTAAAGGCTGATGATTTGTGCCAGTAAACAAATTTAACTTTTTATATGATCAACTGTTCAGAGTCAACTGTAAAAACCATGCAAATGAAGATGCAATTGGAATATCTGTGTATATTAAGCAAGTCTATCAGTGCCCAGGATTCCTAAGCAATAGTCTCAGTCACCCTTTTTAGAATGAGCTGGGCTGACATGGTTATTATTTTCTGGCCTGGGATTGTCTCTCTCTCTAGGTATGCACCCCATTAATGGTTGCTGTTGAAGGTGTCATTTCTCAGGTACTTTGGAAAGTATTGTCAATATTTAGGGTTGTTCTTGATTTCAGAAATCAAGGTAACTATGTTGTATACTGTGCATGTGATCTTTTGGCATGACTCCCACTGTCATCTGTGTTTTATAATGTAGGTATCCATTTCACCTAAAAACTGGTAGCAAATAGGACTATTAACAAAGATTTTGCCACTGCAGCAACGCTGCTGATAGAAGATAGCTCAAAGCCTATTTCTCTTTCTAGTTTTCTCAGAATACAATAGACAATCACATTAGAAATACAAATTTGGAAAGGCTCAAGGTATATTCTCTATATTAGATCCAAAATTTTTTCCTAAAAAAAAAACAACAAAACACAGTCTGTCTAGAGTAAAAGAAATCTTGTTTATTAGTAAATTCATTTATTCATTTATTCATTATATGCTGATGAGTTTATTTCTTCTCATCAGCAATCAGATAACAACAGAAAACTTAATTATTAGACTCAAATGGTGTTTTCTTTTGTTTTCTTTTGTTTTTAAATTTGAGTTTAAAGCATCTTTGGTGTTCATCATTATCAGTTAACACTAGTAGACCTCCTTTAGGCCACAGATTATTCTGTACTCTCAAAGAGTAAAAGGGATATGAAGCAAATAAGTTGCCTATCATTCATGGAGAAGTGTCCTAAGTGTAGTGGTTAATCACTAAATTACTGAAGGAATGCTCTAGCTCTACTAGAAAATTTTGTAAAACACACATCAAACACAAACAGAAAGTGAAGTTGTTGTTTTAAGGTTTCAAATAAAAAATAACTGCTCACATAAATAATATTCCAAACTTGAACCAGAAATATACCACATTAGGATTATTTTCCCTCTATGCCCAATTGAAAAAAAAAATAACAAAAAACCAACCAACCAACCAACTGACCAACCAAAAAAAAATACTGAAGAGATAACCCATTTTATTCTACATTTCTGAGGATCTATGAAAACTCATGGTCCTTTTATTTAATATAGCACCTACTATATATGATTCACAATCTTCCTTGGCTAGCAACGTTCCTTTATCAGCATTTCTAAAAATCAACAAACGGACTAACACAGCCACCAAGAGGAATTTGGGTCCTCTTTTGGTCTATCTTTATGCAAATAGAAATTGTTTTACTTTTATGATATGAAGAGATGAATTTCAGTACATCATTATGGTGGTCCAAAAAGGGTAACATATCAGATTGTGATGTTACTGTTTGCAAGATGGTATTCAGTATACAAGCAATTACATTTTAATTTTAGGACACATTTAATTGAGAAATTGAATTTCATAATATAGGAAACAAAAGTGCTCCACAGTGCCTTATATACAGTATTTTTGATTTATGTTTCTTGTTAAAATCAACAAGCTGTAAATCTGGTCTGAAATGATTCTCCAAATGCGTAAGTCTTCACTTACTTGGAGTTGAGGCTGAACAGCTCTTCCATAGCTGGTACCAACATTCTGTCGATCAAATTCTACGCTAGACTGTAAAGGGTCAGGAAAGCAGATGCTTTTTACTCCCACCTGGAACAAAATACTGTGTCAGACAATTTTTCTCATAGTCTTACAAATGCAGTAATCACAGAATCACAGAATCACAGAATCACCCGGGTTGGAAGGGACCCCAAGGATCATGTAGTTCCAACCCCCCTGCCTAGCAGGGCCACCAAACATAGACATTCAGATCAGGTTGCCCAGGACCCCGTCCAACCTGGTCTTAAACACGTCCAAGGACGGGGCATCCACAACCTCCCTGGGCAGCCCGTTCCAGGGCCTAACCACTCTCCTAGTAAAGAACTTCCCCCTAACATCCAACCTAAATCTTCCCTCCTTCAACTTAAAACCATTTCCCCTAGTCCTGCTGTTATCAGCCCTTTTGAAGAGTTTACTCCCCTCCTGGGTGTAGGTTCCCTTCAGGTATTGATAGGCTGCAATGAGGTCACCCCGCAGCCTTCTCTTCTCCAGGCTGAACAAGCCCAACTCCCTCAGCCTGTCCTCATAGGGGAGGTGCTCCAGCCCCCTGATCATCTTAGTTGCCCTCCTCTGGACCCTTTCCAAAATCTCAATGTCTTTCTTGTACTGAGGGCTCCACACCTGGACACAGTATTCCAGATGGGGCCTCACAAGAGCCGAGTAGAGAGGGACAATCACCTCCCTGTCCCTGCTGGCCACCCCTCTCCTGATGGAGCCCAGGATCCCATTTGCCTTTCGAGCTGCCAGAGCGCACTGCTGGCTCATGTTCAGTCTCTCGTCCATCAGGACCCCAGGTCCTTCTCTGCCGAGCTGCTCTCAAGGACCGCTCCTCCCAGCCTGTACAGGTGCCTGGGGTTCTTCCGGCCCAAATGCAAAACCTTGCACTTTGCCGTGTTGAACCTCATCAGGTTCACCCGAGCCCAGCCCTCCAGCCTGTTGAGGTCCCTCTGAATGGCATCCCTTCCTTCCACCGTATCAACCGCACCACTCAGCTTGGTGTCGTCAGCAAACTTGCTGAGGGTGCACTCAATTCCCTCATCGATGTCATTAATAAAGATGTTAAAGAGCACCGGTCCCAAGACAGACCCTTGGGGGACACCACTTGTTACTGGCCTCCACCTGGACATAGAGCCATTGACCACCACCCTCTGTCTGCGGCCTTTCAACCAATTGCTTATCCATCGGGTCGTCCACCCATCAAATCCACTTCCCTCCAATTTGGAGATACAAGACATTCAAGTAAGACATTCATTGTTATCTTTGCCTGTCACATTAGAGGTTCATCAGAATACTGATCATCAGAACAAGGGAGAACTAATAATTGCATTCCGATTTTCTCCTTGAATGTGTGACAAAACATGTATATATAAATAAATGCTGTAAGTAATTTTTTAGTTTGTTATAATAATTTCCTATAAAAACTGTAGTTTTCATTTGTAACTGTTGGATTTAAGTAAACAATGTATTCACATTATACACCTATAAATGCTAATACTGAAGACAGTAAATTCAGAAAACTAAGAGTAGAAAATATAAGTGTTTCATAGTACATTTCTTCAGCCTTACCCAAACAACGAGGATGCTCATTTATTTAGATTATAAAATGCTATTCTTTCTTTTTTTTTTTTTCATTTTTTCTCATTCCATTGCAATATAGTCTTTGTAAGATTATTTTAAAACAGAAAAATGGCTGTTTTTTCAGCTACCATCTCTGAAACATCATGAGGAAAAAAGCTAAAATAACCAAAAATAAAAAAATATTATACTCATCTACAAAAAACAAACAAACAAACAAAACAAAACAACAACATCAACAACAAAAACAGGTCCTCATGGAAACGGTTTGCAAGAATAAGATCAAGTAGGTAAACAGAAAATCCAGCGCATCTGCCAAATGTAAAGTGTGCTCGACTAGCTGGTAAGTATTTAATATTCAGTACAAAAATATTTATTAATTTTGTTATATCTTCCTGACCACATGATAAAGGTATAGACCAAATTAAAACCAAATGCCAGGGCTTTATGATTTTTGTCAGTCATATTACACAGCATCACATCATGTAGTAGACTGGGAAACTCAGAAGAAAAGAAATGTACTACAGCATGCAGAAGAATTTGCTGCTCTGCTTCAATTTTCTGGTCATTGGGAAAGATGGAAGTGTCCCTCTCTTTGCTCCCTGGTGGACCAGAGTAAGAACCTCAATTTTCAGAAACCTTCTCATTTATTTCATTTATTAGCTTAAATCCCAATTAACTCATATTTCTGCCATAATGGTAAAATAATTTTCTTCGTCAGATCATTGTCACTGTTGTTTTGTTTGTTTGGTTTGGTTTGGTTTTGCTTTTTTGTTTGTTTGTTTTCTCTTTTTATTCCCTTTCTCCTGTATCTCCCACATGGAAGGAGGGTTATCTCTAGACCTATCTGTGTCTATGACAGGGGGCAGCAGGCCCACAGGCCCACCAACCTAAAAAGAGGAGGGGAGGGGGAAGGTGTCAGTGGTTTATGGACTAGTTTAGCTCAGTCCTCTGACTAATGGGGCAGGAGAACCATGGACCCACACCCCAGAAAACGGGAAAGGGGAAAAGGGGAAAGGGTAGGAAGATGGGAGATGGGCCAAAAACAAAACAGTACCAACAATCTGAGAAAGAAAGCTTATTTACTAAGTAAGATATCAGAATGCAAGATAACACAGTATAATACATTGTAATTGGAATTGAGGCTAATAAATCAATTAAAACGAGACAGTGTCTGAAACAAAAGGCCTTGCTCTGAAGCTGAAGGTGAGACACATTGCCAAGACAAGTGGCAAAAAAACAGACAGTCTCGTGACCTTTGGGAAGTTTCATTTCTCCTTCTGAATGCAAAGTCCTCTGGGGTATGTAGTTCTTCTCTTCTGAGAACCAGGTACCTGGAAAATTGGCAGTCCTTGAAACTGGATCATTAACTCTTCAACTCCGAGTGCTTTATATGATGTTATGATGTGGAATATCAATAATAAAAATCATAAAACTATGACAGTTTTGTTTTTTGTATTTTTTTCCCTTTTTATTCCCTTTCCCCTTTCCCTCCCTCCCCCCCCCCATCATTTTTGGGATGGTGGGCCCGTGGGCCTGCTATCCTGCTGTCACAGATGCAAATAGATCTAGAGATAACAGGAAACAAACCGAAAATCATCACCATACTGTGGACATCTCTCAGCTCTTTTGCAACGTAATGCATGGTGTTCTACATAAAGAGAAAAATCACAACTTGACATCTTTAAACATCTTTATGGGAGGATTATATGCTATATGCTGCCTCTGGGGACAATATAGCAATTTTCAGGGAATCATGATTTATAGAAGTTTAAGAACATTAACCATCAACTTTTTTTGCTGTACCGTGTAAAATATTTGTGAATCAGTAGTAGGTTATAATACAGCCAGACAAAAGAATGACTGTAGCTGGTTCCTTGATATGTATAAAAACAATGATTTGACAGATCCTGAAAGTTTGACGTGCTTGTGTCTTTCCACATACATCATAGTCACAGGGGACAACTTAACTGTGTTATATATAATTGCTATTTTATGTATCAATGCTATTTTCTTGAAAGGAAATAGTATATCTTTTTTTTTTCCAGATAAAAAATACATCTTTAAGAAGTGTTAATATGAGTATTGAATATTAATAATGTATTCAAATATATTGTGGCTGAACTCTGCAAGCAGCTAAGCACCACACAGCCTTATGCTCATTCCTCCTCTCTCAATGGGCTGGGAGACTGAATCAGGGAAAAAAAAAAAAAAAGGAAAAAGAAAAAAGTGGAACTTATAGGTTGAATTAAAAACTATTCACTAAGATAGAAAAGGAAGAGAGAAATAGCAGTAATGATTAATTAATATATTAATCTGTATATCTATGCAAAACAAGTGATAAACAAAGCAATTGCTCAGCAACCGCCAACTGATGCCCAGCTAGTCACTGAGATGCAGCAGTCTTCCCAGTCAACTTCTCTAATTTTTATATTTTTTTAATATGATGTATGGTATTGAATATTCCTTCATCCAGTTTAGATTAGCTGTACTACTTCTGTCCCCTCACAGCGCCTCGTGCTTCCTCAACCCTCTCATTGGCAAGACAGTATGAGAAACTGAAACATCCCTGGCTCTGTGCAGAACTGCTCAGCAACAACTAGAACATTGATGTGCTATCAATACTGTTTTCTCCTGAAGTCAAAATGAAGAAAATCAACTCTGTCTCAGCTGACATCAGGACAATGTATTTATGAAATTATGCTCAGAAGACACACCAAAAACAAACAAAGAAAAGAAAACAATATAACTCAACCTTTGAAACCTCAGAAAATTCAGAGTTCAGGGCTCAGGTTCAAGATAATCAAGTATGAAACTAAATTGTAGAAATCCAAGGAACTGTGGAACGTTTTTTGTTTTAGCATCATGAAACTATTTTTATTTTTGATTACTGTTTATAATTTGGATAAAATATTGGTTGTTTTTTTTTTAATGTTTATACATTATTTTTAACTAGAACTGAAAGTTCCAGCTCTGTATGCATTACTAAAAATAATAAATCTTAAGTTCAAAGTTCTCCTTGATCTTACCATAGATTATTTACTGTTTTCCTAAACCATGATATTTATAACAGAAATAAAGGGATAATTGTTTACTTATAAAGGAATTTTCACTTTGGAATAAACAACTAGGCACTTGCTGTATTAAATGACAGAATCTGAAACAGAAGAGTATAGATTTTACACCTGAGCTCTATTCTTCTACTCCAAACTTGAATTATAATTGGAATATACAGACAAACTAAGCAGGCCAGAAAGAATTAAAACTGATCTCAATCCCATAAAATATCAGTAAGACTTGCTCCATCCTTCAGCTGGGCAATACAATTGTTTCTATATTGTAAACAACCAAAATAATCCTATAAAATTAATACAGAATCATTTCATAGATGTTGAAAATTCATTCTACCTAATTCTGCCATAAAAGTGAAGCTCCTCATCATAGACAGAACAATTTCATATAGTTCCAAGGAATGCAGAGTTTACATTATTATTTGGACACTTCTCAATTAGAGATCTGCAATTGCAGACTGACATGATCTGTAAATTCACTCTTTCAGAAACATTTCTATTTTTTTCATCAGTGTGTTTTTTAGTGGAAGTTATACACATGCAGGAACCTCTTTGAAGGGAAGGTAAATTTAATGCAATAGGGTTGCTATACTGAACATGGAAAGCCTTGAGCATGAAATAGAACTGAACCAGGACTTCTGGTTCTGGACATGCAATATTTTATTGACCCTCACAGGGTGTGTTGTAAATACCTGAACACTTTTTCAGTAACACAACAGTCTTTCCAAAATAAGAGTAGTCACATCTAAAAAAGTCTCTCTCATACTTTCAAACTGGAAAGGCTTAGCCGAAAACTCTATTTAATATTTGTGCTCCCAACGGTTGCATTTTATGGATCCAATTGGATTTTATGGATCCAAGTTGAAGGAGGGAAGATTTAGGTTGGATGTTAGGGGGAAGTTCTTTACTAGGAGAGTGGTTAGGCCCTGGAACGGGCTGCCCAGGGAGGTTGTGGATGCCCCGTCCTTGGACGTGTTCAAGGCCAGGTTGGACGGGGTCCTGGGCAACCTGATCTAAATGTGTATGTTTGGTGGCCCTGCCAGGCAGGGGGGTTGGAACTACATGATCCTTGAGGTCCCTTCCAACCTGGGTGATTCTGTGATTCTGTGATTCTGTGATTTTACAACAGATCTGGCTTGGAATTCCCCAAGACAGGAATACAGGTAGCATTTCATAGAATCATAGAATTGTGAGATGGTTTGTGTTGGAAGAGACTCCAAGGACCATCAAGTTCCATCCTCCTTGCCACATGCAGGGTTTCCAGCTGCTAGATCAAGAACTAGAATAGATTTTCCATAGCCCCATCCAATCTAACCCTCTCCAGGGGTGGGATACCCACAGCCTCTCTGGACAACAGGCTTCCCCTGACATCTAATCTACATCTCCCTTCCTTTAGTCTAAAACCATTCCCCCTTGTCCTAGCACTATCTACCCATGCAAAAAAGTTGATTTATGTCATGTTCCTTCAGCCTGTCTTCACAGGACAAGTGTTCCAGCCCTTGAATCATCTTCATGGCCTTCCACAGGACCCTCTCCAAAAGTTCCACATGTTTCCTATGTTGAAGGCCCTAGACAAGGATGCAGTGCTTCATTAGGGGTCTCAGAAGGACAGAATAATTGGAGACAATCATCTCCCTTGCCCTACTGGCCACCCCTCTTCTGATGGAGCCCAGAATGCCATTGTCCTTCTGAGCTGCAAGAGCAAAATGCTGGCTCGTTAATTTTTTCATCAGTCAGGACCCTTAAGTCCTTCTCAGCAGGGCTGCTTTCAAGGAATTCTTCTAGTATGTACACATGTTTGTGTGAGAATCCTTCTTTGTTTTTTGGCTCAAGGCTTGCTTCCTGAGGTATTTCTTGTGATAAGATTGACTAATCTAGCAAATGAGTGATGGATGTTACAGTGTGGCAATCAACATTGCTGTGTGGACAACTTTACATTTGAAAGCATTTCTTTGGAGCTCTTTGCCTTCGGAAGAGAGTGCTCAGGAGTATTGACTGGCAGAAGATCTGGCCTGTTACTAAATAGCTCCAGCTTGGTAAGGGAAAACTGGGGAATGATACCATCATGATACCACTGTGTGAAAAACACGATGCAGATGGGCATTCCTGCTCCCTCTTACCTGCTGGCAAAGCCCAGAAAATAGGAACAAAGGAGTTTCTGCTGAGATCCCAGTGCCAGAAGCTTTCGCTCCAAGGAGAGCTGACTCAACCACTTTGGATTTGAGCTGTCACTACAAAGAGAGCTGACTCGACCACTTTGGAACAACTGAAAAAGGGCCATCATTGCCATGGCCATCGTTGTTGTCAACAGAACAACACTGCCCGACAACCCACCACTACTGAAGATCAGTGACTGAACTATGAACCACGCTGTATCCTTGGTGGTGACTATTGTGGAAAGTGAAAGCGTTATTTCTGCACTGAACATTGAAAAGGGCAATTGATCTGAAGAATTAAGCTGTAACATATCCTTAGAAATAGCTGATGTGGAAAGTAAGAATACCATATACATATTAGTAACATATTTTGGAAACACAGTTACCGAATTACCTAACAAATACTTTCTCACAAAGCTGCAATAGATTTTGAATGTTCTAAACAATAGGGGTAGAGTATTCTGAACTAGGAAACATGTTGTAATATTGTTCATTAGACTGGCAGAAGCAAAATACATTTAACAAACTTTAAAAGAGTCAGGGCCTTTACACAATGCAGAACTGTCCCACTTTGTGGGAATGTTAGGATACCATAGACAGGCTCCAAGTTACTCCCCTCTATCCTCCTTCCGAGCTTATCTCTATGCAAGGACAGATGAATGACCAGAATAATGACCCAGTGTGAAGGGGCACAAATGTTAGGGGGGTAATTAAAACGATTGAGGCTATGTCTATGTTTATGTTGTAAAACTGACATCCAAAAAGTTATGACCAAATGTTTGTTAAGAAAGCAATTGTTAGAAGTCAATTAACCAATTAAGACATGTGCGTTTGGGTGGCAAAGATTTGTGTCTATGTGGTGTTTGTATGATTAGTGAAGCATCGCAAAAGAGTGTGAACCTGCAGTATTCAGACAATGAGGAACCAGGGGAGAAAGAGATAAGTGGCAGGCAATAGTGGATAAAAGATGTAACACTATTTTCTCGGGGATCTCCTGCTTGAAATGGCGAATAAAATCTGCTTTATCAGAGAAACCATCCTAGAAAATTGTTTGGGTGTTTCCAACACTATCTTCCTCTTGCTTCCTATCAAGACTCCTTGCTTCTTCTTTCCTACCGTTTCTTTTGCCCTCCTTCCATTCCCCACTACCCTAATTCGTAACAGTGTCCGTCCTCTCCTTCACCATCTCCCTAATTAAAATTTGTAATAAACTGGTTGGACCAATATTTGAACCGTTGTTTCTTAATCTCATGTTGGGCATACAGATATTAAAAGAGCTTCCTCTTCCTCCTATAAATTGGAGCAAGGCAGTCTGAGATTACCTTGACCCAAAAACAAAATCCTGTAATTTTCTATGTTAAATCTTATTAGGTTCACAAGGGGTCACCTTTCAAGTTTATCAAGGTCCCTCTGGATGGCATCTATTCCTTCTGCTGTACAAACTGCTCCACTCAGCTTGTTGTCATCTACAAACTTGCTGAAGGTACGCTCGATCCCATAATCTATGTCACTGATAAAAATGTTTAAATGTACTCAAGACCTCAAGACAGACCCCTAGGGGATACTGGTTGTTATTGACCTCCACCTGAACACAGAATTATTGACCACAATCCTCTGGCTGCAACTTTCCAGCCAATGCCTTATCTACCAAACTAGTCCACCCTTCAAATCTCCAGTTTAGAAATAAGGATGTGGTGGGGAATCTTATCAAAAGCCTTGTAGGATTCCAGGTACATTATATCAGTTGCCTTCCCTTTATCCACTGATGCTATCACTCCATCATAGAAGGCCACCTTGGTGAATCCATACTAGCTGTCTTGGATCACCTGCTCATACATCATGTGCCTTAAGATGTCTTCCATGAGGATTTGTTCCAAGATCTTCCTAGGCACAGAGGTGATACTCACCGGCCTGTAGTTCTCCAGGTCCCCTTACTCCCTTTCTTGCAAATGGGAGGTGATGTTTCCCTTTTTCTGGTCCTCCAACTTTTCAAATGTGATGGAGAGTGGTCTGGTAAACATATGAGCCAGCTCCCTGAAGATCCTTGAATGTATGTTGTACAGCCCCATGAACTTGTACACATTCAGTCTCTTGAGTTGGTCTCAGACTTGCTCAGCCATACAGTATGGGGAGTTTGCTCCCCCAGTGCTCACCTAGAAGTTCAGGTTCAGGGATGTGAGAATCCTGGCTGCCAGTGAAGGCTGAGGCAAAGAACTTATTGAGTACCTCAACCTTCTCTGTATTTGTTATAGCCAGTTTTCCATTTAGCAGAGGAGGTATGCTCTCTTTGACTTATCTCTTCCGACCTATGTACCTGTAGAATCCCTTTTTGTTGTTTTTATCCTCTTTTTATCCCCTTTTTATTCCCTGCCTTGTTCAGTTCCATTGTTGGCTTCAGTTCCATTCCTTGGTTTTCATAATTCCATCTCTGCAAGTCTGGACAGCATCATTGAATTCTTTCAGGTAAAATACCCCAATATAGAAGTACACAGGTACCATTTCCGTAATTGTGACAATGAACTGAAACATCTAAGGAATTCTGTGTTATTGCTCCTAACTTGAAATTATATTGTCTCTTTATCTTGAATTTTTGTTTCTTTGGTTTTTTGTTTGTTTTTTTTTTAAACATAATTTATTATTTTTATTGACTGATTTTTATTGTTTCTCTCCTCCTTTTGTTCCCAGAATTCAGCTTATTTTTTCTTCAGTCTAAACATTTTCAGTGATTTTCAGTGAAGCTGTGAGTACTCTTAGCACCATCTTGCCAGTCAGCCCAGCAATTAGTTTTTCTGTTTTCTGTCAGGATTGCCTTTGTTATTTCTGCCCACACTTTGCGCTTGTTATCAGTTGGGAACAGAAGGAAACATCATCTCTGCTGCTGAATGAAAGCAGCAGATAAGTAGGAACCTCTGGGCTGTGTGATACTTCTGTTAGCTATTACATGAGCACCCTGCATACTTATCCCTCTCTGCTGTTATGTATGCTGAGACGCCTAAACTTTTTGCATTTTCTCTGTAAAGTGTTCAGAAAGTCAGAAGTAAAAATATATTCTAGACAATATTAGAAAAGAATTAAGCTGAGGTGCTGACATTTACATACATACTTCTGACCACTGTCATTTCCAGTGTATTAAATTCAGACTTTTAATGTTGCTGCATAAAGACATAAGTTAGGTACTAAAGGAAAAGCTTTTAAGGAGAATTAATATCTGTCATTATACCTATTCATAAAACCAGAAGAAAAAAAAAGTGCTGGCATAAAAATCATTGTTAAGATTGACAGAATATGGGAAAGAATAATTCAGTTACGCTAGGTATCACAAGTGACAAAAATACTACAATTTGTTTGAAAAATACTTGCTAAATTAAGAAGAGAAAATCTAAATTCTAATATATTATCTAAATATAAGGGCTTTTTTTGGTTTAAATCTATTACCTCTTGTTCATTCCCTACAGTTCCTGAGGGCCCTCTTCATATTTCCTGTAGGTACTTTTTAAGTACTGAAAGGCTGTCACATTGTCTCTGAAAATGCCTTCTCTTTTTTAGGTTGAACAACAACTTTCTCAACCTATCTTCATAGCAGAAGTATTCTAGCCCTCCAATCTTCGTGACAATCTTTGAGACTCACCATAACAGAGGAGTTGGAAGGGTCCTCTTACATTCCAAGCATTCCTACTCAAGCAGATACTTTGAATCACTTAACCAGGCCTATGTCCAGATGACTATCAAAGGTCTCTCAAAGGGGAGAGATTCCGCAGTTCAATCAACCACACAGTAAAAAAGTGTTCCTTGTTGCTGTTCCTTGTGTCTGTTTTGGGATATATTCTGAAAAAGTACAACAGCACTATGTGAACACTGCAATATTAGGTCAGTCAACTTAGGTCAGTCAACTGCTTAACTTCCTCTTAGCATGCATTTTAACATATCAGTTAGTTTGAGTAGGATTTCCTGTTCAGGATTAAAAAATAAAAAAATAAAAGAAAAATAAATCTTGAGATAAGTATTCTTTCGGTTTGATTTGGAAGATGGAAGATTTTCTTCTTACTTTCTTCTATAGCGTCCACATAACCCAGTTTGTTGTCTGTGAGAACAATATTCTTAAGTGTTCATTGAGCTTAAATCAAAATGAAGTATGTAAGCAGTCAAGTAATTCCGCTAAGGGAAATGATAATGCTTCTTGTTCATTTCACCTAGGGTAATTTAATTGTTAATAATAAAAAGGAATGTTGATTCAATGAACTCAGTGACTTCTCTCATAATAGCATGTCCTCAGCAATTTAGTTAGCAGATATATTAATAAAATATTTTTATTCTTTTCTTATATTATTTTTATTTTTATAATTATTTTATATTATATTATGTTTTTTTCTTCTTCTTTAATACAGACATTGAGTACAAATTCAGTATGACTTTGAAGGTGATGCTTACAGTAATAGATCATTCTTCATAAAACAAAAAGTAAGCACAATGTTTTGACTACACTTAGATTATCAACAAAGAAGTCTGTACTATGTTGCAGCAAATCAGATTTTAGATTGTTTGCTTGCCCCAGGCTTTCATACAACGTATAAAACCTATGTCTTATTCAATAAAAACACAACCTTCTGTGTTGAACGTTATGTTTTTAAATTGTTTCACTTCTAAATGCATTACATTACAAGTAATAAAGAGATCGAAACTGAGTTACTCCTAAAGCAATTCATATGTAATTCTGCTTGTTAGCTGCAGCTCAAATCTGTTTCACTATATAAAACTAAATAATCAAATATTTCTCGGGGTCTTAGTCTCAAAGCACTTTATACTCAGAAAATGTAGGATTTGCTCAAATTTTCATCATAAATCAGATTACCGTGCAATTTCATTTTCCTCACATTATAAAATCATTGTCAGAATCCTACAATGTACCTACAGAATAGTAGCACTGAAATGTAAATTGAGGTTAACAAGGATTAGCTAAACGTAGTTGCATTGTTTATATTGTCAGAAACCCCCTCAGACCTTTCAGAATCCTGGCACTCAAATTGATTAATTTAGAAAAATAAGTAAGTAAGTAAATAAATAAATAAATAACCTCACAGCTTTCAGTATTTTTTTCTCCATCAGAAATACCAGGGAAGCAGTGACTTCTATTCATGATCACTGAAACGGCATTGGGCAAGTTGTATCAGTAAACATACGTAAGTCAATGGGCCTAATGGGACTCACCCTGGAGTACTGAGGAGGTGGATAGTGGATATCACAACTGGACCCCACTCAAAACCTCTGCAAAAGTCTTGAGATTATAGAGTCTCCTGTTAATTTGAAGTTAGACAGTGTTACACATAATTACAAAAAAAGGGCACAAAAGAGGACCCAGAAAACTAGAAACCTATCAGATTAGTCTCCAGCCATGGAAAAGTTTTGGAGAAAAATATCCCAGAGGATAGTGAAAGGCAGTTTATGTGAAAAAAACAACTGTCAGACACAATCAGCATCAATTCAAGAAATGTCAGGCTATATCATAGGCTTCAGTGAGACAAGGTGAGTGGCTCATAAAGTGGTGAAATGGATAAGTAGAGGCTTTGAGGAGATATAATTAGGGAAGGAGAGGAAGTGGGCTAGAGAAAGTTTTGATTGCATGGAGCTTAGTTATCTTGATAAAAGGGTTGAGTGCTTCTGAGAACCAGTGAGAGAAAAGCCTAACATTTGAAATACTGTGGTTGGAGTAAGTTATACACTCACACAAACAGGAAGAAGTAGCAGATTAAATATCCTATAAGTGTTACAATCACTAGCACTTATTCTCATGGGAAACAACAACATCCCAGACATCTTCTGGAAATATAATGCAAAAGAGAAGAAACAGACTAGGAGATTCCTGTAATTGTGGAGGTCAGCATCCTGACAGAAGTGGTGAAGGAGCTCACCAAGAAGCTGCTCCACTTGATCTTTGTTTATTAACAGGGAAAATCTTCTGGTTGACATGATGGTTCAAAGCAGTCTTAAATACATCAATCACAAAGTGACAGAGTTCTTGATCCCTGAGGAAGTAAAGAGGGCAGTTAACCACACTGCTGTATTAGATTTTCAGAGCTCTGAATTTAACCTGTTTAGTAATCTGATTAACAGAGTTGTTAGGTAGCTCCAAAGGGCAAAGGAGTCCTGGATGGGAAAAAGGAAGACTGGATATTTTTGAAGAATTAAATCTTGAAGGTACAAGAGCAATCTGTCCCTATATGCAGCAAAAGAGAAGCTGGCAGAGAAGACCAGACTGGATGAACTCAGGAAGATATATCTATAAACTTTGGAAGAAGTTGTAGACACCTCAGGAGAAGTATGAAGGTTTTGTGAGGTTATGCAAGGAGAAAATTAGGACTCAGATAATGAAAGGCTGCTATTAGATCTTCCAGGAGCATCCTCTTCCCGAGGCTGAACAACCCTGATTCTTTCAGCCTGTCTTAATATGGAAGGTGTTCCACCCCTTGGATCATTTTTGTGGCCCTCTTCCAGACATACTCAAACAGGTTTACATCTCTCCTATGCTGAGGACTCCACACCTGTGCACAGTACTCCAGATGAGATCTCATCAGCACAGACTAGAGCAGCAAGGTCACCTCCCTCAATATGCTGCCCAAGCTTCTTTCGATGCAATTGAGGATAGGTTTGGCTTTCTGGGTTGTGAGAGCATATTGCTGGTTCATGCCTACTGGTGCCCCCATGTCCTTTCTGTCAGGGCTGTGCTCTATACTTTCAACTCCCAAATTGTATTGATTGTGATGATTGCCATGATATAGATGCAAGATCTTGCACTTGTATCCTCAAGATCACTATTCTACCAGCACATGGTTGCTACAGCTTTTTAATGGTCACATCTACATTGATAAGCATCAGGTCCAACACTGCTTCTCCTCTGATTGGTTTGTCTAATACCTGAACTAAGAAACTCTCCTCAGCACTCTGGGAGTCTCATGGTATTGCTTACAGCCTGTTATGTGTTCCCATCAAAAATCTGTGTGGTTGAAATGCTATATCAGGATGAGAGACTGTGAGTGAAATTCTTCTTGTAGCTGAGACAGTAAGACCTTGTCAACAGGATCCCCTTCACTGGGTGGCTTGTAGGAGATAACAACCACTAGATGTACTGTATTCATCTGTTCTTTTATTTTTATCTACAAGGACTTGACTTGTTTATGGCTGTTTCTTGCAGATAGCCCTCAGTAATCTATCCATTTCTTAACATGAACATTCTCATCTGCCCCTTCTTCCTTATCCATCTCTTAAAAAAATCTTGTGGTCCTCAACTTCATCATTCCATCACATTTCTGAGACAGCAATTAGATCATAGTATTCTAATTGCACTGTGATTTCCAACTCCTCCTGCATTTTCTACCTAGATTTCAGCAAAGTCTTTGACACTGTCTCCCACACTATTCTCCTGGAGAAGCTGGCTGCCCATGGCTTGGACAGAGATATCATTTGCTGGGTAAGGAACTGGCTGGAGGGCTGGGCCCAAAGAGTTGTGGTGAATGGAATTAAACCCAACTGGTGACCAGTCCTGAGTGGTGCTCCCCAAGAGTCAGTATTGGGGCTAGCCTTTTTAATATCATAGACTCATAGAATGATTTGGATTGGAAGTGACCTTTGAGATCATGTAATAATATCTTTATCAGTGACTTGGATGAGGAAAATGTATGTGCTTTCAATAAGTTTGTTGATGACACAAAGGTAGGAGGAAGTATTTGCTTGCCTGGGAGTAGAAAGGCCCTACAGAGCAATCTGGACAGGCTGGATCAATGAGCTGAGGCCAGTGGAATGAAGTTCAACAAGACCATCGTGCACTTTGGTCACAACCCAGGCTACAGGTTTGGGGCAGAGCATCTGGAAGACTGTGGAGGGGATGGACCAGGGTTGTTGTTCAACACTCGACTAAATGTGAGTCAGCTGTACAGCCAGGCAGCCAAGAAGACTAATGTCAAGCTGGTTTGTATCAGAAACAGTGTAGCCAGCAGGAGCCTGGTGGTGATTATCTCCCAGTACCCAGCTCTGGTGAGTCTGTGCCTTGACTACTTTGTTCAGTCTTGCGTCGCTCGCTACAAGAAAGACATCAAAGCCCTGGAGCATGTCCAGAGATGGCAAAAAAACTGGTGGGGCATCTGGGGCACATCTAATGAGGAGTGGCTGAAGGAACTGGGATTGTTCATTCTGGAGAAGAGTAGGGTCAGAGGAGACATTACAGCTTTCTACAAATACCTGAAGGGAGATTGTGGTGAGGCAATCAGGTTCACTTTAGGAAGTGAGTAAACAAAACTCCTTGGGAAATTGTCCTCAAGGACAAGGAAGCAAAACAGAGCTGTCAGTTCTTTAAGGAAGCTTTTCTTAGGTCACAAGAGTTCTCCATCCCCAGGGGTAGAAAGTCATGAAAGAAAGGCAAAATTCATCATGCCTGAACTAGGATCTTGTGCTCAAACTGGAGAGCAAGAAGAAAACACACGTTGTGGAAGCATGTACAGGTACCCTGGAAGGAGTGTAGGGATACTGCTAGGCTTGTAGTGATGAGGTCAGGAAGGTCAGGGCCTAACTGGAATTGGCAAGGGGTGCAAAGAAGAATAGGAAGAATAGGAAAAGCTTCCACAGGTACATCGACCATGAAAAAAAAATCTATGAAGATCTTCATCACTTCAAGAAAACCACAGGTGGACTGGTAACAGTGGACAAGCAGAAGAGTGAGGTGATCAACAGTTGTACAACTGTTAGCCTCAGTCTTTTGCAATTGCTCTTCACACATACCTCAACTGGATGAATCAAAAGGTGGAGTCTGGAGGAGTATTGTCCCTCCTCCTATAAGCGAATATCAGGTTCACAACCACCTGAAGGACCTGAACTTCCATAAATCTCCAGATTGGAAACACATGCATTTAATGGGTGGAATGTCTGATGAATGAAGGGCTGCTTTCAAGATAATTCCAAAGAATAGTGGTCAGTGGTTTGGATATCAGTGATGAGTGGAGCCTCTTAGGTGCCCAGAGAGATATAGACAGCTCAACCAGTAGGCCCATGTGAACCTCATGAGGTTCAACAAAGCCATGTTCAAAGTCTTGCACCTGGGCACTGACAGATTCCAGTATCAACACAAGCTGAGGGGTGAGACAGTTGAGCACAGTGCTGCCAGAAAGGGTATTGGTGGATAGCAAGCTGGACGCGAGCAAGCAGTATGCCCTCACAGCCCAGAAAGCATCAAAAGATTGAGGGAGGGTGACGCCACCCCTCTACTCTGGGCTGATGAAACCTCATCTGTAGTACTACATCCAGCTGTGGAGTCCTCAGTGCAGGAGAGATGTAGATCTTTCAATGCGTGCCCAGAGAAGGGCCACAAAACTGATTCAAGAGATGGAATGCCTCCTGTATTAGGACATGCTGAGAGAATCAGGGCTGTTCAGCTTAGAAAAGAGGAGGCTCCAGGAAGACCTGGTAGCAACATTTAAGTATCTGAAGGGACACTGTAAGAAAGAAGGGGACAGATTTCTTTAGCAAGATCTGCTGTGATACAATAAGGGGAAGGTTTTTTTTTAACAAAAACAGGAGAGATTTAGATTGGATATAAGAAATTTTATTTTATTTTATTTTATTTTATTTTATTTTATTTTATTTTATTT
>NW_024962272.1:2257910-2266339 GCF_019238085.1 Lagopus leucura
TTTATTTTATTTTATTTTATTTTATTTTATTTTATTTTATTTTATTTATGATAAGGGTAGGGAAGAACTTGGATAGGCTGCCCACAGAGGGAGTAGGTGACCCAACCATGCAGACACTCAACATAGTCTGGATGGGACTCTGAACAGACTGATCTTGTTGTAGACGTCCCTGTTCATTGCAGGGCAGTTGGACTCGGTGACCTTTAATGATCCTTTCTAAAAATTTCAAAATTTCAAAAAATAACAAGCATACCAATAGACTACTGGAACACATAGAAGATAATTTCCTTACATAGGTGACAGGGAGGTCAATCAAATGAAATGTACTGATGTTTCGGTTGCATACCAACAGAGAAGATCTCACTGGAGAGGTCAAAGTTGGAGGTAGTGTGGGCTGTGGTGATCATGCCCTGGTAGAATTCTCAATCTTAAAGAGTATAGGAAAGCTAAAATGTACAACAATGACCCTAAACTACAGAAGGATAAAGATTCATCTGTTTAGGGCACTAGCGCTTTGAATCCTTTGGGAAATTGTTCTCAGAGATAAAGGAGAAAATATGAGTCAAGAGACATTTAAAGACATTTTTCTTAAGGCACGAAGGTTCTCAATCCTGACATGCAAGAAGTTGAATGGGGTGGCAGAAAACTTGTCTAAATCAAGAACTCTTGTACTGGGGCCAACTCATATTTAATATCTTTACCAGTAATGTTGATGAGGGGATTGAATGCATTTAATGGTGTGGTGCTCAAGAAAGACATTGAGGCCCTGGAGCGTGTCCAGAGAAGGGCAACGAAACTGGTGAGGGGTCTGGAGCACAAGTCTTATGAGGAGAGGCTGAAGGAGCTGGGATTGTTCAGTCTGGAGAAGAGGAGGCTCAGGGGAGACCTCATTGCACTCTACAACTTCCTGAAGGGAGGTTGTGGTGCAAAAGGGTCTGGCCTCTTCTCCCAGGCAAATAGTAGGACCCGAGGAAATGGCAAGAAGTTATACCAGAGGAGGTTTAGGTTGGATATTAGGAGAAACTTTTTCTCTCAGAGGGTGGTCAGGCACTGGAATGGCCTGCCCAGGGAGGTGGTGGAGTCGCCATCCCTGGCAGTGTTCAAGAGGCGCCTGGATGAGGAGCTACGAGAGATGGTTTAGTAGCTTGTGGCACTGATAGGAATGGGAGGGTGGTTGGACTGGATGATCTCGCAGGTCGTTTCCAACCTTGTGATTCTGTGATTCTGTGATTCTGTGATGGTTTAGCAGTGGGTTTTTAGAGTTAGGGTAGTATGATTAGGTTGTGGTCGGACTTAATGAACTTGAAGATCATTTCTAACCTGAGCAAATCTATGATTCTATGATTCTATGGATGGGGTTCTGGCAATCTGGTCTAGTATTATATCTGGAAGTTAGAAGCTCTGCCTGTGGCAGGGAGCTTGGAGCGTGATGATCCTTGGAGTCCCTTCCAGCCCAAGCCATTTTGTGATTCTATGATTCTGTGATTCTGTGATTCTATGATGCTAAGCTGAGTGATGTATTTGACACAACATAATGAAGAGACATCATCCAGATGGACTTAGATGGTCTTGAAAAATGTGAAAACCTAATGAGTTTTATCAATGCCAGGATGTTGCACTCGGGTCAAGGCAATCCCAGATATGAATACAGACTGGGAGAATAATTCACTGAGAGCAACCCTACTGAGGGGGACATGGGAGTCCTAATGGATGAAAAGCTTGACATGGGCCAGCAGTGTGTGTTTGCAGCCTGGAAGGCCAAGGGTATTCTGGGCTGCAACAAAAGAGGAGTGGCCAGCAGGAGAGAGAGATGACTGTTCCTCTTTAATCTGCACTTGTAAGCCCCCTCCTGGAGTATTACAATCAGGCCTGGGGTCTGTGGCACAAGAAAGATGTGGAGCTGTTGGAGCAGGTCCAGAAGAGTGCAATGAAGAATATCAAAGGGCTGGAAGACCTCTCCTATGAAGAAAGATTAACGGAGTTTGACTTGTTTAGATTGGGAAGAGAAGGCTCCAGGGAGACCTCATTCTGGCCCTCCAGTACTGGAGGGGAGGTAATAGTCAGGTGGAAGATTGACTTTTTATACAGTGTGAGGCTGATAGGACAAGGAAGAATGGCTTTAAACTGAAAGGAGAGATTTAGGTTTGATGTTAGGAAGAAATTCTTTTCTCAGAGGGTGGTGAGGCGCTGGAATAGGATGCGCAGAGGAGTTGTGGATGCCTTCTTGGATATGTTCAAGGTCAGCCTGGATGGACTTTTGGCAATTTGATATATGAAAATCATGAGTTCCTTGAATAAGGATTGGAACTAGATTTTTAAGATTCCTTTCAATCTACAGAAGTACATATTCCCAAGCAGCCTGGTTTAGGTAGCCTTACATGGGCACTAAAATTGGATTACACGACCAACAGAGATCCTTTCTAGTATCAGCCATTCTGTGACCCTGTGATTCTGTGAGATAGCATGTCCAGAAATGCACAAGAGTTATATATCATCTCTAATACTTTTCCTCCTCACAAAATGTAAGTGTCTACAGTCTGTAAAATTGTATATTTTTTCTACATCTTTCTCAAAAAGGACACTAATTAAGAACATTTTCAGAGCTGTATGTGAAATCTATAGATACACCATTTTAGAAACCTGTTTTTATGTTTTTCTGTCCTACTTGCTGATTACTCTCTTAAGCAGGATCATGATGTAAATAAACAGGAACCAGGAGGGCAAGATTAGAGGATGGTAAAGTTCAAAGAAGTTGTTATATATTATATTTATGAATTATTATCTTAATGAATTACAGTGAAGTGACATGCCAGCCAACCTCTGCAGGGAAATCAGCCTATTTTTGTCACTATACAGCTTGGTTATGAATGTGAAGTATATTACTAATTGATTAATTTCATTCCTGGAACAGGTGAGTGTTATTTATTTATTATTTTACAAACACAGACCAGGTCAGGATCGTGTATTTCATCTGTACTTCCCACAGCTTTTTTGGATATCTGAGGAGTGCCACTGACATTTCTTATCATTGACAGACACCACAAACAGCTTTATCAAGGTGTATTCTTTCGAGCTATAATGATAATATTTTGATCCAAATTTCACTAGCCATTTGGATTTGAGGTTCTTTACAATAACGTATATGACAGTAAAGTAAAGAAGTTTTTTCTGGATATGAGTTTCCTTGCATTTATAGATCTCATTTGATGTTTTATTTCATGCTTACAATGCACCTTATGTTTTAATTCTCTTGGGTGTGCCATTTTGTTTGGAATTAATTGGCTCTCAACAAGTTTTTATCTAAGCAAAAAGAGAAAACAAAAGTAAAAACCAAACAAAATAAATCTTCCAGTTCCTATATACTAAAACTGGGATTATTACTTTTTTTGGAATATTCCACTTTCATGGACTAGAATATATCAAAAGTTATTGTTACTTATTGTCTGAGGCTGGTAATCAAATCAACATGAGACTACCAACATCACTTTGTGGACAATTTTTGTATTTGAAAGCATTTCTTTGGAGCTATTTGCCTTCAAAAGGGAGTGTTCAGGAGTGTTAATGGTCTGAAGAGTTGGCCTGGGGACAAATAACTCCAACTTCATAATGGGAGATTGGGAGGTGATACCATTGTATCCTGTGAAAATGGGATAGGAGCTGCTGCCTGCTTCTTCTTATTGGCTGACTTTAATTTGCCAGGTCTAGAAAATAGAAACAAAGGAGATCCTGTTGAGATCCCAAAGCCAGAAGCTGTCACTCCAGAAAGAGCAGACTCTACCACTTTGGACTTATATAAATAAATTTGTACTGCCATTGTTAGTAGTCCTCCACTGGGCAACATCACCTACAATGACCCATCACTACTAAGATCAGGATCCAAGACCAAGACATTGCTGGATCTAGGAGTAGTGAACCACTTTGTTTGGCTGTCTTATGTTTCTCTTTTCCCATTTCCTATCTTTTCGCTTCTTTTATTCTTTTACAGTTAACTAACTAATTTTACTTCCAAGTAGTTGTTATGAGTTGTTAAGAAAGCTCTCAGTAAATTAATGTGAATTATTCCTCTGAGTCTTGGATGACTCCATCATGGTAGCAACCCCTTGCTGACTAAGGAGGTGTGACTGAGGAGATAGAAAAATATTCACCTCCCTAAAAACCCACTGAGTGGCATGAAACAGAAATTTCTTGGTTACAGTTATGATGAACTTCAGATTCAAATCACTGCCTGGTTTTTACCATAAATCAGTTTCACACGTGAATACATTTTTGATTTGTTGCTTTTCTTATGAGGTTCACGAGTGAATAAAATAGCCAATAAAATTGTCCAGCAGATTCAGATTTAAAAAAAAAAAAAAAAAATCCTATTTTTTCTTGGTCTCATAAGTTGAGGAAAAAAAAAAAAAAAAAAAAAAAAAAGGTTATGGTATTATTATTAGTAGTAGTAATAATAATAATAATAATAATTATTATTATTATTATTATTATTGTAAAATTTCAGCTTTGGCAATAGGATATTTTCCATTGCACAGCAATTTATTGAAAGAGTCTATATTCATGAAGTATCAAAGTCATTCTTTCTGGTGAATGGAGATATTCTTCAGCATGAAGGAATTCATTATCTTGGAGTCCACAGAATTCTTCAAAGAAATGGAGATGCTTGATGCAAAATAACTTACGAGCTATATTTCTTTTCAAGAACCAGGTTATTGTTTAAAGAAATCATATTGCTAAACTGAATAATTTTTTAACATGATAAAATATCAGTTCAAGATGAAAGATCAGAACATGAAACTTTCAAGGAGAAGTTTTCTCTGAAATAACTTGCCATCATGTCAAAATATTTTAAAGGAAAGGAAAATCCAGAGTACAGATTAAAAAATACTCCTCTGCATGCTTTAATTTTCAGTGTCCTTGAAGACAGCTATGCTGTATTTCCATGTTTCCTATGAATACATTCAGTTGCTCAGTCTTCCAGCATTTATGTGGGCTGCCTTCCAGATTAGGACATGTGTGAAAGCACACTGCCTAAGCTTCATGCTAGTCAGAGACTTTAGCCAAAAGTCTGCAACTGATAAATGGGAACAGGCCAAAAAATTCTTGGCTTTTGATACTTGATTATACTGGGGGGAACTAAGCCAAGGAAATCTTCCTAGAGATTCCTAAGACAAATGTACTAACTGCTTCTAAATAATGCTCTCAATATACTGCCAGGACATGTTAAGGAATGGTGAATTGAGCTGTCCATATCTTGAGGAAACATCCATGGACTCTTATAGAACCTGTATCTAATGGAGGATGTGGATTAATCTCTCACTGATGGTTTGAGTGCAACAAAAAAGGTGACATGGTTAAGGCGCATTGGTAATGCCTTACTGCTTAACGGATAACTTTCATAATTACCACAGTGAATTCAACATAGGCAGAATTTCTTTTTTAAAATGGCAAGAACTATCGTCTACAACAGACTTTTCTGCCTTCTGTACATACAATCTTCTCTGCTTAGTTTTTATTGCTTTGATCAACCCAATTTTATAACAGACTTGAGAAAGATGAAATAAAGGGAAAAATCTGTGTATGCACAAAAAGATTTCATTTTTATCCCCCTCCCTTTCTTTCCCCTCTCTTTCCTTTCTTTTCCTTCTTTTTCCTTTGGACAGTCCTATTAGCATCAAAAAAAAAAAAAAAAAAAAAAAAAGATACTAGTACTTCCATGCTTAGTAAATTCACAACAAAGAAAAGGGTTTGGGTCTCATACTGTTACACAAACAAAAGAAAGTACTTGAAGAAAGCCCAAAACAATAAGCAGAAGTTGCTAAAGTAAATAAAATAAATTTAAAATGTGCACTAGAGTGTGAAAAGCAGTTTTTATATAAAATAATAAGCTTTTTTTTTTTTCTCATCTGTAACAGAAGACATAAAGTGATAGTTCTTAGTCAAAACAAGGGCTATTGTTCAGCTGATTGAAATACAAATTAATATTTAAGATTTCTACCCATCAGTCTTTAGTTTTTTCTTCTATATCATCTTTGTATAGGTGCATTCAGAAGACATTTTCAGGAGACAAGAAATTTAACTTCACCAGTCACCTTATCTTTTGGTGCAGAGGAAACTGATGCAGTTTCTCTATCATTCTCCTCTGTATGTCAGAGAAGTTCATTAGTGATATAGCCAGGATGACCAGGGAAACTGAGTTCAAGCAGGCAGGGCGTGCAGAGAGGGTAAAAGGCAGCCTACTATCTTCTCTTCTGGGAACAGCTGCTAATAGATTTCTGGTGTGGTAAATATGGCCACAGCCCCCTTCAATGGCCAGGCTGAGGCAGAAACCCAGACGGGGGGACTGCAATCTCCTCAGTTGAATGTGTGCATCAAGATAGTCCTTTTGAGGAGTGAGAGGGCTGTCTGGACCTTCCAGTTTGGAGAACTCCGGAAAATGTAAGTCCCCAAGGACCTGAAGGCAGAAGAGTGTGTTAAGGGTGCAAGTATGCTCTGCTCAATAACTTACCAAGCAGGTGGTCAGATTGCGAGATGAAATTGCCAGGCTGAGAAGTATTCAGGAATCAGACAGGGAGACTGATAGGAGGCATTTTGAACTGATATACTGACTGACAGTCCTGTCTTAAGTCTCTGCAAGGGGAAGAAACTAAGCCAGCTTCCTACCTTGAAGAGACCTACCACAATAACTTTCCTTCTGTAAAGAGGGAAATGCAAGGAGAACTTCATCATATATGGTTTGACAGTAAGAGTTTGTTCTGTTTGCCTAGTTCTAAACTAAGCCTTATTTGAGCTTGATTTGGCATATCAAAACCCTTATACCTTGCAGTTCAAATGTCCTTTAGTCAGAGCTTCTGGCAAGCAAACTTAAATAGAGACCCAGCAAAACTCTTGCCACATGGATATGAGGTCAGATAAATCTAAGAGCAAAATCTAAGCTCACTTTGTTTCCTGTGCAAAGTACCTACCAATCATTACAGTTTACCTAGATTAACAGTATCAAGAGAAGGGGAAATGAGAGACATATTCATTCATTCATCACTGACATAAATATATGTAGAAATTACAGGAAAACATTGTGAAGAGGAAAAAAAACAGAAACATTTCCAATTAACAGCAGGAACAAACGTAAATATTTCTATTTGTAAAGATTATAGCGAAGAAGATAATAAAGAAATATACCTGTAAGGATTTACTGGATTTCAAGCAGGAGTCATCACTAAGTTGAATATGTTTACTAGCTAGTCTTGGAAGCAATAGAGCATGATACGTGATAATACATTCAAGGTCACCTGTTTGCTGCCAGTGTTACTCACTGAAAATGTCAGATTGAGGTGATGAACACTGTGTGGTAATTTGTGCACCTATTTCTAATATGAATGGTAATGGTGTAGGTAGTCTATTAAATATATATATATAAATATATAATATAAGGATATATATATATCTTTTTTTTTTTTTAATGAATGAGGCAACAAATATTGCAAAAGTTTTCATGTATGAAAGTAGTTCATAAGACATAGAGCTACTAAGTTCAAAATACATTTGTTACATGCAGAAAAGAATTATGAGCAGTACTGTCTTGAATTAGTCTTGACATTTTATTCTAATTAGGTCTAACTTCACATACCAAAGATCATATTTCTTTAATCATACCATTTCTATAACCAAGTTAGTAAACCTTTTAACTTTTAGTTCCATTTTCTTTTTCATGCATGGATTACTTAACTCTATAGTAATGCATGAAATAAATCTTACCTTCCCTGTAGGTTCTTTCTTTAATATACTGATTGCTAAGCGGAGGGTAACTGCTCTACCGAAATTCATTTTTCACTGTTTTACAGAAGAAAAGGTAATGAAATCCAAAAATGCAGCTCTAGGGTAACATTAAACTGACAGATATGCAGTAACAGCATTTTCATTATATGAGTGTCAACCCTTTATTTCTTGCAAGAGACATCAACAGAAAAAAAAAAATTACAATCACTTTTTGAAATTTTGAAAATATCTCTCTTTATACTTGGTGTTCTTAATACTAATTTCTCTACTTCTGCAATTAGTTGTTGACCAGATATTTCTGTAGCTAAAGAGAGTTTCTGTACTCTCTTTGGAGGAGAAAAAGGAATTAAACTTCATTCTACATTTTAAAACAATATGAAAATAAATGCTAAGGAATGTATAGCTGATAAGAAGATAGTTTATGACTTAAATTGATGTTGATTTACCTAGAAAACCTTTTTAATACAAATATGTTTAATCTTTTTTCTCCACTAGTAGTATAGGAAAGTAAATTTTAGATGAGTGTTACTACTACACACTAGTCACATATAATCTTAATTGAATCACTAAGTACAAAAATCACTGACTTGGCAAAGGTGTAGGTCAATCTGTTTTGCTGAGAGCAAGTGACAAAAAAAAAAAAAAAAAAAAAAAAAAAA